>NC_143399.1:55466355-55769386 GCF_052110815.1 Crocodylus siamensis
TATCCCATTGTTTATTGAAAGTCAGTGGAATTTAGGAGAATCAGTGCACAAGATGCTTTTGAAAATAGGGATTAGATGCTTAAGTAATTTAGTTGCTTCTGAAAATGTAGTTGCTTTTGAAAATTTTACTCTTTACCTTAATTGTGTTGTATACAGTCCATAATATTTTTTTATATGTAAACTTTAGAAAGACAAACAAAATTGTACATACATTTAAAATGTCTGCATCACTTGATGTTATTTTGCCTGTTTATCTTATAGTTTGTTCCATGCCTTAGTTTTTTGCGGGGGGTCCAGATTTCATTACCTGGGATTTCTTCAGAGCTTTAGGGAATGTTAAAATAAACAATTTCACTGGTACTCATTTGTCACCGTGCCCCTATTTTCAGGGAGATTATAATAAAGGTTCATAGATTGTAGAGTCAGAAGGGACCATGAAGGATCATTGTGTCCGACCCTCTGCCCCAGGCAGGAAAGAGTGCTGAGGTCATACAACCCCAGCCAGGTGTCTATCTAGCCTCCTCTTGAAGACCTCCAAGTTAGGTGACAGTACCTCCTCCCTTGGCAGCCCATTCCAGATTCTGGCCACCCTTATTGCGAAAAATTTGTTCCTAATGTCTAACCTGAATCTACTCTCCACTAGTTTGTACTCATTATTCCTGGTTACTCCTAGGGGTGCCCTGGTAAATAGCACATCTCCAATTCTCTGGTGTCCTGCCTTGATAAACTTACAGGTGGCTACAAGGTCTCCCCTCAGTTGTCTCTTTTGAAGGCTGAAGAGATCCAGATCTCTCAACCTCTCCTCGTAGGGTATTTCATGGAGACCACTAATCATACGAGTGGCCCTCCTCTGAACCCTCTCCAGATTCTCCTCATCCCTCTTGAAGTGCAGCACCCAAAACTGGACACAGTACTCCAGCTGCGGCCTGATCAATGCCACAAAGAGGAAAAGAACTTACAATTTAAAATATAGTGATCACATGTTGGTGCCTCAACATATTGGTGATTCACACTGACAAATCCAGATGTAATGCATCCTGTTTCTAATCTGCGTTTGCTACATTTTTTATTCCTTGGTTTGTTTGGTTTTTTCTGCCTAAATTTGTTTTCACCAGGCTCTTGTTGTGGCAGAAGGGGCTTAACTGTGGTATTGAGTCATCTCCCATTGAAGTCAAAGGAAGTTTGACCTTTGTCAAGTTACCCTCTTTGTAACTTGAATGACTTCCACAAGTTTTTGGGGATGCTTGCAGTACATGAATCCTGGAGACATTCTTTTAATAATCACTCCATCACTTTTTCCCATCTGAAAAAGTGACTGTCTTCCAAAATATTTCCATTCAGAGAATTGTTCCAGTTGTTTTTGTTTCCATATTAATTTCAGTCTGTATTTCTTTTTAGGGGGCAAACTTTAATTTCTTGTCTTCTTTATCATGTACAGATTGGGTGGAATTCAGTCCTTATGAGATTGGTATGGCAAAGTATGGCACGTTCATGCCTCCTGATACATTCGGAAGTAAATTTTTTATGGGGACAGTAGTGAAAAAATATAAAGAAAATCCTTTGCATTTCTTAATGGGTGAGTGCTGGAAAACAAATGATTAAATGCTAAATGAAATCTTGGTGTCCTATAACTCTGCTCTCTAGTGCTTTTAGACGTTGGTATTTCTAGAACTACAAAGAGTCTGACAAAAAAAATTCTACAGTAAAGGTTGTATTCCTAATAGGAATATGGCACCCCCCTTGATTCTATTTTCTGTGACGTCCAACACTTGATACATGGTCACTGCTGAACCTACTTAAATTTAGACACTAGTCTGTCAAATAATCCCATTGTTTATGCTATTCAGAGGAATTTTCAGAAAATAATTATTTATATAATTGTAGGTCTGTGTTGGTCTCCAATTTGTTCATTTCTTTATTTTCCTCTTTTTCAGGTGTCTGGGGGAGTGCATTTTCCATATTATTTAACAGGGTACTTGGAGTTTCCAATTCTCAAAATACAGGCCCCACCATGGAGGAAGAATTAGGTAATGTGAAAAAAAAATTCAAATATATCGACAAGCAAAACAATCGATATTACGATTCTAATGAACTGATAACTCCAACACTGCTATTGCGGTTACTGCTTGTGGGAATATGATACTGTGCAATTAGCTTTCTCTTGCATATGAAAAAAACAGGGAAAGGTATTGCTATGAAAGGACTTGGAGAACTGGGGAAGAGAATTGGCAAAAGCCCATTTTACTTATTTTAGCCTGAATTGTACGCCTGAATTGTAGAATACCTACTTCTAACCAATGTCAAGACTATTGGAAAAGGGATAAAGTGTGTACTTTAAACAAACAAACACACAAAGCCATATGACTGTATAAATACACATCTAAAAAATTCTTTCAAGATTTCACATGCTCAACTTCTGAAACCAAAGGCTGACAGGTTAGCTTTATGTTAACAAATCTCTTGTGTCAGGAGGTACTTATATAGTTACAAATTTAAAGTACAAAAAACTCTGTTCTATTTAATAGTAAGGTTTAATTCTACTTTGTTTTGATTTTCCATGTGCCTCCTTCCTTTCCACTATCACCTACTGCTAGATAATGTGCCATTATTTGCATTTGCATTTGAGTGGTGAAATAACCAGAGTTTACTGTAAACTTTTTCATTATGTGGTTGCCAGTTCCATTCCATGTCAGGTTCACTTGGATGATGGCGTATATGAAATAAGTTTAGCTGTTCAGTTCTTAATGAGAATGTGGAAATGGTTGCAATAGTGTACATTTTCTCCAAATTTTAGAATATTTATTTTAATCCTTTGGTAATGGACTGAGTTTAACTTTCTGTGCTGCATCCAAGAATTTGGATGAGGTGCACACACAAAAGTATTTAAACAAATAAATAAATTGGACTAATTAATGGTCCTTGTAATAATTTGAGAAGAAACGAGGGCTGAATGTGTGTAAAAGCTCGACTGTCACTTTTCCCTGAACTCATACATATATTGTTTATACAACATAGGGAAATTAGCTCTTCTGCATTCCTCCAGGTCTGTGGATATACTAAAGAAATCAGTCTCTATGGTTCTATCTTGTATATTTTGTGAGCAATAATACCTGCTTTTGGGGGAGGGGATTCATCCTACACATAATACAAATGTCTGTCTATTGGAGGTTTTTTAAGTTATTGAACCTTAGGAATTTAGACTATGTCCAGCTAAATACTTCAGGACAGGCTTATTCTTACATACGAGAGTCTCTACTGAAATCAATAGGATTGCAAATGCATTTACAATTATGTGTTCTTCTTAAGTCCTGTTCTAGCGAAGTCCTTATTTGCACTCTTCTTTAAAATATGTTTCCTGAATTATGATAGTAAGAGGACAAACTGTCCCAGTTTAATTTTTTTGTATATGGAAATGTCTCTCCCTTCACTTTTTATTAGAAAACAAACATTTTTTGTTTAAGATGTTTCATTTTCATTAGAATTTTACAGAAATACAGAATCCCTCAAAGGGACAGTTTATCCTAGAAGGACTGACAAATTACCATATGCTTGCACAAGCTTAAAACTAACTGGTGAAGTCCTGGTCCTATTGATTTTTAATGGACTTTAATGTAAACAAGTTTTTGTCTGAAAATTACAAACTATCTTTAAAAGTTAAATATTCTGTTTCTTGTGGGTGTTCCTTTAAAACAAAAATAGGGGACATCCAACATCACATTTTTGGAATCTAATAGTTGCCTTTTTAGGTTGTTAATTTTTACCCTGACTTATATTCTTTGTCATCCCCCAGGAATTTGTACGCGTTTGTCTTTGTTGCATACTTGTACATTGACGAGAGATTGGGTAGTGTCTTGAGGACCTATTGAATTAAAATACCTAAGGGAAATGATGCAAAGATAAAAGCTCCTGTAGCTCTACTTTTTTTTGTAGTCTAATAGGCCTATACTTATAAGTCTGTATGGCTATAGCCCCTGTAAATATCTACGTAGATGCATAATTATTGGCTTCCACATATAATACATTGAGGCAAAAATTCCTCATATTAACCTGTACCTCAATCATATTGTCTGTTTTGAGTTAGCAGATTTATCAGCAGTGACAGTAATACTTGTCTACAGCTAATTTATGTATGGTTGGATGGTAGCTTGATAGAAAAAAAACTTCTAAAATAAGAATTCACTGTCTAGGCTTAATTCTTGCATTGCCTTTCTGTGTTAAAAGGGTGTTTTGTGACCAGTTTGTAGATTTTTTTAAAGATAAAACCAGTGTTCATAATATCTCTTCTATTTTATGTGAAACTGGTTTGAAAATATCCTTATTCACCTTCAATAACTTAATGCTTGTCTTCAGATTCCTATTAGAGGCCAATAGCAATATAAATTATCTCAGGGCAACATGGGAGAGTATAATGGTGGCATTTGCAAAAGACCCTGGAGGAGCTGGACACTAGTCCCTATTCACTAAACTACAATAATATTTTGTATCTAATTTCTTTAGGCTGCTTTCAAAATCCCAGCTGAACTCCTAACGTCTAAACTAAGACTGTGAACTTAGCAAGTTTGTTTCTTGCAACACACTGCCCATGTTTTTAATTGAGAATGTTTCCAATACTAGATTGCTTTTAAAACTACTTTCTTTCAATTCAGCTACAGCAAAATAAAAAACAATGAAAAAGGAAAAGCCATTGTGTTGCATGAGCAACTTCTCTTGATTATTTTAAATATATTTGAATACTTTAAATGTAGAAGCAGGAAAACTTAAAGAAAACAATGTTGCTTAGCTACACTGTGGTTTCAGACATACACATTCTCTTTACTATATATACCATATATATATAGTATCAATATCAATATTTCATATCAGTATTTCATACTTAACTTTTTAATGTTTTTTTAAGGCTCTGGAAATCTTCCAATTAGCCATATATTTAACAATTTCAACCTGAATTTTATCCAAAATCGTCACAAAGATGCTATTGTAGTAGAAGGTAGATTCTGGGTAAATAATTATCTTGAAATTTGCTCCTCTCATTTGTTGTCTCTTTCTCGTTGTCTCTCTCCTTCTCTCGCTCTCTCAATGAATGGAACAAAATATAAAATGGCTGCATTTCCACCAGTGTTAAGTATTTTGGCCTAACAGCTCTCTTTTTTCTTTAAAAATTACTTGCATAAAGTTGCCCTTAAGTGGACCACAATGTAGTTTATTTTATTATTTGCTAGCAGCCATAGGGAAATCAAATCTGGTACATGCAGGTGTAACTTATAATGAATGTTGGGTAAAGTTATATGTTTTACTTAGATCACACTAGTTTTGTGGAATATTAGGTGGTGTTAAAGTTAGAATGTACTGCGAGCAGTTACACGTAACTTTACCATTGGTGAGAAATACACATGCTTGTAGCAGGGCTACTTAAAAACAAACCCATTACTTCAGAGAATTTTCTGTCTTGAAAGGGGAGCCTACTGGTTAAAGCTTAAATATTGTTAAAAAGGACAAAACATTTTTTGCTAAAAGTGGTGAATTTAATAAAAATGGGGAGAGTGTTAGATCAAGGGCTTCATCCTGCACCATTGAAGTCAGTGGGACTTTTGCTTTTGGCCTGAGAGGAGCATAAACTGGCCAGAGGAATTCTAAGTCTAATTTACTGGTCACATTGGCAAAAAATATAATGGGTCATCATTTTTAGATCTTTTCCATTTGAAATGAATGAATAGAGCCCAAACAAAGTTCTATCAACTATGTCCAATAATACATTAAGACAATGTTTTTGGTAGGTGCGCTACAAGTTAACTCTGCAACCTTTCCAATTGCCACTCCAATCCCCTTCCCAATCTGCTGCAGTTTTTCTGCCCTCTGCTCCCTGCCCCATCTTCTGCTTTGCTTTATGCTTTTTTCCATATCTGCCACTGTGCCACTTGTTTCCTTTCTGATCTCCCACGTGTGATGCACAGAGGCTGGCTGTGCCACTTGTGGCATATGTGTTGCAGGCTGGCCACTCCTGCATTAAGGTATTTTAAGTGCCTTGTTAATTTTCACATCCTATCACAAGCACTGTATGATGATACACCTTGAATTATTTTGAAATTCGAGGTCATTTTTAATGACAATTCAACAGTTGAAGATAATGCGGGTTTTCTTTCAACAGAAAATATTAGGCTAAAACATCTTGTGGGCAGTGATAGTTCAGACAGTGAAGATGAATCACAGAAACCAAAAGGTAAGGAAAAACAGATCCTAATGCATACTTTCCTTACTATGCATGCTTGTCTTACCCTATGCATAATGTAAGTTTTCCTTTCTAAAGAAAGATGATTGTTATGACAAGAGTAAGTGTTCAGGAGCATGTGTTCCTATCATATTATGTATATACTCCCAAATGGGCTAAATCCTGCTTGTCTTACATTTCCCTTTATAGTTTTGCTCCACCTGTAGCCAGTGGTAAAATACTGCTTGAGGCGGCAGTCCTCAAAAAGCGTATCCCTTGACTTCAGCTCTGTGATAGAGACACTGAATGAGAAATTTCACAGAGGCCTTTTATTTGTCATCAACCTTGATAAATAAATGACCATCTCTTACAAACTCATGCCTTGCTTAATATCAGCTCTATAAGCCAGAGGTATTGTTTCAATGCTCTTCATAGAGGTCTGTACTATGATATATGCCTAGAAAATAAGAGTTCTTGAGCTAGTAACATCATAGGCCATGTCCAGTTAGGTGTGGACATTTGTTTTACTGGGGACAACTAGCAGTGGAACATCTTATGCCACTGCTAGTTGCCCCTGGGGAATGCCTGTGTCATGAGCATGCTGGCATGCAGCAGGTTACCCTGGGTGGGCTTTGGGAGGTTGGGGCCAATAGCTCTGCAGGCCCCAGGAGCCTAACCTGGGGTATAGAGGGCCGACGAAGCTGCAGCCACATTGTTCCTGTAGCTGGGAGCCTGGCTGGCAGCTGGAGTGCGGCTTCGGCTGGCCAGGCTCCAGTTTTGGGTGGCATGTGCTGCTGCCAGGTGCACTACCCTGCTTTTATTCTGTGTGGGGTTTTTGACCCCAAGAGATTCCCAACTTCATGGTTATATCCAGATGAGCACGGTCATGTGGTATGTGATGCTGCAGACCTATCTGCAGTGACACACACTGCACATAGAGGTGCATAAATCCTAGGGTCAAAAAAAGCCCTGGATCTCCTAGGGTAAAAAGCCCTCTCATGTTGCAAGGTAACAGTGTGGGATATGCCTGAATGTGTAGTGTATGGCACTGCAGACTGGTGTGTGGCATCACATACTGCACAGCCATGCTCATCTGGATGTGGCAATAAAGTCCTTTGCCAGCAAGCTAAATTTGTTGAACCAATTTGTTCACAGGCACCTTTAATTTGTTGGCAGCACAACCAGGAATCAGTGCCCATTGTTTTGAAGACTGCAGTGTTGTTCCTTTCTTTTGGTTGAAGGAGGAAAAATCCCCTTTAAATCAAATAACTCTCTATTTCCCTTCATAACAGGGAAGGAAGAAAGAGCAATTCGTTATTGTTACTGTTAATTTGTATATTTCCTCTGTATGAGGAAAGTGTTATGATGACCACTAGAAACCCATTTTCCTGCACAGTTTGCAGTTGTTCATCCAATGAACCCCCCCCCCCATTATTTGCAATGACCTAGGTAGCTTAAATAGTTTGATGTGTGATACTGAGCACTTGGGTCTTGCCAATATATAAATGTGAACTGACATAGCATTGAATCTATACATTTCTGATCTCACTAGGCACAGTGGGTGCGTAAATACAACAGTACCATGTTTTATTCCACCTTTCCAGGCTCAGCAGGGATTTGTATGAAGTCTCAGGGCTGGGAGTATGGTGCAGGTAGAATGCCACGGAGAGGCCATGTTGGATGGGAACCCACAGAACATTTATGTTAGTGAAATTGACATCGTCTTCTAAATAAGTTAATTACATAGTGTGTGGACTAAACAGACAACTTGCTCTCCTGAGATAACTGTGCACCTTAGTGCTATTACAGTATTTCAGCTATTAAGGAAATAGGTATTCCAGATGAAATTGACTAGAGCTCTGGTAACGGTGTGTAAACTGGTGTAACTTATACTGGTGTACAGTTGCTTCTGACTTTTATGGGCAGTTTTACCTAGGGTTACTGACACCCTTGTACAGCTGCACATTGTGTCTGCTCCAGTGTAAATTGCCCTCGAGTAAGTGTCTTATATATCTGTAATCTGACACTTCCACACAACAGATACACAGGCTTCACATCCTACCAACAATGCCAGGGATCCTAGCTGCTACCACAATGGTTGGCTAATGACATATTGGGCTGCATTACTAGGTGTGTTGCTAGTAGGTCAAGGGAAGTGATTATTTCCCTCTATTCAGCACTGGTGAGGCCACATTTGGAGTACTGTGTTCAGTTTTGGGCTTCCCACTACAGAAAGGATGTGGACATATTGGAGAGAGTCCAGTGGAGGGCAACAAAAATGGTGAGGTGGCTGGGGGACATGACTTATGAGGAAAGACTGAGGGAACTGGGCTTATTTAGTCTACAGAAGAGGAGACTGAGAGGTGACTTAATAGCCACCTTCAACTACCTGAAGGGGGGTTCAAAAGAGGATGGAGCTAGATTGTTCTCAGTCATGGCAGATGACAGAACACCAAGCAACAGTCTCAGGTTACATCAAGGGAAGTTTAGGTTAGATATTAGGAAGAAATTTCTCACTAGGAGGGCAGTAAAATACTGGAATAAGTTACCCAGGGAGGTGGTGGAATCTCCATCCTTGGAGGTTTTCAAGACCTGGCTAGACAGAGCTTTGGCTGGGATGATCTAGTTGGAGATAGTCCTTCTTTGAGCAGGGGATTGCCTCCTGAGGTCCCTTCCAGCCCTAACTTTCTATGATTCTATGGTGCTATAGTAGTATCAGGGAAGTACACAGTTGCTCCAGAGCAGGGATTCCTTCAGCTCTTCATAAATGTTTTACATCAAGGGTATCAAAGAGCTAGTTTGTGTGCCAGATATGGCCTGCAGAGCCTATCATCTGCCCTGTGTCTGTGGGTCTCAGACTGGCCCACTGGATGCAGCATGCACTGGCCCTGGCCCCACATGCTGCACGCAGTGTACAGAGCCCATCTGGCATGTGCTACACATGGAGGTGGGGCTGGAGCTGCCATGTTCCGTGTGCAGTGCGTGGGCTCAGTCTGGAGCACAAGATGCATGAGATGCCTTCACATCACCAGCCCTACACCCTGTATCCTGGACTGGTTTGGATCAGGCCCACAAACCAGCCTTGAATGCCAGGTCTAGTGCATAGGGCTGGTGTTTAGTACAGGGGCCACATGCAGCATGCACCCTGGACCAGCCCCCACATGCTGCATGCAGAATGCAGTAGCCCCAGCCCAATCCAGCTCTGTGGGGTAGGGTGAGTTTGCCATCCCCGCTTTACCTAGACCCTATTTTCAGTTCAAGCATTGGACCCAGAGAGGCTTCTTTCAGTTTTATTAGAGTGTGGTCTCTGTGACTTCATTTGATAGCTTTGCATGTTAATGTGGTCCTTCTTAACATACAGGTACTGAAAATCCTGATGCTGACAAAGAACATGAAAATAGCTGTCAAGAAAGCTGGAAGCAGCGCATGTTCAGGGCCTTGGTGGGAGATAGTACCCTTTTCAACACTAGGGAAGGGCGTGCTGGGAAAGTGCACAACTTCATGCTGGGCTTGAACCTCAACTCTAGCTACCCACTATCCCCTCTGGCAGGCTTTATGACTCAGGAATCTGTGGATGAAGACGAAGTAGACATGGCTGTTGCAGGTTAGTTCATTAAATGTCTATACCTTACCTATCAGTTCATGAAAGTATAAACTGTGAGCTGCTATGAACTGAACATTTTCTTTTCTCTAATTAGAAGAAGGCGGTTATATTCATTTGTCCCTATAAAATTGTAAATACTAGATGTCACTTAAAAACTCAAGTAGCAGGGGGTTTCTAATGTGTATTTGTTAAAGTAACTATCCTTTTGAGTGATGATACAGTGATTATTGTATGCATTCCACTTTCTAAATATTTCTATCAGTCCAGAGGTGTTTATAATACTGTAATCTTAATATTTACTCTGGTTCTAAAACAGGCAGGAAGGTGGATAGTAGATTTGTGGAAGGAAATAACATTGGATGAAGACACATAGGCAGTTTTTTTTAAATGAGCCATCAAAACCCTAGATTTTTATTTTGAGTGGGAATAAAAATCTAGGGTTGCAGAGGGAGCCTGCTCTGTTTCAGACAGCAAGTTCTGAGGATAGATTACCTGGAAATTCCCTAGCTAAATGTTTATTACCTTTGACATGTTTTTGCACTATTTATTCATGCCTTCTCCTGGTAACACTACAGAGCCTAGTGCTTACAACTGCGGAAAGTTCTAGCATTGTGTCCAACAGCATTAACGAGCATGGCTTTAATGGCGTTTATAGATAGACATGCTCCAGGAGGTGGGGGTGAGTGCTTTAATTAGTAAGCCGCTCTAATTAAAAGCGCCCGAGCATCATGTGTATCAGCACGCCTACCCTGAAAAATGGCGGTGGGGTACTTTGAACTAAAGCTCATCGAATCAGCTTTAATTCAAAGTGCCCCACCACCATTTTTCACTGATTTTCACCATTTGACACTGATACATGTACCACTCAAGGCTGCTCAAGCATGTTAATTTCAGTGCTCCAGCAGACTCAATTAATCAAGTCCATTCTGACACTGAACGGACTTGAGTAGTTGGACTTGAGCACTTTGGAGTAGTCTTGCTGCATGTCTATAGGAGACCAGCATTATTTTAACCACTTGATGGATGACTTATTCAGCTCAGATCCCCACTCGCTGGAAGCTGCCTTCACACCCCAGCCAGGGAGCAGGAAGTGGGCTGGGAGAAATGGCACCAGCACTTGGCCCCAATGAGGATGCAGCCAAACCCCTCTGCTGTGAAGCCACCCAGCCCATGCTGGGCTGGGGCTGTTCTGGACTGTTGCTTATAAGGGTTGCCAGCTCCTGATCTATTCTCATTTATGCCATCATCCTTCCTACTTGGGAATCTTTGGCTTGATTGTCCCAGTTAAGAGCAGCCCTTGTTAAGGTGTAGACCTGGAGCTGCTTTCAGGCTAGAGGAACAACCTGTAATATTCTTTCTTAGTATCTGACTGCTTTCCAGAGCTCACCAGGGCTGCCCAGAGTGTGTGCTCTCAGCTTTCTTTTTTCTTCTGCAACTGGTTAATGTGTTATAGGAGCAAAGTCATGGCCTAGCCTTTTCCTCTGTCCCTTTTGATTTTGTAAGTGAGCATGCACTCCCGAAGTGAGGGAATAATTGTATAATTTCCTCCAGTGCAGCAGCTGCTATTTGGTTTGGCTTTTTGTGGGTTAAACAATCAGGTCAAAAACACACAATTCTCCCTCATCTCCATCTTAGTCCTCACGCATAGATGTAAAAATCAGGTATCTTTTTCCAAGTTATTTGCTTTATTAAATCACGTGGCTTCTTACGGTGCGTGTGCTAGTGATCAGTTTTAAATATCTTGCCCTTTTATGCCAGCGGATATCCTCTCTATCTTTGGGGTATTGCATCATCTACAAGCAGATTCTCAGTACATCTCACTTAGTTAGACAAGTGATACTGCTTACCCTGTGAACAAATGTCTCAATTAGCTCCTGCCAGATCCTGAGATAACAAAGCAAATAAAAATGAGCCAGTATATATATATATATTTAATTTCCATTATTTTAGCTATCTGAGCTTTAAAGTTGAACATAGGCTACAGTTTCAAACTTCTCTCTTGAAACAGAAGTGGTGCAATTTAAAAAAAAAAATTGCTGGGTTGTTTTTTTTGTCCTTTTTAAAAATCTAAGATTGAGATAATCATATTATCTAGGAACTGGGCCTTCAAAATACAAACAAACAAAAAAAACCCCACATTATCGCAAGATTAGGGATAGTACTCAGAATTGGAAATACTGGAGCCAAAATACTCACTTGGTTCGTTCATTTCCTGCTTTCTTAGTTTACATTGGGCAATAGTTTTTAACTTTGTCAGCTATTCCTCTCGATGATATCACACAGTATATTGTAGATAGTATAAATGGTGACATCATTGATTTATCATCTTGCGATACCAAGGAATTTCTCTCCTTTAGTAGTTTAGAATTTTGAAATGGAATAAAGGTAATGAAAATATATATCTTGAGTAATTTCCACCTTCTAGCAAAAAAATTTTTTTTAAAGGACTTTTATCAATTTTATTCTGGAAACAAGTTTACATTTTGTAAAATAAATAAGTAAATAAATAGGCCCCTAAAACCTGGTGAGAAGATCTATTTTCACATTTTCAAACATTCCAATGAAAATACAGAGATTTGTGAGGGGGTAGGGTGGGGAGGGGGAATGTACCCCACACTATTGAAATCAGAGTGATTTACATAAAAGAACCAGACTGAAATAGAAAGAAAATGAAAACAAATTGAGTTTTATTTTCATTTCTACCCTATAAGAAACATATATAGAATATAAATGTGTAGGTGTTTTTTGAATTTTTTTCACTTCTAGCAGTCAAAGTGCTAATATAGTGTTACCCAGTTTCTTTTATTTTAAAATGATATTAACCCTTTACTAGAGTTTAGGGAATATTGTTTTGGTCTCAAGTTTCATTATAAATAGTAGATTTCACAACCTTAATCAAGAATAAATCAAATTGAAGTGACAGAAGTTCTGTATCAGCTGTGCATATTGCTTTGAAAGCTGATTTTCCTTCTTGAAATCGGTGTAAGAAATTGGAAATTTCATATATCATTGACTAGAGTCTGTTAGAACATTCTTAAGTAAATAAAAAAAGTAAAATAAAATACTTGATTTGGGGATTACTGTGCAAAAATTTCCTTATGAAACCTGAAGTGCAAGAGGAAATCTATTTTAGGGACTATGAATCAATTTTAATGAGTTTCCATTACATAAAAAACACTTTTCTCTCTGACCACTCACTCTGTCATCTGTATATAATAAGGGTTGTGTAACTGGAGTTGAATTGGTGGATGTTGTAATTGAAACAAATAGTCTGAGTGCTTTGACTGATAATGTTCAGTATTCCTTGGATTATACTGCCCTCTGCAGACAAAAGTGACAGTTTTTAGATCATCATATCAAATTACCTAATTTTGGGAGCAAACTAAGACATTTGGCTGGAGGTTAGTTGTAGCAACAACCTACACTTCAAAGAAAAGGAAGCATTCACTTCATCTTTGGAAATATCTTTAAGATGTGAGGGAGAAAGTTCTCTCTCTAGTGGGAAGGTTTAACAGTACTCGGAGACTCTGCTGGAGATGAAAGGACGAGAGAAATTGTTCAATCACACACAAGCTGAAGAGTAAGCAGAGAGCAGTGGTTCTGGAATAAGCAGTTCAGGTGTAGGACTGACTTGAAGAGGGTTTTTTTCTATGCTAGTGATTTGGGGTGGCTGATTGGTGTTTGCCTTATGCAGGGGTGGGCAATTATTTGGGTTGGAGAGCCACTTAGGGACTTTTGATGAGCTGTCACAGGCCAGATCAGCATCCCTGCCCCCCCTACATCCCCCTCCTGCACTGTGTGATGCTGGAAAGGGAGTCCAGCTGTCATGTTGCCCCAGCCCTGCTGTGCATCCAGGGACAGCGGGATCAACTGCACATGCCCCAGCCTGGGATGCCCCCTGCATCTTATCTTGGTGGGGAAGAAGGACTATGGGTAGTAAACAAGATGAGTTGGAAGCTGCATCTTGTGAAAAAAAAATACTATCTGTTTGGCATTACAGAGACCTGGTGGGGCAGCCGTTATGACTGGAATGTCAACATGGAGGGTTACACTCTCTGTTTTGGAAGGATGGGGTTGGGAGAAAAGGTGGTGGAGTTTCCTTGTATGTCAGAAATGCATGCACCTGTTCCCTGGTTCAGGAGGAAGAAGACAGCAAAGCCGATTGCATTTGGATGAAGATAAAAAGTGAAAGATGTGGCACTTACATAATGGTGGGAGCTTTTAATAGGTCACCTGATCAGAAAGAGGAGGTGGATGAGATACTCTTCAAGCAGTTGACAAAATCTATCCAAAAGCTATGGGATGGTACTGATGGGGGAGATTTTAATTTTCCAGATAGCTGCTGGAAGAACAATACAGCTACACATAAAATTCCAAGCCTGCTTCTACCTTGTGTGGAGAACAACTTTCTGTTCCAGGAAATGGAGGATACAGCTAGGGAATCATGCATCTTGGACCTTGTCCTGACCAACATGGAACAAATGGTGGAGGATGTGAAGGTGATGGGTAACTTTGGAGGAAGCGATCATGGTACAATAGATTTTCAGATCCTGAGACAGGGAAAGCATGAGGTCGCCAAAAATAGGACACTAGATTTCAACAAGGTGGCTTTCATCTGACTCAAGGAGCTAATGGGCATTGTTATGGGAACAGAAAATGAAAGATAAAGGTGCCCAGGAGGGCTGGGAGCTTCTAAGGGGCATAGTATTGGAAGCCTGACAAGAAACTGTCTAAACATGATGGAAGCACAAGAAGAATGGCAAGAGACCTTTGTGGCTGCACAAGGATCTTCTAAAATGTCTCAAATGCAAAAGGAAAGCATACATGCAATGGAAGAATGAGCAGATCACTAAGGAAGCGTACCAGGAAATACCCAGAACCTGCAGGGACAAAATCAGGAAAGCAAAGATAAAGAACAAGCTGTGCCTAGCAAAGGAGGTTAAAGACAACAACAAATAAGTAGGTTGCCCAGAAAAAAGTACCAAGGACACTGTATGTCCTGTGTTACCAGATTTGCCCATCCCTTTGGGATTCACTCATTTATTAGAGTTACATTTCTGAGGTCTCTGTAATTCTATTAATGTACTACTTGTGTTTCTATACGGAGCTCCATCTGCAAGCCCTCACCCCTAGTGGAGCTACCTTGCAGAGCTTAGTTTCAATGGAGCTGGGTTCCTCTAGCTCCTGAATCAGTCGAACGCATACATACGCACACAGCTTAACGAAACATGTCTGAGCTGGCAGGGTTACTCAGCATTTCCAGGCTGATACCCTCATTTGGCCCCAGACTCAGCACAGAACAGAACACATCTGAGCTGGCAGGGTCCATCAGCACTTCTAAGCTGACACCCTTATGACCCATGGACTCAGCACACAACTTAATTCAGCAGGGCAGCAATAAAATCCATTCAGACACATGCACCCAAGTTAACAGAGCACGTCTGAGCAGGCAGGGTTATTCAGCATTTCCAGGCTAACACCCTCATGTGCCCCGAACTCAGCACAGGAACAGAGGACATCTGAGCCAGGCTGGGTCAATCAGCATTAACAGGCTGCCCCGGCTCAGCACTTCCCAATCTTTTGTACTAAAGGTAGTAGCTCCCTTTATTGAGCAAACCACACAGGACTGTTGGGCTTTACAGGGATCTTTGGCTTAGGTAAAAGAAGTGTTGCTGCAGTGCAAATGGGGAGATTGAAGAGAAAGAAGAGTAAATGAGGTTCAGAGAGAGTATGGCAACCAGCTGGACCATAAAAGTTATTTTATTGCCAGATATATGAAATCTATAATGGCGCTAGTAGTAATAGCCATACAAGGAGAGACAAACATACAAAGCAGTTACAAAATTACACAGTTTCAATAGGATATTTGGGGAAGACTAGCTCAAGTTTGATCAGCAAGAGTCAGGTTTAGAAAGCTGTGCCTCGAGTAAGGGAGAGAGGAAGAGAGAGGGATTAAACCAAGCCTGAGGTTTAGAAAGTGGCCTTAAGCAGAGAGAGAGGGAGGGGGAGGGGGGAAAGAGAGAGACAGAGAGAGAGAGTTGGGATCTCACTACTCAGAGAAGCTTGAACCGGTTGAGGTTCCCAGGTGTTTGTTGAAGCTTGCAGACAGGCAGAGCCCTCAGCATGATCAGTGAAGGTGTTCCAGACAGGGAAGTGGAACTGTTGCAGCATTTTGAATCCAAGCACCAGAACAGAGACTTGAGCTTGGGTAGTATTTTTTGTAGGGAAACAACAATGGCTCAAGAAAGAACACTAGATTTGTTTATGGGTAAGCGATGACTTGTATACTGGATAATAGGACCTGATTAGTCCTGGCTGTGGGTGGCATTACTCTGAGGGAGCTCACAATGCAAACAGGCAGATTCAGTGTTTTGGGTGCCAATAAAGGAGTCATTACTAGAATTGGTCTGATAAATGCTGAGCTGGATATGTGCAGACATGGGTTGATTAGTATTTGGAGTAGAGATCCCCCATCATGCAATGCTCCCCATCTTCTCTGGTCCCAGAGTTCAGTGTGGTCCTCGCCTTGGAATTTCTGTCCTCCATTCTGAATGCTAGTGAAGGTACCTCCCTTTCCCATCTCTGATATAAATGGGACTGGGGGAGTTGCCTTAATCCTGTCCCCCTTATTCGGAGGGGTTTAGATGCGTCTCTCACTGCATCTTCATTGTCTTTTGCACCCCCCCCAGCAACCAGTCAGTGACTTGGGGGGGGGGTTCCCCACAGCCAATCTTGCTGACTAGGGGGAGTCGCCCCATGGCTAATCCCACCGACTGGGGGTTATCCCTGCAGCTAATCTTGCGGGGGGGGGGGGTCCTCCCATGACCAATTGCGAGGCAGCCAGTCACTGTGGCTGCTTCTGGAAGTGGCTGTGGGAGCTCCCACTTCCTGGCCAGCACTTGCAAGGGGGGCACCAGTGCTCCTGCTTGCCCACCCTGCCCATCTCCTAAGCAGCGAGCGCAGCTGGTCACGCCCCAGTTACCTCCTATGCATCGTTACTGACCAGACCAATTGCTAGTATAATTTGGAAGCTGATGATCACCACAATGGGGTGAAGCATGATATTCAAAAGACCTGTTGCATTGGGGCTCCACGCAAACAAAGACACCCACCAGGAGTGATGGCCTGTGTTTTTTTTATTGTAGCTGGTAGCCTAGAGATCTCCTGGTTGTTGTGTTGAATCTCAAGTTTCCCATTCTCTCCCAAAGTCCTGAGCCTTTTCAGTTCAGCTTGTAAAGAGGGATGAGTTAATAGTCTCTTGATGGCAGTGAGACCCATTCTCAGTGAAATGGCGGAAGCCTCTTTGTAGAGCTCAGGGTAAGCATTCAAATGTTGCATGGTCCATATAGGCACATAAACTTAAGATCACAGTTCCTGGATAACATCAAAGGACCAGTGAGACTGATTCCCAAATGGTGGGAAGCATTCATCGTGTTTCTCCAATACTTGTTCTTCACAGATGTAACCCAAACCATCTTTTCTCCTACACCCTCTTGCAATTCACTGTGTTCCAAGGGAACTGCTAACTGAAGATGTAAAGAAGGCAAGTATGCTTAACAGATACTTTGCCTCAGTCTTCACAAAAAAATTAAGCTGCAGCCTGACACCTAACAAGGATTATCTGGATAAGGAAGGGGCAAGCTGAGGGAGGAGATAACAAAAGAGATGGTCAGAGAGCTTTTGTTGGGTCTGAATGAATTCAGGTCAGCAGGGCCAGATGAACTTTATCCCCAGGTCCTGAAGAAACTGGCAGAAGAAATCTTACAGCCTTTGGCAATGATGTTCATGAAGTCATGGGAGATAGGCCAGGTACCACAGGACTGGAAAAATGAACAGTATACTACCCCTCTTTAATGAAGCCAAGAAGGTGGACTCTGAGAACAACATATCAGTTAGACTCACCTTAGGAAGTTACTGGAGTATATCCTAAGGAAGGCCATTTACAAGCATATGGAGGAGAAAAGCAGCCAGGTTGGATTTATGAAAACCAAATATGTGAAACAAATCTGATCTCCTCCTTTGACAAAGTAACTACTTGGGCAGGTAAAGGGAATGCTGTAGATATAGTGTCATGGGAAGATAGATTGAATCTTGACTTTGTATCAGTATCAAGACTTTATCAAGGCTTTTGACAAGGTCCCTCATACCATCTCATAAACAACTTGGAGAAATGTGGACTCAATAAAACTATTACAAAATGGACCCATTGATAGATTGTAAGGGGATAGAAGGGACCTCGCAAGATCATTGGGTCCAGGCCCCATGCACTAGGCAGGAAAGACAACTGGGGTCAAGTGACCAAATGAGGTGACTGCCCAGTCTCCTCTTGAAGATTTCCAGGGTAGGTGATTGCACCACTTCTGGAGGGAATTTATTCCACAGTCTGGATACTGAAGTTTTGCCTAGTTTTAAGCCTGAAATGTTCTTCCAGGAATTTGCGACCATTACTCCTGGTTTTCCCTGAAGGTGCTGTGGTGAACAGTTGTTCACCAAGCTCTTGATATAGTCCCCTGATACAGCAGTAAGTTGCCACCCCTCAAGTCCCCTCTCAGCCTTCTCTTTTTTAGTCTGAAGAGACCCAAGTCCCTCAGCCTTTCCTTGTATGGCTTGCCTTTCAAGTCTCTGATCATACGGGTGGCTCTTGTCTGGGCTCTCAAGCTTTTCCACATCCTTGTTGACGTGTGGCACCCAGAACTGGATGCAATAGCTGCAAGCAAAGGGTAATTATAGGTTCATGTCAGAATGGCAGGAGTTTCGAGTGGCATCCCACAGGGGTCTGTTCTGAGCTCAGTGATGTTGAACATGTTTATTAACTATTTAGATGATGGCATAGAAAGCTTCTTCAGCAAGTTTACAGGTGACTTGAAACTGGGAAGGATTGCGAACATTTGGAGAATGCAAGCACAATTCCAAAGGATCTTGACAGACTGGAAAGTTTCATAGTAGGTAGAGTAGGAAGGGATCTAAGTAGCTCATCAAGTCCAACCCTCTGCCATGGGCAGGAAAGAATGCTGGGGTCAAACAATTCCAGCTAGGTGATTATCCAGCCTTCTTTTGAAAACCCCCAGGGTAGGAGTGAACACTACTTCCCTTGGAAGTTGGTTCCGGATCCTAGCCTCCCTGACAGTGAAGTAGTGCTTCCTAATATCTAGCCTGAATCTACTCTCAGTCAACTTATGGTCGTTATTCCTTGTTACTCCCGGTAGGGCTTGGGGGAACAGGGACTCTCCCATAGCCTGCTGGTCCCCCTTGGCCAGCTTGTAGACAGCCACTAGATCCCTCCTCGCCTTCCCTTGTGGAAGCTGAACAGGTTCAGGTCCCATAGCTTCCTCTCGTAGGGCCTGCCTTGCTGCCCCCTGATCATGCGAGTGGCCCTTCTCTGGACTCTCTCGATGCTATCCACATCCCTCCTGAAGTGCAGCACCCAGAACTGGATGCAGTACTCCAACTGTGGCCTCACCAGTGGATCACCTCCTTGGGCCTGCTCAAGGTGCATCTGTGGATGCATGACAAGGTGCGGTTGGCCTTCCTGACTGCGTCCCCACATTGGCAGCCCATGTTCATTGTGGCATCAGTAATGATTCTTTTTCTGCCTCTGCACTGACAAGAAGGGAGTTCCCCAACCTGTAGGTATGGTGCTGGTTCTTCCTCCCCAGGTGCAGTACCTTGCACTTGTCCATATTGAAACCCATCCTGTTCTCATCCGCCCACCCCTGTAACTATCCAGATCTAGCTGTAGCTTGTCCCTCTCCTCCAGCGTGCCCACTTCTCCCCACATCTTAGTGTCTTTTGTCTTCTGCTGTGGTGTGGGTTGTGGCCCCTTCAATGTAGTGACAACATTTTATAGAAGCAAGACATTTGCTGCTGTGGTTCCCCTGTTTTACCTATCTCAGGTTCAGGTGTTAGGACTGTGTTATGTCAGGGTTGACACCAGTCTTATGTACAGCTTATATTATGTATAAAATAGTTTGGACGCAGGCAATCCTGCCTCAGGCAAGGGGTTGGACTAGATGACCTCTGGAGGTTCCTTCTAGCCCTATTGCTCTATGATTCTATGAATCTATGACATGCAGACATACACATGCATACATGTATACATACACAAACATAGGAACCTAGGCATCACAGAGGGAATACTGCATTTTTCGAGCCTTGCAAACTATACTACCTGTTCTGTAAAACACAGTGATGCCCCTGGACCATACAAAAGGTAGTATAACACCATGTAGCTTGTGTTAAATTAAGCCTAAATTCTAATTTCAGATGCTGGAGCCTTGAAAGAATGTTTGAGCCAGTCTGCACTTTATATGCAATTAGGATTTATTAATAAAAGTTAAAATGAGTAGTTTGAGGATTCAGACAACTCTTTGCTTTGTTTCTTGTTTTGTTAGAGTTGTCTTTACTATATTTTATAGACATAAGCATGTTTCTAAAACTGGTAATTTAATCGCAATATGCTTAATTAAATTACCCATTCTTGGGAAAAAGTTGAAAGGACTTATCTTGAGTTCTGTTCTTAACTGGCATTGGGTTTCTGCATTTGTTTTCCTTAGATCCTGATGAGTTTGAAAGGATATACGAGCCACTGGATGTGAAGAGCAAAAAGATTCACATAGTAGATAGTGGGCTTACATTTAACTTGCCTTATCCTCTTATTTTACGACCTCAGCGAGGAGTTGATCTCATCATCTCCTTTGATTTTTCTGCAAGGCCAAGTGACTCCAGTCCTCCTTTTAAGGTAAGTAAACTAACCATTTTTCAGTCTGTGATACCAAATTTAAGGCATTTTAAATTTTTTTCTTTATTATACTGGCAAACCTGTGTCTTGGTCTTCCAAGGCCTTTGGAACCTTTCAGCTCAGAAATACTTGACAGTCTTGTCAAATCTGGGTTTCCTCTTAACCCAGTATCCTGTTCACATGACTTAAAACTGATTGTATTGGAACTAATACAATCCCGTTCATGTTCTCAAAACTAATTGTATTGGAACTAATTAGACAGCTGACATAAGGAATTCAAGTGGGATTTGTCTTTTGAGAGGGGGGGAAAAAAACTTGCTTTCAGAAATCCATAGTCTGCCTTTTATAGAAGGCTTTCCTAGACACTGAACCACAAATCTGGATCCTAAACTCCATGTTCTGTTGCCTCTGATTGTACAAATTTAAAAAGTTTATTATCCATCAAACAAATTATAGTTATGCTGTAAACTATATGTACTACCAATAAAAACAAAGTGTCAGAAACATATAAGAAATATTGTACCTAAGTTCCATGTTATACAATAAAAAAATTCAATAAGTGAACATACAGACATATGGACTGTTACTCTAATTCCGACTTTCACTCTTTTCCTGTTTGTAAGTACACCTTGGACATGTTTACACAAGACAGTTTACTGTGCAGTAGGCTAGTCTACTGCACATTAAGGTGTCACCATGTAACAGTGTGCAGCAGCTTGCTTGTGGGCGGGTCTATATGAGATGCTGTTGCACAGTCATTACTGCACATTTATTTAGTACTTGCTAATACGCATTTATTTTGCAAGTACTAAATAAATACACAGTAACTGGAGTTACTGTGCAGTATTGCCGGCAAATATCTTTTAAGTGACACTACCATGCAGTAACCTAATAATACTGTGCAGTAGCATATTAGTACTGTCCATGTTGTGATGCACTACTGTACAGTATTTTTTGGCTCCCATGCAGTCAGCATCTCATGTAGATACTCCCACTGTGCAGTAAATTAGGCTAACGCACCATTTTCTACTACCTATAAATATAGGTAGTAGATTAATTGCACATTAGCTATTGCAATACTGCTTATGTAGATGCTGGCCAAGAGTAAATTTGCTCCTAGTCAGCCACACCAGTAGGGAGCCATAGGAAAAGGGGACCCTGGTCCTAGTGTTGCTCAGTGCTCTGTCCCCGGTCCTGGTGTTGCTCAGCTCCTGGCTCCACCAGGAGACAGAAGCTGATCAGTTCTGGGACCAGGATTACTCTCTATACCCCCGGCCTGGCATTGCATGACTCTTAGCTCTCTCCAGGAGCCAGGAACCAATAAGTGCCAGGGCAGGGTCGCTCTCTGCTCCTCTCTGTCCCAGCATTGCATGGCTCCTGGCTCTCCCTTGGAATCCCTGCCCAGCTGGGAGCCCACTGACAGCTGCTTCATAAGTGACAAAGCTCCCAGCAAGCCCCAGATGATTCCCTGCCCAGCTGGGGGCTCACTGGTTGGCAGCTGCCCCACAAGCAGGACATCTCCCAGAAAGCCCCTACTGAGCAGGGAAACCTCACTGGGCACCAGGCTCACTGGCAGCTATCCCCCTGATGTGCAGGTGACTGAGAAAGCTCTGCCAGCTGCACCAGCAACTGGCTTCTTAACTACAAAAAAGTGATTACTGATCAACAATGCCTGATAAACATTTCAGGGGTTAAATGTTTGGAAATTTAAGGAGTATAATTGTCTTCACTTAGAAGGTTTTCTTTAGAGCGATTCCATCTTTATTTTTTAATATCCAGTTCCACTTAGATCTTCTTTTCCCTTTGCCATTCTTACTACTTTAAGACAATGAGATTTCAGAAACAAATACATTTCTATAGTATGAGAACAGATATTGGGGACTTGATCTAACGTTTGTTGAAGTCAATGCAAAGGCTGACAATTGGACAAGACTTTTTCAGAACAGTCCTCAAAAATACGTGTTTATTTTATAATCAGTCTTCCGGCTCTCAGAGGAAGCTTTTTCCATTAATAACTAATATTGTTGATATTTAAGATGTAACAAACACCTAGTTCATGCTTGGCATTTTATAATTTAAAATTTAGCACGGTAGACTTGCATGGATTTAGTTGGGTTTAAAAATAAAGGCTTCATGCCTGTAGGATTAATGGGATCTTGCAAAAACAGACAACAGCAGCAATGATGATGATTGTGATTAGGTAACAGGAAGTCCACCAAATGGATTAAATGGAACCTTTCAAAAGTGAATCAGATAATTGTGTTACAATGGAATATCAAAAAAGTGACCCATCCCAATTAAGGTGAGGTTTAGGGTAAGAGTTATGGAGGTTTGTGAACCAGTGGGTATAATTCCCATTTACTTTAAGGCCCTTTTCACTTTTCAGTGCTACTCTAGCTTTGCGTACATTTTCAGATTCCTTTTCCCATTACTATAATGAAGTAATTTGGCCCAATATAAATAAAAAAGAGACCCTTTATGTTCACTTGCATAAACAGGCACTTAATGGACTAGCTGTAGTTCACAGCTTTGGCGAAATGAAGATAGAAATGACCATTAATCTTATATACAGCAGTTTCCCAATCATGCCAGATACCGTGTGAGAAAGTTCCAAGTTTATTATAGTTGCGTGTTGTAATTACGTAACAGGTGGTTGATGTTTAGTTGACTTTAAGAATGTTGAAGATTAATGTGCATTCACATTGCTAGCTAGAAGGAAGATCATACTTGGGATATGAACCAGAAGTTCATCTGGTTCTGGTCTAGCTTTATTTCTCTAGGGGTGGGGAAGTCACTTGCCCCACCTGCTCCCAAATCCCCTGACACCCCCCCCCAGTGGACCCTGCTTGCCTCCCAGACCTCCCCTGTGGATTCAGCTGGCCCCCATGACCCCATCTGCCCCCCCAATCCCCATAAACCCTCCCCCACTAGTCCCCACATTCCAATTTGCCTTAGATTGGGTGGCCATTTTTAACTCAATCTAATCTCCCCATAACCTCCCTGAATGTCTGTACTAAGTCTACATGTACTGGATATGTCTGTATGGTGTATGACTGTGCTTTGATGAAACATGCCTCCATGCACATTAGCTCCTGAACTGCATGCAGTGTAGCTGCCTTTATGCACAGATGTATACTTTCTAGAGAACTCTGCCAAGAGGTAACAACATTAATGGCATGTGAGTGGCACCACACTAATGTGGCTATATTACAGCTTAATCTAAGGATAATCTTAGGTGCTATTTTATCACTAGTAGGTTAAACCAATTCAGGACATCTCTAAATTTCGCATGGGTCTCCCCATCTCAATACCCTACTTCTGTTTAATTGATTAAATCCAGCAAGGATTTGTACGGTAGAAATATTGACACTACTCCAGCCAGTGTGAAACTATAATGTATAGATAGTCATTTCATGTGGATTTTTTCAGCCTGCCTAACAGAACACAAACCAAAATCTCCACTGACATTTACACACTGTATTACTCCATTTACTTTACTGGCAAGCTATAGAGTGTACGTCAATGTAAGTACTTGGCCTGTGTCTGCAAAAAACAGAAATGGTTTTCTCTCTCCAAAAATAGTGAAAGCTCCTGGCTGATGACCATGACTGTACTCAGGCTTTGTTATTTTATATCCACTGTCATTTTTAATCTCTTGTACGTCCAAAGAGTGTAGTATGCTTAAATATAGAATATCTTTCTCACGCACCCTCGTTACATGCTTTTTAGTCATTCTTGGCAAATAATGTAGTTTATTAAGTTGTCACAAGAGAAAAGTATTGGTATCCAGGTTTACATCCTTTGTTGAATCAAGATTTTAAATGTTATTCTGTTTTGTGATGCGATTCTGTAGACATAACAACGTATGGATCAGTGTTTACTAAATCTCAGTGGTTTCCATAGTAGTTTGCTCTGTTGCAATAAAAATTGTGGATGTTTTGTTGCTGCTGCTGCTACTTTTCTTGCTGTCAGGCCTGCAAGTTCACCCTAAAATTTGAGACTTAAGCTGAAATTTCTCCTTCCTCTTAATCTTCACCAGTTTAAAAAAAAAAAAAGATAATGCAGGCAAAATTAGGCACGTAGTTACAACTGAACAGCCTTGCCATTTTCAAGTAATGCCTTTTGTGTCATCTCTTGAACCTCATGATTTTCACCAGGTTTACTCAAATATAACTGATCATACAAACTATTCTGTTGGGCTAATTATAGACAGTCAAAAAGCCAGAGGCTAAAGCAATTCAGTCTTCACATGTTAGTTTAAGCTGATAACCAACTGAACAGATATTCATTTTGATTCTGGAAATGCAGCCACATGCCTGCCTTGGCTCGGACCAAAAGTTGTGGGGGGTCACTAGAGAACACCTCTCTGCTTTACTGGAGCAGACAGTTTGGGCCAAAGCTAGCCTGCCCACCCTTTGAGGGTGTGGCTTGAAGGGAAGGTGCAAAGCATCCTAGGATGCTGGGGGACTGTGAGTTAACTGGAATCTGGAAGGGATCTGGTACAGAAGTGCAACAAACAGGTTTAACCTAAATCAATTAAATCTAATACTACATCCATCCAGGTTTATCTTAAACTGGTTTCCGCTATTCTGAAAGTGATTTATGCGTACTGAACTTCTGTTGTGTTACAGATCTGAACTGGTTTCCGATCACTTATACTGATTTCTGTGTAACTTCTGCCCTTAGCCTTGATGATACCCATAAGGAAGTAAAATTCTGTTCTCTATCTTTGTAAATTGTACGAGGTTTGCAGGAATAACAGGAATACAGTGTATTTTAAAATGTACTTCTGTTAGTATAGTTAACAGATATGACTCCCATCCCACCCAAGGAGCAGTTTTGAACAAGAAAATTATATATAGATATTTAATGTAGACTGTCCCCTGTTGCAGTACCTGTCTGTAAACATCTGAACCTGTTCTTCCTTCCTAGGAAATTTTGCTTGCTGAAAAATGGGCCAAAATGAACAAGCTTCCTTTTCCAAAAATAGATCCAAATGTGTTTGATCGAGAGGGCTTGAAGGAGTGCTATGTTTTTAAACCCAAGAACAGTTCTTCAGAGAAAGATTGTCCAACCATCATCCACTTTGTTCTGGCAAACATCAACTTCCGCAAATACAAAGTTCCAGGTAAACTGATAATACCTGGCAATAAAGCCAGTGTCCCAGGAAATCCGTTGTTATATATGTTTTTATATATGCTTGGAAATCACTTCACAATGGCCATTAATTTCCAAAGCCCCACAAGGAAAGAAGCTGATGTTTTCCTTTACTTCTTAGAACTGATCAAATATTGTTTCAGTATTTTTTTTCCTTTTTTTGTTATCTTTGCAGGGGTTCTAAGAGAAACTGAAGAAGAGAAGGATTTTGCTGACTTTGATATTTTTGATGATCCTGATACTCCATTCTCAACTTTCAACTTCCAATATTCTAATGAAGCCTTCAAAAGACTTCATGATCTAATGGAATTCAACACTCTGAATAACTTAGATGTATGTATAGTATAAAAATGTCTGACTTAGACCATTTCAAAGATGATTTCTGGCATCCAGTAAGTGACCAGGAGATAGGTAGAAACCTCTAAATCCACCAGTTAAAAGTCTTTTAGTCATTTCCCCTGTGTGTGTAGGGATATATACAATCACACACAGGGAGTTAGGTCTATTAATTTACCTTCTCTCTTCTGTATATCTCAGTGATGGGCATATGCTGGAGAAAGAGAGAGAGGGATGAATTATACAGTGGGAATCAGAGATTCTTTTGGCTTCTGATTTTTAAAGTACGGGCAGTCCTCAACTTAGTGTTTCGAGTTATAACGTTTCACACTTGCAGCCCTTATAAAATTGACACCCTATTTCAACTTTATGATGTCAGTTTCAACTTTACAACGCTTGCTACGAAGTGACGTGATGCCAACAAACAAGTTTGCTATGTCACCCATCTCCCTGGAGAACGTCTGTCCAAACTACCTTGGACACTTTTTTTAAGAAAGCAGACAAGGCTCCAGAAACCCGCAGCCAAGACTCCTGAGAAGACTCCAGCTAAGAACCCTTCAAAAAGTCCAGCAAAGTCGCCTCAAAGAAGTCTTTCCAAATCAATATGGTTGCTATTTATAATATAAATACATGAATGTAGCTATAGGGGTGTAGGTTGTAGCTGTGTTGATCTAAGGACATAGGGAGACAAGGTTCTTTGGGTGAATCTTATATCTTTTATTAGACCAACTTCAGTAGTTGAAAAATGAGTATTAAGCAAGCTTTTGGGTTCAAAAACCCTTCGTCAGGCTGAGGAAGTTTCAGCAGTTGGTGTGTGCTTTTCCTGGATGGAATGAAAAGTAAAGAAGCCAGAGGCTGGTCTGGTATGCATACAAGACAGGTAGTCAGTAAAAATGTAGATTGAGGAGTCAGTGGGTGAGAGACAGGCTGGGAGGGGTGGGGAGAGAGGACAGATACCTGAGGAGTCAGATGTCAGGTAGATTATAATGTGTCATTAATCCAATGTCTATATTTAGTCCATGATTTTTTGTATCCAGGGGGTTGATGAAGTGGAGTTCATAGGTTTGTCTTTGGGAAGTGTTTTGTAAGGATCAGGACTGAGAGATTGGAATGGCTTTCTTGTGAGAAATGTGCCCCCGCAGGTAATTGGGTATTTCTGTCTGATAGATTTCCGGTGTGTGTTCATTCTGGTGCACAGTTGTTGTTTGGTCTCTCCCACGTATTTTCCATCAGGACATTTGGTGCATTGGATCTCTCTTCTCCCCCGCCCCCAGCCTGTCTCTGTAAAACCTGTAAAATGTTAAGCTCTCTTAATCCGTAATGACTGATCACTTTAAAATCTGAATACACTTCCGGTGTTTAATTTATTCCTTAGTATCATATATAGAACCAGCTCTCATTTAATATAATCAGATATAACTGCTTTGACATCAGTAGCTTTGTACCTGATTTGTCTCTCAAACTATGTGAGAATCAGATCTGATTTTTCTGTTCTAAATATTTTTTGCTAAAAACTTCCTGTCTGTATAATTAGGATGTTATCAAACCATGCTATGTCTAGTGGCTATGTTGTATTCTGGTTTAAATATACAAGAGCTAACACTTCTGTTGGGCAAGTTTGAAGTTGTCTGCTGTTCCATGCTGCGTTATTTTCTTTAGAAGATGTACAACATTATTCCCGAACAAGAGTTGTTGGTGTAGCAGAATTCAGGAGGCAGGAGCACCAGTCTGCAAACTTCTGATTAAACATATTTGCATGAGTAATTCATCATGTGTTTGAGCTAACTAAAATATATCATTTTTGTAAGATCCAAGCAATATTAAGGTGAAGCCAGTTAGACAACTTCAGCTTTCAGTCATTTATAGCTGTTGGAATTTTCCTGTGTCTGTTGGGAAGAGTGAATAATTTCATTTAAAAAGGTAATAAAAACAGAATTTCATAGCATGGTCTTAGCTGTGCATGATGTTTAGTCCTCCACCCTCTTCACTTTTGTTGTTCTTTAGAAAGGCTGAAGACACTCACAAACCAAAGATGAGAATGGAGGTGAAATAAATTAACAGCAAACCTGGCCAAATAGTTCATCTTGATAAATGTGTCCTCACTATTTTCTCCATGCGATAGCTGGCTTCAGTTTAAGTTATTAGGTTTACAGCTCCGTAAGCTTTCTTGATGTCTGCCAAGGCTTTATGAAGATGTTGTTTAATCCTACAATGCTAAAATGCTGGTATTTTATTAGGACAAATATGTTAGTTAGGACAACATTGTAATTCATAGTTTCATACCATTATTTATATACAGGCCTTATATCTTAGCTTCTACATTTTCACCTTTTCAAGGTACCATTTTTACCACATATGGTTTAGTAGAAGTTGCTGTTTTTTTTTATTGTAAGTGTAGCCAGAATTCTTTTGTGGGTAGAATGGGGGAGGAGATGGAGGACAACAAAAAATGTAGGTGTCTTCCTCCCCCTCGCTCTCATTTTTCTTCTTCATTATTTGAGCCTGGATTAACAGATTGCCTTCTTTTTGCCTATTCCAGTTTACAAAAATATCATATGCTGATGCCTGAACAGGCATATGTTTCATATGGAACAATATATTTTTGTTAGCTTTTAGCCACTGTGACAATGACAATAATAGAATTAAGTTTTCTCAATTATAAACATCAAACAACTCAAATTTGGAAGACAGGTACAGGATGTCAAATATTTAGTACTTTATTTAATAAAACAAATTATTTGTTGGTACCACTAAAAAAAGTGAAGGTGGTGGGTCACTTTAAAGTTGATGGGTAATTTGGAATGAAGGGATCATGACACAATAGACTTCCAGATGGGACAGGGAAAGCCTGAGGTCAGCAAAATTAAAATACTAGATTTCAAAAAGTTACATTTTGTCTGTCTCAAGGAGTTAATAGGCATGGTGCCATGGGAGGGAGGAGGGCTGTGAGCTTCTAGGGGAATACACTATTGGAAGCCTAACAAAATACTGTCCTGACATGATGAAAGCACAAGAAGAATGGGAAGAGACCAATGTGGCTGCACAAGGAGCTTCTAAAATGCTTCAAATACAAGAGAAGAATGGACAGGTCACCAAGGAAGTATACCAGGAAATATGCAGAACCTGCAGGAGCAAAATGAGGAAGGCAAAGATAAAGAATGAACTGCACCTGGCAAAGGAGATTAGAGACAAGTACATTAGCCATAAAAGAAGGACCAAGGAACTCATGGTCCTCTGTTAAACCAGGGGATACTCCTAACCAAAGAAGCATAGAAGACAGAGCTACTCAAGAGCTACTCTGCCTCAGTCTTCACAAAAAAATTAAGCTGCTGCCAGACACCTAATAAGGATCATCTGGATAAGGAAGAGGGAGAAGATAACAAAAAGATGGTCAGAGAGCTTTGGTTGGGTATGAATTGATTCAGGTCAGCAGGGCCAGATGAACTTCATCCCAGGGTCCTGAAGGAATTGGCAGGGGACATCCCAGAGCCCTTGCCAATGATCTTCCTGAAGTTGTGGGAGATGGGCAAGGTACCAGAGGACTGGAAAAGGCCAGTGTCTGAAGGAGGAAGGGCTGATTGCAAGCAGCCAGCATGGATTTATGAAAAAACAAATTGTGTCAAACAAACCTGATCTCCTTTGACAAAGTTACTACACGGATGATTGAAGAGAATGGTGTAGATATAGGGTATTTGGATTTCAGCAAGGCTTTTGACAAGGTCCTGCATGACCTTATCATAAAAAAATTGGAGAAATGTATGCTAGATAAAAGTACTACAAGGTGCATAGAGAACTGGCTCAATAGCTGCAAGCAAAGGGTAATTACTGATAGGTCCATATCAGAATGGCAGGAGGTTTCAAGTTGAGTCCCACAGAGGTCTGTCCTGGGCTTGCTGCTGTTCAGTATGTTTATTAGCAATTTGAATGCTGGTGTAGAAAACTTTGTGAGCAATGCAGATGACATGAAAATGGGAAGGATTGCAAACATGTTGGTGGGTGTGAGCTCAATTCAGAAAGGTCTCAGTAGATTGGAAAGTTGGCTTAGAGCTAACAGGATGACGTTCAATGCAGACAAATACCAAGTGCTACACCTCAGGAGAAATAATCAAAAGCACAAATATAAAATGGTTGACAGCTGGCTGGATAGCAGCCTATGGAAAAGGAGCTGGGAGTCTTGGGAGACCATAGAGTCAATATGAGTGTGCAATCTGATGCAGCTGCTCAAAAGGCAAATGCTATTTTGGGATGCATCAATAGAAGCACTAGGTGCAAGATGTAGGAAGTGATCGTACCTTTCTACTCAGCGCTGGTCAGGCCTGGGTCAGAGTCGGGGTCAGACTGATAGCCATATTTGGGTTCAGGAAGGAATTTTACCCCTTGGTTAAATTGGTATGGGGGTTTTTGTCGTCTTCTGTAGCAGAATTGTGGCTCTCTACTCAGGATCTCTTGAGCATATATTGACATCATTTCATAGAAGCAGGACATTGGCTGTTGTGGTTCCCCTGCTTTATTTGTGGAAGGTTTCAGTGTTAGGTCTGTGTTGGGTCAGGTTTGACAGTAGTTTTGTGTAGAGTTTGGATTATGGAATGTACAAGACGGTTTAGATAGAGATGATCGTGCCTCAGACTGGATGTTGGACTAGATGACTTCTGGAGGTCCCTTCTAAACCTACTTCTCTATGATTCTGTGAAGTTATATAGTATCAGCATTGCGCTGAAGGATGCTTTATGAAAACCTTCCTCAACTTTTTGTTTATACATTCCTATCATAGAGAGGATAAAAATGACTTCAGCTTGAAATCTTCAGCATGAATTATTATAGCCATGCTTACATTGTGCTCCCCACCCTACAAGTTCACAGTTTTATACATTTCAGAAAAAGGTACTCCTACTATAATCAGCATTCATTCAATCTATTGGTGAGATAAAACCAAGAACAAGATTAGGAATGGAAATTGTTTGATCTTACATGGTTTTCCATCAATTGATGAGCCCAATTAAATGCCAGGACTTCCATTTAATACTGTATTGTTTGACTTATTTACAGGTGATAAAGCAAGCAATGGTGGAAAGCATTGAATACAGGAGACAGAACCCATCTCGCTGCTCTGTGTCCCTCAGTAACATTGAGGCGAGGAAATTCTTTAATAAGAACTCTCCAAGCAATGACCATACATAGAACTGCAGGTGTAAGTTCTTCAAGAAACTAAATTTGAGCAAGTGCTAAAAAGGACTTCATCACTCAAGTGAAAATCCATTTGTGAAATGTTGTGTCTCAGCATAATTCATGCTTTTTTACATGTATATTTACAAATTTGACAAAGAGGCTATTTTCTTAGTTTACAAAATGTGGAATCATATAATGTTTTTGATGCCAAGTCATTTAGGTCAAAATGGTCCTAGTTACAACAAATCTACAAATATTTTCTTTCAGGAAATGTCTATTTTCCATTTTTAATTTGTTTAATTGGGACGATTTTCAAATATATAATAAAAGAACTGGAATGCTAAGTTTTGTATCAATTACAATAAAGTGTTAATGATGTTAGGTTGATCTACACTTACACTAAAAACTAAGCCAAAATACCACTCTACTTTACGTCAGTAGTAAAACTTCCATTGACTTAGTGTGAACAGTCAACAGTAATCAACATCAGTTTGAAGTCTCTCAGTAGTTTATTCTTATCAGCACTATTAATGTTGATGTCTTTTGTCGATGAACCTTTAATGGAAAGGTTTTTGAGTAACTGATCACTAATAGTTATTTGTCAGAGTGACCCCACCTTAAATCTACTGTCATAAATCCATAATCAAATGTGCCGTTTCCTCAAAAAAAAAAATGCTGATTGTTAGCCTGGAGAAATAATACAAGTATGTTCGTGCATTTTTATCAAATGTATGGGTCAGATTCTCATCTGGTCATTCACTTTATTAATCCTCTCATAATTTATAGCAATTGAGGTTTTGTCAAAACTTTTTTTCATTTTAATTTTAAATATTTTCACAAAAATTAAAGGTGGGGTTTCACTACTACCTTCTGATGCAGTCCATCTTCATTATAAGTGATTTAACATGTCAATCAATATGTTGGGAAGTTTCAGCTCTTGTGAAAACTTTATAAAGAGGCATAGATCTATTCAGAATTAAAAAATTAACTGTCTATGTTTGTATCTGCATAATGAAGAATTTTAAAAGGTTTTTAAATACAATTGTGTTTGTGGTCAGAAAAAGGATATTGAATTGCACAGCAAAAATGGTTTCTGGAGGGTAATAAGACTTGGGTAAGAATGAAACATGATTCACTTTTTAAGGCATATTTTTTCAATTAATTTTAACTATATGTATGTTTATGTGTTTGTGTGTGTATCTGTAATACTTTCTAGTGTGGTAGTCCTCAAACATCCAAGTAGACTGACACTATGGAAACACACAGGGTGACACAACCAGTGTTTCAAACACCTCAGAGTCTAATTTGGGGACCGTAGAGTGAATAAGTGTAATAAGCAATAAATGAAAGAAGTTGGACAAGGAAGGTGGAGATAAAGATAATAAACCATGGTGGTTACATAGGTTAGCTATGTGAATGACTTGATGGTTGTGAATTATATGAAATATTGCCTGTTTTGTTTTATTTTAACAAACAAATAGTAGCAACTCTCCCCGACTATCAATCAGCAATCATTAGTTGGCTGATTTCTTATAGATGTCATTGCAAAAGTGGTTTTAAAGAAGAAGGTGGTAGCAGATTTATGGCTTAGCTCAAGACATTAACTGCTGTGTGTGAGGTGGCACAAGAAAATGAAAAAAATATGTGGTATGGAGCAGAGTAAAGACATTCCAGGTTGGTGTTTTAGTAGTACTGTATTTATTCAGTTCTAAGACAACCTTGAATTTAAGATGACCTCTTCAATAATTAGATTCCTTACAAGGAAAAATTTTAAATTGATATTACTTTTATAAATAGACGTACTGATAAAATTGTGGCTTTTGAAACTTCTTTTGGCCCAATCCTCTAATTTTCACAATACTGGTAAGTCATAAATTCAACAATAACTTCAATGCAATGCAAACATTAATTTAACTTGCATTAGGTTCTGTCCAGAACTTGAGGAGTGCTCTGCGCACTGGATCCCTCCCTACTGCTGCCCAGAGCCTTGCCACATGTTGGGTCCCTTTTTGAGTGCTGAGTCCCTTGTCGCTGCAGCTAGATCCTTCCCCACAACATTCAGGATGTCTGAATGTCCCTTGGGGGTCCCTTCCTGCTGTATACCTTGCTGACCCCTGCTGGGTCTGTCCTCCCTGAATACTGGCTGGCCCCTGCAGAGTTCTTCCCTATAAGCATGGTCAGCCCCTCACTGCAGTGTGTTGGGTGCCTGGTTTGCAGGTGCCCAGTTGCTCCCAGATACTGGGAACAACCGGCACCATACCTACAGGTTGGGGAACTCCCCTCTTGTCAGCACGGAGGCGGAAAAGGATCTTGGAGTCATCACTGATTCCAAGATGAACATGGGCCGGCAGTGTGGGGATGCAGTCAGGAAGGCCAACCATACCTTGTCATGCATCCACAGATGCATCTCAACCAGGTCCAAAGAGGTGATCCTCCCCCTCTATGCGGCAACTGGAGTACTGTGTCCAGTTCTGGGTGCCGCACTTCAAGAGGGTTGTGGACAGCATGGAGAGGGTCCAGAGGAGGGCCACTCACATGATCAGGGAACAGCAGGGCAGGCCCTATGAGGAGAGGCTATGGGACCCTGAACCTGTTCAGCCTCCAAAAGAGAAGGCTGAGGGGGATCTAGTGGCCTGTTATAAACTAGTCAGGGGGGATCAGCAGGCATTGGGGGAGTCACTGTTTCCCCGAGCACCGCCAGGAGTGACCAGGAATAACGGTCACAAGCTGGCAGAGGGCAGGTTTAGGCTAGATATCAGGAGGCGCTACTTCACTGTCAGGGCGGCTAGGATCTGGAACCAACTTCCAGGAGAGGTGGTCCTGGCTCCGACCCTGGGGGTCTTTAAGAGAAGGTTGGATGAACATCTTACTGGTGTTGTTTGACCCCAGTATTGTTTCCTGCCATGGCAGGGGGTCGGACTAGATGATCTACTCAGGTCCCTTCCGACCCTAGAAACTATGAAACTACGAAACTGCCTGGTTAGTTCAGAGTTTCTTCTTGCAGCTTGCAGTGTTTCTGGCTGGAATATTCTTAGGCAGGTCTGAGCTGCTGCCATGCCTGTAGATGCCAAGATGACTCAGTATGTGCTGGTTAGAAACTTCATGTGAGCAGAGATGTCGCCTGGCCAGTGCTTGCCGGGTCATTCCCAGCTGTGTGCAAGGAGCCTGGCCAGCACATGTTTAGGTGCCTCAGCACCCAACAGCTGGTCAGAAACTTGGAGCAACTCAGCACACTCTGGTTGGAAACTCTGCAGGCTGTGGAGATGATGCTTGGATGGCGCCTGCTAGGTCAAATCCAGCTGCATGCAAAAGCAGCCTGGCCAGCATGTGCTATGAGTTGCTGACAGCTCCTTGCTCACAGCTCCTTGCTCACAGCTGAGCAATAACTGAGCAGGCAAAGCATGGGGGTCCCTCCAACACCCACCAGCCAGGCAGCAGCTTGGAGTGACCAGGTACCAGCTGGCTAGGGACCCTGAATGCTGACGGGTTGTGCCTGGCCTACTTGAGCCCTGTCACCCTCTGCTGCATGGCCACATGCTAGGTGCCTTCCACTCTGCCTCCTCACATACCTCACTACCCCCAGCATATCTTCTACTTTGCGGGAGCACCATTGGAAGCCCATACAATTTTTTATTTGATAATTTCATCAATAGACAAATTTACAGCAACTACTTGTTTATAAAAGAGATCATTCTTAATTCACTGACTCATCCTTTTATTGTGAATTATAGCACTGTTTTTAATTGTCTAAAATCTGCAAAACCATGAGAGAAGTAAGCAATTACAGTGAGTTCCCCTTAACAGCTACTTGCACATTCCTTCTTAAATCTATATAAAATATAAAGTGATTAATACACTCTTCCTTTATTGATGAATAGGTTTTATGTGTGTTTGATTTAGTACATTTAAAATCAAGAGAGAAAATAAAGGTAATTTATCTTAGTGCTGGATAATTTAAACATTTCCAGAAAATTTTTAAAGAGAATGAAGCTTGTACTACCTATGTATTGTAATATTTTTCTTTTTAAAATATATTTTATTGAATTTTCTTGTGGTTAAGATGATATTTTTATTTTATATTTTATAATGTGTATCTTCTTTAATATGTTTCTTTTATGGAAACAAGATAATATTTTTATTTTATATTTTATAATTTGTATCTTCTTTAATATGTTTGTTTCACTTTCATATTTTAAGATTTATATCTTCATGTTGCTATGGCATTAGATAATAAAAGAAAATTTGTTGTGTGTGACTTTGATTACTTTTTGGAGGTATTTGCTAATTTTCAAACAGTTTGAAGTCCTTGTCTTTCTGTTGTCATAGATGCTCACATATCCAAGCTAGTTACAGCCATTTGGGAAGGTTAAGGGAATCATAGAAAATTAGGGTTGGAGGGGACCTCAGGAGGTCATCTAGTCCAACCCCCTGCTCAAAGCAGGACCATGCCCAACTACAGCATCCCACCCAAGGCTTTGTTGAGCTGGGTCTTAAATGGAGGATTCTCTAACCTCTCTGGTAACTTGTTCTGATGCTTTCCTACTCTCCTAGTGAGAGAATACCTCATCTAAACTTCCCTTGCTGCAACTTGAGCCCATTGCTCCTTGTTCTGTCATCTGCCACCACTGAGAACAGTTCAGCTCCATCCTCTTTGGAACTACTCTTCAGGTGGTTGAAGGCTGCTATTCAATACCCCTTCAGTCTTCTCTTCTGCAGACTAAATAAGCCCAGTTGCCTCAGTCTTTCCTCAGAAGTCATGTGCCCCAGCCACCTAACCATCTTCATTGCCCTCCACTGGCATCTCTCCAGTTTGTCTATATCTTTTCAGTAGTGAGGGAAGGAGCGAGAAAACCTGATGGGCTCACTAGTGCCAAATAGGGGGAAAGAATCACTTCCCTTGACCTACTGGCAGTGCTCCTACTAATGCAGCCCACTGTGCTGTTAGCCTTTTGGCAACTATGGCACATATCTGACTCACACACAGCTTATTGTACATTATCCTCACAGGTCCTTTTCTGCAGAGCTGCTGCTTAGCCAGTCAGTCCCAAGCCTGTCGTGGTATACAGGATTCTTCTGTCTTCATTGCAGGACTTTGCACTTGTCCTTGTTGAACCTTTTGAAACTTCTTTTGGCCCACTCCTCTAATTTGTCTAGGTCACTCTGAATCCTAGTCCTACCCTCCAGTATATCTGCTACTTCCCTCAGCTTGGTGTCATCTGTGAACTTGCTGAAGGTGCACTCCATCCCGCCTTTCAGGTTGTTGCTGAAGTTATCGAACAAAACTGGTCTAGGGACCAACCCCTGAGGCACTCTATTTGATACTGGCTACCAACTAGATATTAAGCTATGTATCACTACCCATTAAGCCTGGAGATCCAACCAGATTTCTATCCACTTACAGTCCATTCATCCAACTGATGCTTCCTTAACTTGCTTGTAAGAAAGCATTGGGGGGCCATATCAAAAGCCTTTCTAAAGTCAGGGTACCTCACTTTCCCTGCATCCACAGCCAGTCATCTTATCACAGAAGGCAATCAGGTTGGTCAGGCATGACATACCCTTGGTGAATCCATGCTGACTGTTTCTGATCACTTTCTTCTCCTTCAAGCGGTTAAAAATGGGTTCCTTGAGGACATGCTCCATGATTTTTCTGGGGACTGATGTAAGGCTAGTTGGTCTATAGTTCCCAGGATCCTCCTTCTTCTATTTCTTAAAGATTACGGTAGTAATTTGACATTTGCCAATCATCCAGGACCTCCCCCCAGTTGCCACAAGTTTTCAAAGATAATGGCCAGTGGCTCTGCAATCACATTCGCCAACTTCCTCAGCACCCTCCCATGCATTGCATCCAGCACCATGGACTTGTACACATTCAGCTTTTCTAAATAGTCCCAAACCTGTTCCTTCACTGCTGAGGGCTGCTTACCTTCTCCATAACTATGCTGCCCATTACAGTAGTCTGGGAGCTGACCTTGCCTGTGAAGGTAAAAAAGGCATTGAGTGAGCCTTTTCCTCATCTGTCACTAGGTTGTCTCCCCCAAACAGCAGGGAACCCACATTTTCCCTGACCATCCTTGTGTTGCTAACATACTTGTAGAAACCTTCTTGTTACCCTTTGCATCCCTTGTTAGCTGCAACTTCAGTTGTGCTTTGGCCTTCTCGATCTCATCTTGCATTCCTGAGCAATATTCTTATACTCCACCCTAGTCATTTGTCCAAGCTTCCACTTCTTGTAAGCTTCCTTTTTGTGTTTAGGCTCACCAAAGAGTTCACTGCTGAGCCAAGCTGCTCACCTGCCATATTTCCTATTCTTCCTGCACATAGGGATGATTTGTTCCTGCACCCTCAGTGAAGTTTCTTTAAAATACAACCAAATCTCCTGGATTTCTTTCCCCCTCAGATGGGTGTCCCAGGGGATTCTACCCATCAGTTCCCTAAGGGAGTCAAAGTCTGCTTTTCTGAACTTCAGGATCCTTACTCTGCTGCTCTCCTTTCCTCCTTTTGTCAGAATCCTGAACTTGATCATCTTGTGGTCAGTGCTGCCCAAGTTAGCATCCACTTGTACACCCTCCACCAATTCTTTCCTGTCTGTGAGCAGCAGGTCAAGAAGATCCAAGCCCCTACTTGGTCTCTCCAACATTTGCGCCAGGTGGTTGTCTCCAATACTCTCCAAAAACTTCCTAGATTGCCTGTGCACTGCTGTATTGCCCTCCCAGTAGATGTCAGGGTGATTGAACTCCCCCATGAGAACCAGGGCCTGTGATCTGGAAACTTCTGCTCATTTGATGAGCTTCAGTTAAAGCACCCCTGCTGCCATTTTGAAGTGCAAGGATGGTGAATATGTGAGATGCAGAGGCTGCTAGAGCATGCTAAGAAGCAAGCTGCAGCAGATTCGATTACTCGAGTCTGCTCTGATGCACTGTAATTACAGTAGATGTCAAGCTTCCAGTTTCCACCTTCCTGGGAGTCTATACCTTCTTTCTTTTCTACCTCTGGCAGTCCTTTGTCCAGCATGGAATTGATGAAGTCCTTATGGCGGAGGATACTTCAGAACCTTGTTACCTCCATTAAATCATAGTAAAAATGGCCCCCTGATCTTAGTTTGCCAATCCCCCCCCAACCAGTCCACTCACCCCTCTCCCATCCCAACTTACTTCCTTTTGGCTCCTGGGGCTAATGAACACCAGTAAAACTGGCCCCAGTAGTGGTATGCAGGAGTGGGGACAGTTCTGCGGCATTGGGGTGGCGAGGTGCTGCATTGTCTGGGTGGTATATCAGCAGGATCAGAGAGGCTCACCAATTCTGTCAACCCCCACCCCAATCTCCCCAAGCCCTTCTGAAGACCCTGCCAGCATCTCCTATCCCACCAAGCCCTCTCAGATTCCAGGAATGCCCCCATGCACCCTGATAGCCCCCCGATCACTCCAATGACCTCCCTGAAGGCCCTGCTTACCCCTGGTTCCCCTCAACCATCCCATGGATGCCATCAGCTCCTTTGATTGCAGCACCCCTGCAGACTCTGCCAAGTCTCCTGCTCCCCCCAACCCCCCCAAACCCAACCACACTTTCCCACTGAATCCCCCCAAACCCCTCCCAATACCCCCCAAATCTGATTTCCCTTACATCAGGTGGCCATTTTTCATAGATTTCATAGACATTTGGGCTGGAAGGGACCCCGGAGCATCATCGAGTCCAGCCCCCTTGTCCAGGGGCAGGAAGTCCGCAGGAAGTCATAGGATCCCAGCAAGATAAGCATCCAAATGTGTCTTGAAGGCATTCAAAGTGGGTGCTTGAACTGCCTCAGGTGGCAGTCTGTTCCAAACCTTGGGGGCCTGGACAGCAAAGAAGTTCTTTCTTATGTCCAGCCTGAAACGGTCTCGCAGGAGTTTGTGACCATTTGATCTTGTCATCCCTTGGGGGGCTCTGGTGAACAGTTGTTCCCCCAGATCCTGATGAGCACCCCTGATAAACTTATAGGTGGCCATCAGATCACCCCTGAGCCTGTGCTTTTCCAGGCTGAATAACCCCATTGCTCTCAGCCTCTCATCATAATGTCTGTTTTCCTGACCTCTGATCATGCGCATGGCTTTCCTCTGCACCCTCTCAAGCTTCTCCACGTCCTTTTTGAATTGCAGAGCCCAAAACTGGATGCAGTACTCCAGCTGCAGCCTCGCCAAGGCTGAGTACAATGGGAGAATGACATCCTGGGATCTGCTTGAGAAGCATCTATGGATGCAAGCCAGTGTTTTGCTCGCTTTACTAGCCACAGCATCACACTGAAGGCTCATGTTCATCTTGTGGTCAACCATGACCCCCAAATTCCTTTCATCGGTAGTGCTAGCCAGTGTAGCACTACCGAGTTTATAAGCATTGTGCAGGTTTTTCCTCCCAAGGTGGAGAACCTTGTATTTTTCGGTGTTGAACACCATCAGGTTCTCGTCTGCCCATTTCATGAGTCTGTCCAGATCTGCCTGGATCACCCTCCTATCCTCAGGTGTGGATGCTTTACCCCAGAGTTTGGTGTCATCGGCGAACTTGGCCAGTCTGCTTCTGACACCAGTGTCCACATTGATGAAGATGTTAAACAGTATAGGCCCTAAGACAGAGCCTTGAGGGACCCCACTGGTCACAGCTCACCAAGACGATTGACTCCTGTCGACCACCACCCTCTGGGTCCTACCATGGAGCCAGTTCACCAGCCAGCAGACTGTGGTGATGTCAAGGCCTCAGTTAGCTAGTTTAGCTAAGAAGTGATCCTGGGATACCAGATGGAAGGTTTTTTTTGAAGTCGAGGTATACGACATCGATCTCTTCCCCCTTGTCCAGGTGATGTCACCTGGTCATAAAAGGAAATGAGATTGGTCAAGCAAGACCTACCTGCAACAAACCCATGCTGGGTATCCCTCAGGATATTGCCTTCAGCTAGGCTGTTAAGGATGGCCTCCTTGATAATCTTTTCCAAGACCTTCTCCAGGTTAAAGGTCAGGCTGATGGGCCTGTAGTTTGCCAGATCTACTTTCCTCCCTTTCTTGAAGATAGGCATGACATTGGCCCTCTTTCAATCAGCAGGCACTTCACCAGAGTGCCAAGAACTCTCAAAGATCCCTGCCAGGGGCTGAGCTATGATGCTCGCCAGTGCCCTGTGTACCCTTGGGTGTAACCCATCAGGGTCAACTTACTTGAAGGTATCCATCCTGTCGAGGTGTTCCTTCATGAGGTCAGGTTTGATGGAGGGCAATGAATCTCCCTTGCTCGGGCCTCACTGACCCATAGTGGGCAGGGCCGTCCCATGGGGCTGATGAAAAACTGATGCAAAGTACCCATTTAGCAAGTTCGCTTTTTCCTGGGCATCAGTTGTAAGTTGCCCCATCTGGTTTAGCAAGGGTCCAATGTCGCCTTTGCTTTTCCTCCGGCTCCCCACATATCTAAAAAAGGACTTTTTATTATCCTTGATATTTGTAGCTAGTTGGAGTTCCATCGCAGCCTTGGCTTTCCTGATTTTTTTCTCTGCAAGTCCGGACTAAAGCAGAGTATTCCTCCTTGGTGGCGGTTCCAGTCCTCCATCCTTTATAGGTCTTCCTTTTAAGAACTTGATCTAACTTTCCCCTAATGTCTTCAAACGTCTGTACATACCTCCAGACATATTGTGGTTGAAAACCAATGATGGGACTGCGTATGTGAGTAAAGCGTGTAGATAAAGCTGGTCGGTAATGGAGCATAACACAATTTAAGTTCTTTATGTTAAAATTCAATTTTCTGGGGTAAATTCAGTCAGATTGATTTTGGGGAAATTCCAACCAGCTGTAAGTACAGGGATGGGTCAAATTAGCCTTCAGTTTAAGTTTACTTGTTTTGGAGATGCTTGAACTATTTAAAATTTCAAAATGTAATGGGTATTTTTGCATAATATCATCTGTGGGGAATGGAAGCATGATAAAAGAACAACTTCTAGGTGCTATTTCAGGACTTTTGTTCATTGAAGAAAGTCCCACAGCATGAGCTACTGGTGCCTCCTGAGACCTGGAGAGTGGGGGGTACCATGGAAATAAGTGGTGAGAGGGGACCACCTACAGATGCCAGTGGTGGCAAGTGGGGACCACCTGCAGATGCCAGTGCGGGGGAGGGAGTGGCGAATGGTGAGCAGTGAACAGGAACCACCCACAGATGCTGTCAGCAGTGTCGGTGGTGTCTGGGGGGGTGGTGAGTGGTGAGCACCAGCAGAAGCCAGTGGTCATGTGCTCCCCCCCCACCCCGTGTCACCGCTACGCATCGCGTATGTCCCTCAGTGTCAACTATTCATGCTTTTGGCCATCTTATGTCACAAAGACAGTTTCCTATGGGAACGCTTTTGGAAACTATAAACATGTACTTTGGTTGGCAAGGGTATTTTCCTGCTAATATTTACTAAATGAGAGCCAGAAAAGAACAAGTAAATGCTGATATGAAATTCCATAAAAATGCAAAGACACTAGTCTTTCTCATGGGAAGGCAACATTTAAATGTTGTAAATCAGGGCTGTCTTAACTATTTTAAGCAGCTGAAGGCTGCACACCCTACCAGCTATATCAGCAGGACAAGACTGACCGGTGTGAGGCCACAGGACCCCTGGACTGCACACTATTTGGGAAACTTCCCCCCCACCTCCTCCCTCCTTCCCCACACTGCATCTTGCATGGACTAGATTCACCTTCCACTATCCTCCTCCACTGCACTGTGCTGCTACCCCACACCATGGACTCCACAGTACCTTAAGCTGCAGCGTACTGTGCCAGACATCCTCTTGGGGCAGGGTAGGAAGTAGGAGCCTGGAGCTCCCCAACTGCTGCTGCAGCTGGAGCAATGGGAGCAGTGGTGCCCAGAGGCCTCAAGTTAACCTCTTGCTGGCTGCCAGTTGGATAGCCCTAAAATATTAGAGACATCAAAATGCTCAGTAATATTCTAATGTATGAGTGAGTGCAGAGCCCATTTTCAACATAGTGTAACTAATTGTCTTAAGTTGGCATTAATAATAGCCTATTTGTTACTGTGAAAAAAATACAGGCTACCAAGATGCGTTTTAAAGACTACTTTCTATTCTGAATTAGAATGTCTGCTCATTTCCTCCCATGAGGACAAAAATCTGTTTTCCATATGCAAGAAAGTGAACAGACTGCTTTGTTGTACTTTGTTTTTGCCAAGTAAAATGTCTCAAATGCCTTCATTTCCCCAACCAGTTTATTGATGAAGCCATTCTTTTCATTCCAGTTGACAACAGCATTCCAACAATAACCATTTAAAAACCAACAACCATAAATGTAAAATAACAAATCCAGTACAATAAAACACTACAATAAAAAAATGACAAACTCAAAATTATTTCAGCTCAGCCGTCAAAAAGTACGCTAAATGAACTAGTCATACAGCATTCAAAGGGGTAATGATCGTTCCAAAAAAGAAACCATTGTTCCTCTTCCTCACAAATGACACAAAAACAACAATAATTGTTTTCTGCTGAAAACATCTATTCAGTTCTTTGATTCACAATCCCTGCCCCACCCCCGCCCCAAAGCTCAGTTTCTTTTACTGTGATCCTCTTTCAAATAAGGCAGAAGATAGGGCAACGTGGCACCTTAGTGACTAACTGGTTTAGAGACAAAGTAAGTTATTGCCTCTGAAAGTTCATGATTCTCTGAACCAGTTAGTCTTTAAGGGCATTTATACACATACCTTTTCATCTCACAATACGGTGGAGATCCACTGCTTTGGAACAGGCTTGATTAATCACTGACACACACTGCGCTGCACTGCCAGCAGTTGTATAAGTGGCAAAATGGGCATCAGCATGCAGAACATGGTGGTGGTGTGCTTTTGAACTAAAACACTTTTGATGTGTTTTAATTCAAAAGTGCACCACCACCATTTTCTCAGCATTGACAGGCATTTAGTACTTATACAGCTGCAAGGGACACAGCGCGAGGCACTTTTCAAAGTTCCCAGGACTGTGGTGCTTGCATGTATAAAAATGCCCTAAGATGCCACCCTGTTCTACCTTCTGCCTAACTTGAGACTAACATGGTAAAGTTACAAGCAGCTTTTAAGTTTACCAAGGTTTAGAGATGCTTATAATATTTAATATTTCAAAATTCAATGGCCAGTTTTGTATAACAACATCTGTGGGGAATGGAAGTACAATAAAGAGCAAGTGCTTGAAGTCATTTTAGGACTGTTTAGAAGCAGAAAGTTTTTCCATGTCAGCTATCTGCTTTTGGACAGCTTTTTGCTAATATCACTCAGCAATCTCTTGTCTTCACATGTTGACAACTTTGGGGCAGTTTCCAACTTTGAAGTCAGGTGTGTTAAATCTCTGTTTGTTACTTGTTTTGGAAAGCAAATGATGCGTTGAAATCTGACTAACATGGAAAGCATGAGAGATGGATTTACATGTGTGATGTTAGTAATGCAACTAAAAAGCAGGTTATGCAACCAAAGAGATTTACATAACACATGCTTTCCCTGCTTGTTACTCATGTAAAAAGTACGTAGACATTTACTGATGCAGTATATTCCACTTCTGCTCTTACTTTTTTACTTACGTAAGAGTTTGATTTGTGTAGTAATCCTCTGATTCATCAAATGAAGTTATATATATATACCAGTCTTTCTCACGCTAGGTAAACAATAAACAATAGCACACTTTCCTCCTCTTCTGACAAAACGGAATGGGTCTAAGTCTAAACAGTTCGAGTTGAAAAAACATGCAGTATCCAAGGGTGACTTGAAATAAAAGATGGTACATAATACCATAGTGACAGGCTATCTATCAGGGGGTCATGAGTTGGGGAGCAAGGCAATCATATGGGATGTAAGCGGAGCCTACTGCCCTTCGATATTTTCTTTTTTTCAGGGATAGGGTGACTGGTGAATCTTTACCAGTGGTGGCTCTTCTAGGGCATTCCACATACTCCACTTTTGTCTGGGGCCATCTTAGAGACACATGATGGTACCAGGCACTCTTTGCTACCAAAAGCATACATATGCATGAGATAAATGGTGGGTCAATGTGGGTAGCTTCAAGGCATTGTGAAGAGCCCAGCCCAAGCTCATACATTTAAAAGTGGGGAGGCATCAAGGGAGAATGCACTGGTGCTTGTTGGGGAATGTGTGCTCAAGCAACAGAGTGATTATGTGACCAACCAGCACCTGTACATGTACAGGTGTGCACGAACAAAGGTAAAAATGTCTGTGGGAGATGGGTGATGAGGAAAAGCAAGAAAAACAAAGTGGAAGGAAAGCTGTTCTAGACATTAGGAAATGCCAGAACTGGGAGGCAGGTACAGACATGTGGGCCCGGTTAGGAAGGGAGGGAAGGGCTACACAAAGGGAAGAGTGGGTTATGGGAGGAAGGTTACAGAAAGGGGAAAGGAAACACGGACCTGGATGGCTGACAAAGGACTTGGGCAGGTAAGTGCAGCACATTGGATAATGGTGATGGCTCTGTTAATGGATACTTCTTGGCTGTGGGTTATCCTCAAGCCTCATTCAGTAATAATATTGGTAGTTGATGACTTTGGTGTGCTGGAGTAGAGCCTAGGAAAAGATGGGATCATGTCAGTACTTCCAGGGGAAATAACTGAATACACTTTATACGGGCTTCCTTTTAGGGGTGGTGACCATAATTAGACAATGTGTAGTGCACCATCTGAGGTGAGAACCTGGCCAAAATAACAGGAAGTAATCCGGATTGTTTGTGGACACTGAAGCAAGCATATTATTGGTTATGGTGCTGTGATTTGTATATGAGCAATGAGACGTGATAGTTATCTCTAAGGCCTAGAAATGTGAATACCATGGCAGCACAATAAAGTGTTCAGGACTGTCCACAAATGGTGTCCTGAACACAGATGGCTAGGGGCTGTCCATAATACATACTACTTAAAATGCTGTTTATACATATTCTGGAGCCTAACCATATCTCATATTCTGGCTCACTCCAAGTAGCACCATGCTGAGTGCTGATATCGGAAGCTCTCTACTTTCCTTAGAGGGGAGGTTGTTTCTTGTCTGATTCAGGAGTACACCACATAGAGGTGCCTAGAACATAGATCTGGATTCTTCTTTGGAGACCAGGTGCCTAGAATAGGGATCACCAAATTGAATCACTGCCCCTGAACTGGCCAAATCCAAATCTGAAGTGAATACCAATTGCTTCGCCCAGGCCTTGTGTTCAGTTATTCTGAAAGGTTGTCCAGAGTTGCCCTAATATGAATTGGTTAATAAGAGATTCAAGCTCATACTGCATAATAGTTTTGCAAACTATTGTTTAGGGTGAATTCTGGGAAACATGAAAACGGAAGTAATATAATAGCATTAACTGAAACCGAGGAAAATATTTTGCCTGATTTAATATGAACCAGAGATACGATACATTTTTACAGCTGTATATTTAAAATGAATGTTTGTTTCTCTCCACAATTTCTTTTAATCCAGAGGATTAGTGAAAGGAAGTTATTTGTTAGTTCTGTCAAATGATGTTATGGCAATGACTTACCTTGCTAGCAGACAGCAAAATGAATACGCCTTGACTTACTGACATAATATCTGTTTCTTGGCAGATATGAGTATAAGAGTCTGGTCAGCTATGCTAAGGAGAGAACGTGGCCTGGTAGAATTAACATTTTGAGGTTTATATTATGGTGACTCCTTGAAAATGGCAACTCAAAAATTTGCCATGTGAATCCACATGCATATTTCCATCTCAGAATATGTTTAAACAATAAGGGTAATTTCTTCTGCATTATGTACACCCAAATGTCATTTTTCTAGCCACATAGGGCTGGCCCCAGCAGCCTTACTTTGGGTCCTGGGGGCCTTGCAGGACTGCAACTGCAGCGATCCAGGTGTGTGGAGCCTGGCTGGCAACTGGAGCATGTTTCTGGCTGGCCAGAATCTGGTTTCAGGTGGCGCACGCTGCTGCCACATGCATAGCACAGCTTTTTTTCAGCACGTTTTTTGTGATTCCAGGATTTTCTGGACCAGTATCTAAATTTGGCTCTGTGCTGCAAATATACAGCATGGAGAACCAAGTTACATGTACAGGATGTCTTTTGCATCCTCTAAAGAACAGAGTGCATGTGCACACTCATGTGGATGCACCCATAAGTGGCAGTTTGTCACTTATGCACAGTGAGATTCTTTTACTTGTGCAGTATATACACACTGAACATGCAGAATAGGCTGTGTACTGGCCAAGCGGGTATGCAGCTATGTGCACACGTGTGCAAATCACAACAGTGATTTTACCCAGCAAAACTGTATAACTAGTAGAGCAGGCCAGTGACATGGGCCAGGACCCTCCTTTCTTTTAGTTTTAGTGGCTAGGGAATTAACTCAGGAAATAGGAGATCAAGGTTTTGGGTCCCCTACTACTCCTTGCCTCCTTGTGAAGCTGGGTCCCTCAGTGGGCAATCAGGACAAAGGGATACATGGAAAGGACGTGCTATTCAGGTTATTTACCTCCTTTTGGGGTATTCTTGTTCTGTACTTAAGAAATCCTAGATATGCTGGGCATTCTGAAAGAAATATGAATTGATTCCTAAAAATGCGAACTGGTTACACTGTCCTTCAACCCCTCCTGAAAATTTACTTTCTCACTCTTTTTCAAAACCGAATATATTGTTGCTTAAAAATGAATACTGATCAATAAGTGCACAAAGCAATTAAGCATCCCGGAGTTTACCTTTTGTCATGAGCATACCATATTTACTTTTATAACATTTTCAACTTTTCCTAAAATATTAGCCATCCCAAGTTGGAGTGTGTTTTTTAAGTAAAAAAGAATATTTCTGTGCTAGAGTTGCTGCAATGGCTGCCAGTGGCTGTGCTGCTTCCTCCCTTCCCAGCCAAATGGAGGAGAGGCTAAGTCTGCTGCTCAGTCACACTTGAAAACTCCAGTTAGTTTTAACTGCATCGCAGCTGCTGCCCAATTAGCTGCTTTGCCAAAAGCTGCTGCCAGTTCTGCAGCAGCTGTGATGGGGTTTAAACTGGAGCTGAGGAGCTTGGAAGGAGAGAGCGAGTGAGGTTAAAGAGCAGACTGTCTACCTGGTTCCATGCAGGCTCTGCAAAAATCTTTTTTTTTCTTCATTTTGCCTTCCCAGAATAGCTACATGTCTTACTTGGGAGCGTGTGGTATGTGATAAAATAACTGGCCGATGCTTTGTTAGGTATATGGCTCATTCTGAGCTCTAATTCCATCAGCTTCAAGTCTTCTCTATTTTTCTATTCAATGCCTCTTTCTCTCTTTTGATCAGTTACTTCATTCTTCTTCAGAAACTTCCTTGTATACAGATTCCCAGCTTGTAACCTCTTTCTTTCTACAGGCAGTAAAAGTACCATAATGTATCGCTCCAGTTAGAAAACAGAGGGGCACAGAATGTAAGACTTGGGGCATTTTTGTAGAAGGCCTCCTCGCATGCTTCCTACCTCAGTTACTTTGCCATTGAAGTCTGTGCTCATTCTTCCTGCTCTACTCCTTCCTTCTCTTGTCTGCTGTTTCTTTTTCTCTTCTCTCTTGCCTGTCTCTGAAGGAAAAAAGAGGGACAAATTGGGGAAGACTTTACTAATGGAATGCATGGAACATGTCTACATGAGATGCTACTGCGCAATGGCAACAACCTACTGTGCACTATCTTGTTGCTACTGTGCATTAGTGTTGGTGGGCGTTAACTGTGATGCAATGCTACTGCATGGTGGCATCTGGAAAAAAAAACGTGTTGTGACAGTACTGCCCAGTAACACCACTTACTGCAGTAACAGCTGCACAGTCGCACTGCTTGTGTAGATGCAGTCATGGACAGCAGGGTTGTAAACTGTGCCAAGAGCTTTCAGTGTAAAACAGAAAATTTCCCTTACGTCTTCAGAACATTGATCTCTATTATTCATGAGCTCTCCTTTCTGTGACATTTCTGAGGTCTTTCCACCTCAAAGAACATGTGAGTTTCTTGTCTGCCTGATCTAGATAACTCTATCATCACTTACCAATTTTAGCCCTGCCTCCCTGTCCCTACCACTTTCGTACTTTCAAAATCTCTACTTTCTTTTTTTATCCAGAAAAGGGATGGATAAACCTCAATAGCTGTGAAATTTTGGTTCACAAAGAGCATCTAAGAGCCTCCCAGGTTTATCTGTACCTCATAACAAATCTCAATTTATAGAAATCTTCTGTATAGTGTTCTTGAGAAATTTTCCATCTTCAGCTTCTGGTTTGAACAGATCTAATGCAAGAAAAAAAAATGTCATGATGAGTATCACTTTCTTCTAAATTAAATACCTTCGTATACCCAAAGGATAATTCTGTGTTTGATTTAAGCACTGTAGGATTTAGACTGTTTCTTTCTTTTTATTTCATACAGAGCCAAGCAAACTGTTGTTTACTAAAACTATCAAATGTGTATGTGTATGTGTGATGGGTGGGCTCATTGCTAAAATCCATGGAACCTACTGCAATTTAGTTGTCATGACCAGGCACCTTTTTAGGTATTATATTTTTATATGCCTGGTCATATTTTATATATATTACCTAAAAAGGTGCCTGGTCATGATGTCTGAATTGCAGTAGGTTCCATGAGTTTTAGCAAAGAGCGCACCCATCACATCTACCTCATCTGTTGATGACTAAACATTCGTAACGTGGTAGTCAGTGAAGGTCTGTGCAGTCAGAAAGTGCGCACAGTCCATTTCTAAAATGATTCATGGCAATAACACTGGCTGATAGTCTCTGGTGAAGATCCAAGAAATGAATGTGAACAGGAAGCAAAACTGCAATCACAAGGGGCTTCTGTTGGTCAAAGCTGAAGATAAGGGTACCTTCACGGCCACTACCCATGCTGTAGATGGGAAGAAGGGTTCCTCTGGTCCCCTGGTTTCTCAGATTTTATTAGCATGATAATTAAATGCAATTATTTTTGTATTTTTGAAGACAAATTTTTATGTTAAAGTGATCTAGGAAAACAAGTTATGTGTTGTGCTATACCCAAGGTAATGAAACAAAGGCCATATTACGTGTGAACATGGTTAAGTTGTAGACATTACCAGTTCACTAAGGATGAGAAATCCTGTATCCACAGTGAGGAATTCTTCATACGAATTGTGGGTGGCATACGCAAGTCTGATTAACTAAAGGAGGAGGAGGCTGCATCACAATTTTTTCGCACAAGAAAACCTCCAATTTCATTATGCTTATCTGCTAGTGCTGAAACCAAATGATTCATGTTCCGGCTGCAATTATCTGTTAAGACATTCTGAACGAAATCAAAGTTACAATTAATGTCTGTCTAGAGATTATTCTTGATATCAGTATGAGGGACCAGATGCATTATTTTATTACTTAGTTCATTACATTAAGCTCTTGATGTGCCTGCACACCCAAGAAAAGCAAAGACTTTCAAATAATGAATTGCTGTTCTGAACTATACAGTACAATGTTGATATTACTTGCTAAAATGCTCCAGAATTAGAGAAGGTTGAACACCAGAATTTCTGGCTCATAGGAAATTTCTTTTTTTAAAAACATATGAAGTTTCTGGTAAACAAGCAGATCATTAAACCTTCCTGTGGTCCTGGGAGATTAAGGATATTGTCAGTATCATTGCTAATGCCTCCACTGAAATTGAAAATAAATGTGAATTTCATCAAACAGCTTTAGAAGCACCCTGGGTCCCTGGTCTTCGATCAGACTTACCAAGTGTGTCTGTGATGGGGCTGAGTACTGTACAGAATCCTTGGATCCCAGTCAAGTCTGCCAGGTATTCATACAGGATGGCCTTGTAACTTTTGCTTGGCTTCAGCAAAAGTTTGTTGAACTGAAGATGTTTCAGAGTCTTGAGCCTATGAATGTTAACATTAGGGAACCTATCCTCAGGCTTTGTTTCCTGACTGTATCAACTGCAGATTGAGGTTAAGCAAAGCATTTGATCTTGCATTTAATTCCAAGCTTATTTAGCAAAAGCATTGAAGGGTCTCTGTTACATCCTGTGCAGATATCCTGCAAAGCTAAAGGAAACCTTCAGCTGGCCTTCTTCTACCCTGTGGTTTTGCTTGCTTGAAATTCCCCAAGTGAAACTACAGGGGGATTTTTCTGCATTTCTCCTAACTCTTAACCCCTCAGAAATAATCTTTTTTCTTTTAGCACCACCACAGTAATAGAAACTTTCCTCCACAACAGCATGACTGTCTCTTAGGAAGAAGCAGAAAAGAGCAAGACAGCCATAATTTGACATTTAAATGCCCATCTGCAGGGACAGATAATGCCAGAGAAATGCCTGTCTGTTTGGTTATTTGGGATCATCTTCCATGCTGCCTGTCTAAGGAACTTTATCTACCAGCTTTAGGCATGTATGCTTTGTTTCACATTCATGCCCACTTTATTGAGCTCTTGTTTAGAAGCAAATGAAGCATGGTTTGGTTCATTCAGTTATGAAATATAGCATGCTAGATGGCAGTCTAATACCACGGGATTTGAAACCCAGATATATATATATATATATATATATATATATATATATACACACACCCATATTCTAGACATGACTAAAAATAAACAGGGGAGAGGTATATTCTCCTCATCCTAAACCAATTCAGAAACATGGGCCTCTAGGTAAAGGAAATCCAGGAAGCTAAATGATTACTTCATTGCCATTTTGTCAGTATTTCAGTAAGCACAGACCAGTAAAGAATAGAGTAGAACATCAGGACTAAGATTTTTTTTTTAAATTATTACTGGGTTGTACAGATCACTCAGGATTCTTGAAAAACAGCATAGGATTTTTTAGCAGCATGTGTATCATTTTTTTCCCCATCATGGCCTAGAATCCAGATGAAAAGTTTTGGGACTAACTGTGGCATTTAGGTGCACATCTGGCTTGGTGTAGTTGCAGAACTACTACCGTTTCTGGAGATGCTTTAAAGATCAGCCCATAACACAGAAGTATAACTGATTTTTGTTCCCTGGGCAAAATTCTCTTGCAGCCCTGGAGTGGGGACAGTACTGAGTGCAGATAATGAGTGGGTGGGTAGGGGTGGGGGGCAGTGTTGAGCAGTGAAGTGGGGTAGGGGGAAGAGGGTTAACTTACTTGCATCAGGTGTATCCATACCTGGCTCTTCTAGCCAGTTGAGGCAGGCTGTATCTGCCCAGCTCCAGTGCAGGCTAGTTCAGCGATGGAAAAGACTCAGGGGGATAGGAGGTGCCCACTCTAAATATGTACCCAGGGATTGTGTGCTTCCTCTGCCTCCTCCTCCCCAAAGTTATGCTACTGCACAGGAGGCCTGAGTAGGTCTTCTGTTCTGTGCTTCTGCAACGTCTAGGAGAATGGTGCTGATCCATGACTGCAGTGTAACAAATGTACTACTACTATGAATATAAAATGTGTCATGGAGGCTGGGTGCTCGCAAGAAGTATGGGACACAAGTAGGAGACCAGTATCACTATGGGCTGGACAAAGTTGTAGAGAGTAACACTAAAACTGTTGGGAAATTGTTTCAATTATTATTGTTCATGGAATATCTGTTAGAACAGGACTGTCCAGCTGCTAAGTGGCCAAGGGCTGCGTGCCCTGTGGGCTGCACTAGCAGGGACCATAGGCCCCTGGGACTGCTGTCTGCACGAGTCCCACTACACTGCACACTATGCACCCTGCTTCACTGCATTCCTTTGTGCTTCCTATGTCCCTGCTGTATTCTGCATCTTGGTGCCCCCATCCCCATGCACTGCATACCTTGGTGCCTCCACTCCCACTGCACCATGTACCTGGGCTCTCCGACTCACCCTTAGCTCATATGTACTGGAGTCCATGGACTTCTCTGCTGCACCATGTCTCTCAGGCATGCCAGGGTGCAGGCTCCCTCAGCACCATAGGCTGTGCCACACTGCACTCTCCACCCCACGGGGCATGGAAGGGGAAGCTGGAAGGAGAGAGAGCCTTGGCTGCTTCTGCAGCCAGAATAATGGGGGGTGCATAAGCTGGGTGGGAGCTCAAGGTAGCTGTAGTTTATCCCTTGTGGACTACATGTTGCCCCTGAACTACCAGTTGGACAGCCCTGCGCTAGAAAATTGCTATGGTTATGAAAAGCCACAACAAGGAGTTTATACTGAACTACATATGTAAGAGAGTTCTTACTCCATATTCTTTTCTATACAGATACAAACTGTTACTGCAGAGGAAGCATCAAGGCAAGGTCATGCTTATTTGTGGTAGCAGAGGTAGATTTTAAGACATGGTAAGTTAATAAATGAATTATTGAACTTTTTCTCTTGGAGTTCACAGTTCTATTTAAGGAAAAACATTAAAAATGCAGTGGTATCAATGTCTCTGTGTGTTCTATCTGTTACTGCACATCACAGAGGTCACTTAGAATTGCTCACAGCTGTAGGCTGCTGCTCAAGAAGCCGTCAGCACTGATATGTGCTTATTTGCAAAAGCAAGACAGAGAAATTTACATTTCAAGCTGCCTGCATGGTAGCAGCCTGTAGCTAAATAGAAAAACTTGCCATTTCTTAACTTTTATGAGCAAGGATATCCTCATGCAAGGAAATGCTGTCAAGGGTAGGGGCTTTCAAATTTCTGACAATTTTATAGGCCTGACAAAAACACAGAGCTGCTAGCACCATCTTTCAAGAAGAATCAATTACAATGAAATCAGTGTTTACACAGGACAGTGGCCTTGGCCAGGCTTATTACAGATAACCATTCTGTGTGCCCTAGTCATAGTATTTTGACCATCATGATGCCCACTCCATATTTACACATGATTTGAGTTTCTTCATATCCTCCTTATGACATTTACTGAAGGGCAGTTTTATCTTGTGCTTTTGATGAATTAGAATTTGCTATAGACTAGTGAAAGATATATAACTCCCACCTCAACCTTACATGTTGATTTCCAGTTGTGCAAGATGACATTTACTACTATGCGGAGAAACAGCAAAGGACATATGACCTACTTAAGTTTGACACTGATCAGAATGTAAAAGCCTCTTGCACTGGGGGTATGTATACATATAGACTAAAGGTTAAAAAAAAAATATATATATATATATATAAACACACACACACAAATAAACAAACATTAACAAACAGCTTTAAATTATGGTTCGAGTCCATTAAAATTCCTAGTTAAACTGAAGGGCTGTTGCTCCCTGGTGTGCATGTATTTATTTACTACTGTACTTTGGTGAAGGCTGAAGGCCAGATCTTTGGCTGCCATAAATTGGTGTGGAAATGGCATAGGTCCATTAACTTCAGGGGAACTATTCCAGTTTATGCCAGCTAAAGATTTGACTGCACAGTTCAGGAATTAATGGAAGATGCAACTCCCTTGAGAAACAGCATAATGCTTTTAAGGCACCCTCTTTCTTGTTGTTTCAATTGCCCTTAGGCATTTGCAGTTGTAAACAGTAAATGAAGAGACTGCTAACATATTATTATTTATTACTTTTGTCTGAATGGCTGAGGATGAAAATGGTTCTGGCTATAATTTCTTTGATTTGATCATTTGTGTGGATGAAAGTTTTCTGTTAGCATTTGAAACAAATTAGAGTGATGCTGAGTTTTCTGTTTGTTTAGCACATTTTCCTTCTAAAGGGTAAAGTGTGACATAACATTCATACAAGGGTGTAGATTGTAGCTGTGTTGGTCTAAGGACATAGGCAGACAAGGTTCTTTGGGTGAATGTGATATCTTTCATTAGACCAACCTAAATAGTTATTTAAAAGCTTGCTAAGAATTTTTTCCCAACTATTTCAGTCAGTTTAATAAAAGATATCAGATTCACCCAAAGAACCTTGTCTACATAACATTTATGACATCTATCAGGCTAAGGATCAGAAAGCTGAAAAACCTCTTAATTTCGGTGGGCTTCGGGTCTCAACATCAGTAGACTCTTGTAGAATCTTTTCTAGCTCATGTTGTGCTACAGTTAATTTCACCCTTAATTAATATTACAGTGCATAGTGAAGGCTAGTTCCTCTCATTGTTCACAAGCAGGAGATTATCCTGGACTGCAGATGCAAACAAATTCAGGCTAAAAATGGAAGGAGATGGATGCACACAAGTGGGACGTGGAGGCAAGTATCAAAGGTAAATAAAGCAAAAAGCAGACTAATGGGAGAAGCTTACTAATGCTGGAAATAATGTGGTTCAGATTCAATGTGGGTTAGAATTTTTAAAGAATGTGGTTACTACATACCCCAGCTCAAAGGTCTGCAGGGATATTATTTCTTTGTTTAAAAATAGACTTCCTCAATATTATATTTACATATTGTGGTTTATGTCAATTATTTCAGATTCCTTATGGAATCATTTTGTGATGAGTTATCACAAAGACGCACAGGGATACTTTCCATTTCATCTTATGTACGTAAATGGCTTGTATGTAGGCGCAGAACTCCAGTTTTCAACACTTATGCAGAGTTTGTGCTTCAGCATTACCTGCTCTAGCCCAATGAGCATGATCAGTAGGGCTGTACTCTGGCCAGTTATCTGTATGGAGAAGTAACATTTCATAGGTGTGTCAGTAAATCTGGGCAAGTCTGGCAAAAAATGCAATGTGAGAAAGAGAGGGGTAGGCGTAAGTGAAAGGAATGGCCTTCCTACCTGTTAGCGCAGTATCATAGGGATTAGGACACTTGCTCAGGGAATGGGAGAAACACTTGGCAGCAAAGAAAGGAAAGTATGTGGATCCAGAAGGAAGAGTACAAGCCTGAGGGTATCTGACTCACTGAAATTTTCCTTTGGAAGAGAGGGGACTGTAGGCTGTAGTTTGAGCCCCTGCTCCTATGGGGCAGGAACTTTTCCAATGCATTTTATCCAATGGGTGCTAAATACAAGGTGCAATGGGCCAACTTCAAGAGAAAGGCTGGACAGATATTTAGGCATTTCTTAACCCATAGCCTGGTGATTGGAGCACTTTGCGAGGAGTCAAAGCCCTTATGGGAGAAAGAAGCCTAGAACCTGGGTATGCTGTTTCCTGGGCAAGTGCCCCTAACCACTAGACTGGTGGACCAAAGAGGTGTAGACTCCTCCTTTCCCTTTTCACTTCTGGTAGGTAGGTATGTGGACAGGGCAATTCTATTTTCCTGAAGAGGGAAACAGAATTCCAGACTGAAAGGAAGTGCCAAAAATTGCAATTATGTGGCTGGCCATATGTGTGGAGAAAGGAGATGGCAAGCTAATGGCCAAAGGCAGCTCCTAGAGTAAGTACCTTTCAAAGTACACATGTACACTAACTCTGTCAGAGATTGCTGTCTGCAGTAGATGCATAGATGAGTACAGCCACTGACCTTAAGATAGCTCAGTGGTGTCAGAAACATTGCACCTCTTGGACTAAATATAGGATTTAAAAAAAGAGATTCTTTCCTTCTAATCAAGGCTGTTAGAATGATTTTCTTCTGTAACTACATGGGGTATGTGCAAGTGATACACTGACCCAGGTTAGGTCAATCGAGAAGTCATAGTGTGCAGGCATTCACCAGGCTTAGGTCACCCTAAAAACAGGGCACCTGATCTAAAGTTAATTCATCCCAGAGGAAAACTAATTTTTGATTGATAAAGGGTTAATCAAATTTAGCTAGAGTTTACCTGACCTAATGAATACCTGCACACACATACAATATAGCCTCAGGGCTAGGAAAGCCCAGCTATTTACCTGTATCCTGGGGTTACTTACTTGCCCGCACTGCTCCAAGCAACCAGTGAATACTTGCATGCACCTCTCCTGGCTTAGATTTAGATGGCTGCCTAAACTTAAGCCTGGTCCCATGGTTACTTGTTCACATCCATACAAAGTTGCTAAAACCAGTAAAGTGTAAGACCACAGAAATTCCAGAATTTCAGCCTCCTTAAAAATTGACCTACAAATAGAAGAAGCGATTATTTTCTTGTTGGTGGGTGCCGTCCTTAAATTCAAATGTTATATTCTGTAAGTGCTTTGAAAAAAATGTGTTTATCTGCTACACTGCTTAAGTGTCTGTGAGAGAAAATATTAAGCACATTACATTGGATCGTAGGTTAATTTTTACAAGTTCAAAAATCCCATGGCAGAGTTGGGAAGTGCTCTTCTGAAGTAATTTATGCTTACAAAAGGAAAGGGTGGAAGGGTAGCATTGCACAAAAAGTAGCAGGGATTCCCACTGATTGCTTACAAGTGAGAAAATCAAGTACATTATGATGACAGCTTGAGGTGACTTTAGACATCAGTTCAAAAAAATCATGCAGTCAGAAATGGAACAACATAATAAGCATTTGCCATATTAATCTATGCATGAAAGATTTTTTTAAAGCTAAATAATTCAATTGTGAAGCTTCACAGGAAGGATACATTTATTCTTCGGCTTGCAGAATTTCAAGTTAAATCAAAATCTTGCTCACAAATAGATCAATCTACTCTCAGAAGTTCCAGACTAACTATTTGTAGCTGTGTATAATGCTGAACAGAAGGTATGCATTTTTGCCATATTCACATGGAGACTGCCTCTAGTGATAGTTTCTTCAAGTTTGTTGTAGTCCCACTGTTAGCTGGAGTCCAATGAAAGAAAAATGTTGCTTTCTTCCATTCTGAAAATAAGTTCAGATTCATAAAGGAAAAAAAGCCATCTATAAATACATTTGCAGAGGTAGAGGAGGAAGTAGGAATTCACTGACTGTTTTTGTTGTACTGTCTAGTCATAATAACGTAACTAAAACACAGAAATAAGAGACATTCTAATACAATAAAAGCCATGGCACTTCCGGCAGTGTGTCTGTCTGTACGTAATGCTCCGGACCAACTGCATATTTGTAGCTCTGGGCCTTACTGACAGATAGATAGGTGGAGGCGGTGGGGGCCAGGCTGTGCTCCGCTGCATGGGGGAGATGGGAGGCAAGGGAAGGGGCATTGTGCCTTGTGGCTCGGCAGGGGGCCTTTGGGGGCATGGCATGGGGCAAGGGGTGCATGGGCAGAGCCTGCTGGCTTCTGCATATAGCCATGGGGCAGAGTATGTCCCCCATGCAAGCTCCCTGCACAGCACCCTACACTATCACACCCTACCCTACCTTACCATGTGGGGAACTGCCTGCTGCCTGTGGCTGTAGGGTGTGGGATGTGCAGATCGCAATGGGGGGTGGGGTACATGTGGGCGGGCATGGGCAGCATCTGCCAGCTGCAGCACATGGCGGGGGGCACGGTGCATCCCTCATGCCTGTTCCCCATGCTGCTGCAAACCATGTCCCCCATGTGGAGAGCCCCCACTGGCTGTAGCTGGATTCTGTGTGGGGTGGGGTGAGTGCTGCATGGGGAGCTGGCATGGGGCCATGCAGGCAGCACCCACCAGCTGCAGCATGTGGCCACAGGGTGGGGTGCAGAGGGGGTCGCTCGTTTGGCACCCCATGGCTGTGTGCCATGCCCCCCACTGTGTAGCTGCAAGTCATACCCCTCACACAGGGAGCACCCTCTGGCTGTGGCCACGGGGTGCTCAGGGCATGGTGGGGGGGCATGGTACATAGGTGCATGGGGAACTGGCATGGGGCCACATGGGTAGCACTCACTGGCTGAAGCATGTGGCTGCAGGGCACACTGTGGGGGGGGGGGTGGGCATGTGGCTGCAAAGTGGTGAGAGGGAATCTGGAATGGGGGGTGTGGGAGTGCCTGCTAGCTGCAGCATGTGGCCATGGGGTGGGGCATGCCCCCCGTGCCTGCTCCCCATGCTTTACCCTGCACCACACCCCAGTCATGCTGGCAGGTGCTCCCCCTGCTGTGCGTGTTCCCCACACCACGCCCCTTGGGTGCATGCCACCCCATCCTGCACACCCTGTGCCACACCCTGGGGCCACTCCCCATGCCACATGGCTGCAACTAGTAGGTGCTTCCCACATCATGGTCGCTTCCTGTGCCACAGCCTTCAGCCACGCACAACCTCCTCTGTATGCTTACGTGGAGGGCCCCCTCACGTACTGATATAGACAGACAGGCAGAGGCAGAGGTGGTGGGGGCCAGGCTGTGCTCCGTTGCATGGGCCACACCCCCCCTCATGCCCCATGCCCCCTATGTGCCCCTCACCACACCCTGGGGCTACTCCCTGTGCCATGCCCTGCAGCCACATGCCACCCCACACCCTGGGGCCACTTCCTGCACCACACAGCTGGTGAGTGTTCTGCGTGCTGTGGCCATTCCACGTGCCATGTTCCCAACCATGCACCACCTCCTGCCATGCCCCTCCACGTGCAGGGCAGCGGGGCAGGGCAGGGCAGGTGGAGTGGGGCTGGACCCAGAGTGACAGGGAGAGTGGGACATGACCCAGAACAGTGGTGGGAGGTGGGGGGATGCAGGGCAGAACCCAGAATGACAGTCGGTGGGGGGAGATGGGCAGGAGCTTGCAGCAGTGGGGGTGGGGGGCAGGGCTGGACCTGGAGTGGCAGGGGGAGGGCGCAGGGCTGGATGCAGGTCTTCATCCCTGCTCCGCCCCAACCCTCATCATTCATGATGGGCATTTTGCTAGTATAATATATAAAATGCTATAACTCCTGATTTTTTTTTATACTAAAGCTCTTTAAAAGGGCTTTGACAACATAATATAGATTTAAAAAGTATCAATTTACATATCCCTAAAATTGCTGTCCAACCAGTTTTAAAGGCCTGTTACAGAATAAAAACTACAGTGACATGCAGGTGCTGAAAGTCCAGGCTGTGGAGTCCACCCACTCTGCCCACCCAACGAGGCCCTCATTGTGCCAGGTGGGCAGAGTGGGTGGAAGACAGCCAGGAGCTGGAGCCCTGTACCCACTCCCACTCCCCCACCTTGACTGGACCTGTGGCACCTAGCATGTGTCCCCACAGCTGCCATCTCTTCCCTGTGCTACCTGGAGTGATACTGGAGGGGCAGAAGGAGGAGCCACTGGATGTCTGAGCAGTATCTCTGCAGCTCCAGCTGCACCAGGAGCAGCCCCGCCAGGAACCTGTGTATGCTGGCCAAGGTGAGGGTCATTGGTGGACATGGCCAGAGTGTGGCATGGGCTGTTGCAGGTGGGAGCAGGCAGGGCTCCATGGGGAGCAGAGTGGTGGCAGCTGCAGGCTGGATCCAATCACTTGGTGGGCTGGATCCAGCCTGTGGGCCATATATTTTCCACCTGTGCTTTAGCGGGAAGTACAAAATAGGTACAAATAAGTACAAAATGAAATAACCTAACCATATTTTTCCTGTCCTCATTTGGAGATTGGGCTTCCTGAAACATCAAGATTTAAATTCCTTTTCTGACCTTTTAAGATATCCTGTTGATATTTTTATTGCCCACATAAGCATCCAATCCTGCCTTAATCCTTAATCAGTTTTATTGTTTTCTTTTGCCTCTGAATTTTACTGGAAATCCTTTTATGCTAGTAATAGGAAGTTACCCATCTTCCTTCCCAGAAGTACTCACTATTTTTCACTTTTATCCAGCTCCTTTATATGAGTATGTATAAAAACCCTTAATCTTTTCAGTCTGTCTTCACATGGAAGTCTCTCAGGGCTGCTAATTAACCTTGTTGCCTTTTTCTGGACCCCTTCTGCTTTTATATCTTTCATGAGAAGGGTAACTATAAACAATAGTTCAGATAAGCAACCCTCTTTGATTACCATAATAATAGTTCTTCTTTGGTGCTTTTCATCAGTAAATCTCACAGCACTTAACAAAGGTGGTTAGTGTCTTTTACTCCCATGTTACATTTTACAGGCTGACAGTGGCAGGAGCAGATTGAGATTCTGGCAACAATCCACAATATAATATTTCTAGTGCTCTTTTCTACCTGATTCCTGGGGATGAGCTGTTTTGGAGTGTCACCATATACATAGAATGGCTCTTAGGTTTTTGTAGCAAATTAATTTGCACCTCATATTTTGTTTATTTACACAGTTACCAGACAAGAAGGGCAACATTGGGCTAGGTGTTGCCCTTGTTGACTAGGTGTTTCCCTTATTGTCTGGTGGTGTGGCTTGGGGGTTGGTTCTTGGCCAGCAGGTTGTGCATTCTAGGCTGGGTGTGTTTCCTGGAGCATGCAAGAATTTTACTCCCCTACCTTGGGGGTCTTCAAGAGGAGGTTGGACAGATATCTGGCTGGGGTATTATGATCCCAGCACTCATTCCTGCCTAGGCCAGGGGTTCGGACTTGATGATCTGTTCAGGTCCCTTCTGACCCTAGAAACCATGAAACCAGAAAAAAACCCATCCAAATTGCTTCTGAAATCTGAACACTACTACAAACTTATTTTTTGCCCCTGCGTCAGGATGTTATGCAACCAAGTCCCACACACTCCTCACAGCCATATATATACTATGCCACATTATATGAATGCAGTAACTTAAATAGAAGAGTAAAGAGTAACTTGAACTACATGATGTATGACTGATTATATCATTGGCTTCATGCTCTTTATATTCCAGGTAGTATATGCTTATAATACTAATATGGAATATTAATTTTAATTTATGGCCCAAGCAATTTAAACTAAGCTATGGCTTGTACAGAAAATACAAAAAGGGCAGAAAATCTGCAATAGTAGTGTTATTACAGAATTTATTTTGTATTCTGTCCAAACATTAATCTTGCCGAGTGCATAAAACTGAGCCAGAGGTCAGAAAGAAGTAAGGATAAAGTTATAGCATACACAGAATAAAACAATAAATGAATGTCTGGCCAATGGTGTAAATTATTAATGCTTTGGAGTCTTTAAATAAATACAGATGAAGATAAGAACTATAAGGTCAAGTCCAGTTTGCTGACCCTCTCCATTTAATGTGTCCTCAGTAACCAAGGGACGATTTCTTTCAGTAGAAAGAAAAATTTACTGTGTAGGAAAACCTTTTGCTGGCCCTAACCAGCCTTCTTGCCCTATCTCCCTTGGCTTGTAAGAAACAATGTGCCAGTCGCTTCTAGGTTGCCAAGAGCTTCTTGTGAGCCATAGGTAGCAAAACACAGCTTAAAGGAGCACTAAGGTTTAACTATCCCAATGACCCCCCAAAGCCTTAGGGCAGAGAGAGGGAGAAGGGTGACAAAGATCTGCTGATGAGCAGTGTCCATCAAAAAGATAAAGCATATGCAACCTTCTAGACTTAGTCTGTAGCCCATTTCTACAGATCTTCTGCTGTCTGTTGTAGGATCTTCATTGATAGCAATATGTCCCTAGCCAGGATTATATTTCAGTTCATGAAATACAATCATGCAAACCATTGACTAGTTTCTGACTGCCCTCTTTTGGACAAATAGTTAATGAAATGTGTATTACACTCTCTTCCCCTGTATTTATATTGCACTGTGCTTGATCCCACCACTTTTCTGAACAGAATGAATAGAAATTAAAAATAAAAAACTAGAACAAATCAAACCCAAATGAGAAAAACCCAGTCCGATGATCTCGGATAAAGGCAAAATAGTAATGAGAACAATATTGCAGAGCATAGTCAGAAAACAGAACAAACTACTGTTGTCTGTAAAGTCTGCTTCTGCTCCTATTTAACACTCTAGCAGGAATCTGACCTCACTGAGAACACCTCAGTGCTTTATAGCTGTGTTTTTTTCAAATATATACTGTGGCTAAGGACAAAAAGTTATGCTTTGGTGCTGTGACAATGCTTGAGGTTGCATCACATTAGGCACTGTACAGACAATTAAAGCACAGTCCCTGCCCCACGGAGCTCACAACTTAAGATATGCTAATCATGCAATATAAGAATTATTACCATCACTGGCAGTAGTTTATAAAAATTGCTGTATCAGCACCAACTGAGAGTTTCATAGCAATATCACCCTGCAGCAGGAAGAATGTTTGCTGATTAATGAGAATAATTAATGTAAATAGTAAAGAGAAAGAGAATCTTAGAAATTCTTCATATTTATTAGCAGGGATCCTGTTTTTTTCTGATTTCAAAAAAATCCCCAATTTTAGATAAAAAAAAGTAACCTCAAATCCACATTTTTTCATGATTAAAATGTAGCATCACTGTATATATAGTGGCCCCCTATTACAAGTCTATCTATCTATCTATCTATCTAGATATAGATATATAGAGAGATCTATCTATCTAGATATACAGATACATAGATATATCTCTATATAGATATAATTGGTATTTCATGTAAATCACAGAAAATTGTGGATTTGGAGCTACTTTTTAACTGAAAATTGGGGATTTTTTCAAATCAGAGAAAACCAAGATTGCTGTTTATTAGTGATAGGAACAGTAGAACAGCTATTTTAAGTCCGATCAATTGTCCAGTCAGTCCAGTATTCTGTCTGCTGTCTAATACCAGCGGTTTCAGAGGGACATACTGTGTCCCCTAATATCTTGCCCATAGCAAACATTTTCTTCTACCCCAAGTATGTCCGTTAATACATTACACCATTACACTGTAAAGTATGAATGCATATATGTCCCTTGGATTTTTATGTAACTGGATGTAGTTATACATGTGCTTGGGGATGGGGAGGAGCCATTTTAATTAGGTTCCCTGACAGCTGGTCTAATTAAAATGGCTCGCTGTCACGTGTATTAAGCCAGCCCTCAACACACATTTTAAAATGGCTGTGGGGGTGCTTTAACTAAAGTTCATTCAACAAGCTTTAAAGTACCCCCGTGGCCATTTTAAAATATGGGGGAGGGGTATGCTTAATACACATGACAGTGAGGAGACTCATTCATGTTCTAATTAGAATGCAGAGCAGACTAAATTATTGCAAATGAGCACATCTATAGGCAGCCAAGGTACTTAAATGCAGATCTTTTCTGTTTCTGTGTAGATATGTCTATCCAAGACACAAAACAGTATCTCAGATGAGGCAGTCCCATTGGCTTTTGTAGTTGCATTATAATATGTTCCACATAGGTTTCTATTTCATTCTACATACAGAAATCCTAATATGTAAGATGCATTGTGCTGACGTGGAGAAGCAAGGTTCTTTAGGTATGTGATAGCTTTCCAACTAAATAGTTGGAAAAAGTTATTTGCAAGCTCTTGGGCACAAACACCCTTCCTCCCTTATCTGTCTACTTTTCATCTATTTATCAACACATGCTGTGCCACATTCCTCAGCAATCTGAGTAACACCTTATATATGCTAATAATAAAGCAATTAGAAGACTCTTATATTTCATTAATTCCATTTCATCCCTATAAAATAGGATTACTGGAATGCCAGTTTCCCATTAAGGGATCACCATATTAACACTATTTAATAACTGTTTTCTATTCCACATGATTGGAGAAACAGAAAAAAGAAAGGGTTAAGTGCTTTTGCCATTTTTGCCATACTACAATAGGGATTCACGAGCTTTTTTAAATAAACTAAAAAGCACTTACTTTTTATGGCCATAAAGCCCTAGAAATGACTTGCTGACTTATGGCCTGGTTCTGTTCGTGAAGTTTATGATGCCATCCAGGATTAACTGATTTTGCCACTAAAGGAAAAGATGATAAAACTGAAGAGCAGTGTATAAATTCCAGCAACAAGGGGTGCCAACCTCTGCATTTCATAACAGATGGGAATTTGACATTTTTATGTTCATCTTTATTTCCAGTTTGGCTCTAGCTAGAGGAGACGAAGTTAATTACTAGGATATGAAAAAGAACAGTATTATCAGTAACAATATGAGTTTCATGACATGGGTGATGATTTGGGAAAAATATGTGTTTGTTTTCTCATGTTTGCTATTTTTTTCAAGTATTAAAGAACTACAGTATTAATAATAATAATAGACAAAGCTAAACATGACATTGGTTAAGAAGACTGAAGGGAGGCATAAATATATAAAGGAATGTTGTAAAGGGGACAGGAATCCTTTATTTTTGTTAGAACATGAAGACTGAGCAAGAAATACCCAGCTTAAGATGCACCATTAGAAATCTAGGTTAAGTGTTAGGGGAAAAAATGTTGCTTTTGCACAATCTATGTTCTCATGAAAGATAGTTTCATAGTTTCTAGGGTCGGAAGGGACCTGAGAAGATCATCTAGTCCGACCCCCTGCCATGGCAGGAAAGAATACTGGGGTCAAACGACCCCAGCAAGATGTTCATCTAACTTCCTCTTAAAAGATAATGCCTGACAGTCCTGCAGATCTAAAATCTTGGATCTAGCCACAGAATATTAATGATTCTGATATAATAAAGGGCTTAGTCCATGTGTCTGTCTGTCTGTAACACTCTTGGAGCACTCTGATTGGTTACTAAAACACCCAATCAAAGTGCTCCAAGAGTGCTGCCATAATGGTAGGGACAGAGGTGTGGAGGGGGCCAGGTCAGTGCCACTGTTCTGTCCCCTCCCCCCACCCTGTCCCTGTCCCTGGACGTAGTGGCAGTGATGAAGGGGACAGAACAAGGAGGCCAGGCCAGCACCAGTGGTCTCGCCCCCTTCAGCCCTGCTTCCTGGAGGTGGCAGTGGCACAGGGTGCTGGCTGAAAGGAGCAGAGGGGACAGCGGGGCAAGCTTTGTCCACCCCTGCTCCTAGGAGGTGGTGGTGCAGGAAGGTGGGTGGCAGCCCTACATCCCTGCCCTCCTGATGGGCAATTGGCTAGTAATTCTGTAAGTGCTCAGACAAATGGGGTGCATCTACAAGATGCTTACTGCTCAGTAGCTTGTTTCTACTCTGCAGTAGCATCACTGGGTATGAACTGTCATGATGCTACTGCACAGTAGTAATGAGCTACTGTGCAGTAGTAACAAGTTACTGAGCAGTAAGCATTATTAGGCAGCCTTCCCCAGCAGCCCTTCTTCCCCAGCCCCACCTGCTGCACCAGCTGGCAACTGTCAGCAGCAGATAGGGAGTGGGGAACAGAGCCTCCCCCACCATGAGGGCCCTCCCACAGGTTGCCAGTTACTGCACAGTCATTTAGTACTTGGTTATGCCAAGGCTCATGTAGATACTCCCATGGTTAACTTTAAGCATGGAAGTAATCCCACTGGAATCAATAGGTTTAAACATCATTCATTGCACTGGCTGAAGAAATCTTGAATGCAGCGTAAACTATAACATTCTGCATGGCTAACTAAACAGATGACCGATATTTTTTGGGAAGTAACAAATGAGCCATGCTATTTATGAGCAGAAGGTCATCATTTGTGTACTCCAAACTAGACAGGATAAATTGCTACTTTTATCTTTGTATATTGTTAATGTTGGTTATTGCAACACTCTCTATTTAAGAGCATTTCATCAAAATTCTCTTCCAAATAGCTTATTCCTCAATGTGAACATTCAGGTGCAAAAAAAAAATCAGACCTTGTTATACGAATTTGAATATTAATTCATTTGTTCTCATCACAACCTAATTTAACTGGAATAGTAATAACAATCATGACAAGAACAGAACTTTGGGGAGTAATAGCAAAAATGTTTCATCTTTAAATGGAAAGGAAGAAAAAACAAAATGGAAGGTTTGTTTTAAATTTATAATGATGACAAATGATTGCTAACTGTATAAAGTATTCTTATATTCAATATTCTTCATGGCTCAGTCATAACTCAAAGAACTACATTCATTCTAATAGCTGATGTTAAAAGAAAAGTCCTTCTGGATGAATAAAAATAATTTCTTGTGGACATCAATTTAAACTAAAATTTTCTTAGCAGAGATTAGAACTGTGAAAGGAACATTGATCATTTATATAATGTCTCATTTATTTACTGTTCTAATTTAAACAAAGCACTGTGGATGGAAATATTCAAATTTTATGTGAATTAGCCTAGAATAACTTATTGGGAAAAGATATTGTGTTCCAGAATGATCCACTGGTACGGATCCATGTTGGGTGCTGTTCAGCCATGTCTGCCATGGAGGAACTCCAAGATGCATGGTAGCAGAAGGCAAGGAGCATATTTTCTTCATAGTCTATCATTATAATTAATTTAATAGCTCTGTTACAGTTATGTCAAGAGGTATCCATGAGGACCAGAGCCACATTGTGTGAGGCAATGTACAACTCATATTAGAGACGGTCTTCCTTCTGAAGGCAATGTAAAAGCAAAATCATGCCATGAGCTGGGAATGGTGCCAAATCTATACTCCCAGGAACAGCCTTGGGATGAGGTGTACCTAAAAGGCAAACACGCTCCCTTTTTAATGCTGTTAGTATTTTGAAGCTGGCTTGAGCTGCTTGGCACAAGAGGTGCTACAATCTCAGTTATGGTACCTCTACGGATGTTTCCGTAGGTAGTACAAATAATAAATAAGGAAAAAAACCCTGATTACCAAAGGAGAAATTGTAGCATTGAATAGGTCACACCAAGGAGTAAAAATCATACTGGATTTTGTCTTAATGAAGGATACTCTTCAATCATCCAGCAATTCTTTAATTTTATATTATGCTCAGAATATCATCTTGTTTGCTTGTTAGTGTTGCTTTATGTCTCTTTTTTGTAGTCTTTCAGATTCAGATCCTGAACTGAAAACTGTGTGTTTGACTTAGATTTCTTGAGTTAGGTTTCCAGTAACACAAAGGCCCCTTTACCCTGCTATATAGACCTGAGGGTAAAAGATAATTCATCTCTTAGTATGTATCACACATTTTCTTACAGCTAAAGGGCATCAAAAACAAGTTACATTCTTGTCCTTTGGGACTTGACAAATGCATTCTGTTGAAAGATCCCTGAACTGTACTTGGATGATCCCAAAATGTTTTGGACTTTGCTTTCAAATCTGTACTATTATTAAAGCCCAGGTGCCAAACAAGGATGTGAGGATTCTTCCCAAGATAATAGAAAATCTATTCACTTTCCCAATGGGTGGAAAAGCAGAAAGCTTTTTCTCTAGTAATACATTTATTTGGAAGTAGCTTGGGCAGTAGCATACTGCGGCATGCTAAGATGTATTATGTGGAGTCTAAAGAAGCGGTGCCTTCACAGCTACTCTCATTCAATAGTTTTTGCCTTTTTTAACTTCAGTATTGTTATTGACCCGTTTCTTCAGGTAACTCAGTCCTCAAGTGTTCCAGAGGCCAAGTACATTTGTGCTGTTTATTCCCAGATAGCTGCGGTAAACAAGTACATTATATCAAAATGACAGTACACTTGTCTCTTGGGCCCAGCTTACTGGCATAGTTGATTTCTATTTCTGAAAGCCATTTCTATTTTGTTCCCAGTGGTAACATCTTTACAGCAAATTTAATGAGGTTATTCTTATCTTCAGGAAAAGGGCTTTAAAAAATAATAAAATAGTTAAACTTAATTATGAATAAGTGATAATACATTTTGAGGTATAAGCCTTCCACTAAATTACAGACCACCAAGGCAAGGGTAGAAGCTGAGACGAGCATTCTGAAGAGGGACCTCCCAGGACCTGAATGTGCAATATTCTTTGGTGCAGCTCTGTGGGTATCTGAAAGAAAGAAGAAGACAAATAGCAAGTGACAAAGCCATCAAAAAGCAAGTGGAAAACCAGGACACAAGAAGTGAAACTTTGGGTAGCATAGCCCGAGAGAAAGCTGTTGGAGAGCACTGCTCAGAAAAAAAAAAGGTTGAGCAAGAAGATTCTTTCTGCTTGGTTCTTACATTTTTCAGAGAAACAGGACACTATGGCCAGGTACAGACATTCAAACAGCTTGGGGTAGAATCAAGCTAAGTTACACGGTTTTCTACGGGTGGCATAGTTTAGATTGGTAGTGAACAGAGCATTATTCGCCCTTTGGTTGCAGGGGCAAATCTTATGTTGGGTTCTGCCATTTTTAAACCAGTCTTTGTGTGCCAAACGTCTGTTCTGGGTATAGACTGGTTTTGTGTGCCAAACTTCTGCTATGGGTATAAACTGGTTTCTGATCATTTATTCTGGTAAGAGTGTAATGTCTGTACCTGGCCTATATATGTACTTACATTCTTTTGCAAATAAAAGAATATCCCAGAAAGAGACTTAACTCCATCATCAGTTTCTTCTCTTAACAAAAATGAAATGTGTCAGGAGCAAACTCTAGTTTTCAGTGTGGGTAATTGTGAGCTGGTATTTTTTTGAACCAAAATAGAATAAGTAATGGAGGTGTTTGTTATGTATATTGATGGCCAGAGAGATGAAAGACATTAAACCGAGACTTATGATGAAATCTAAAACAAGAGTTGGAGATGTTGCAAGAGAAATTAAAGCAACATCTAAAGGTTTCTCAGAAAGTACTGAGAGGAGACTTGTAGGCAGAGATAAAACTATGTTGGGACAGCAACTACAAAGTGTCTGAACAGATTGGGAGGGCCAGCTGCAATACTGTGAGTCTTAAATGGCAGCATGCAATTATGAGATGACAAAGAATCTTGATTCTCAGGAAATGGGGGAGGCCAGGAAAGCTTTGGCCAACTTGAAACTTGATGATTGAGATGAGTACTAAAAAGTGAAGGAACTGAAAAATCACCTTGAGAAAGAGATCAAGGGGTCATAGGTCAGTTCCTTGATCAGTGGCTTGCGTATAATTAGGTAGCCTGCTTGGGTATAATTTGTTTGCAAAACCCATTTTCTTTCTTGTATAATGCCCAGAGTCCTAGCAAAGAGAAATCTGATTGTCCCTGCTAAAGAAATGAGGAGAATATTTTCTGTAAGGCTCATTTCACTCAAAGAATATCATAGCTCAAATGGATGGCTTAGAAGATGAACAGAAAGGATGGTGTCTAGTAGCCCAGCTTTGATATTACTACAGAACTCATTCCCAGAAAAGGAACTGAGTTTTAAAACCTGTTACAGGTCCTTGATATGCAATTTGAGGCCAGCCAGGGCACAGCTACATGCTAAAAAAAGAAGGAAAGAAGAGACTGCACCTGAAGTAGCAGAGGACTTAAGAAGACTCTCATTCATAGCAGATCAGGATACTAATGAGGACCTCCAGGATAAACTAGCAATGGACCAATTTAAAAATGTGCAGCTAGAGTTGAACTTAAAGATTAATATAATTGAAAGGAGGCCACAGACAACTTGAAGACCTGTAGAATTTTCCACAAAACCTGAATCTTAATTTACAGTGCTGCACCAAAAGAAGCAAGAAGTAGTAAGGAGGCTGGAAGCTGGTTGCCATGAGCCCTGTTAGTATAGCCGTGCCTCTAATATATGCAAGCGGATTCAAATATATCACAAGCCAGGTTAGAGCAGTTAGAAATTTGCTTTGTAAAACAGGGGAAAATAGAAACACTACAAAAGTCATGAGAAGCAGTTAAGATGAATGCCGGTACTGTGAAGAAATTAGCCAAAAGGAGGACTGGGTTTAACATGAGACTGGTTAGGGTACAGTGCACAAAGTGAATTCCCTCACTAGGTCAGGAGGGGGCAGCAAACTCTATGGGCACTTGGAAGTGCTAGGATCAGTCCCACAGCTCTTGTGTGGCAGCTGAAAAGTATGTCTGTGTGATAAAAGTGCTTGCTGAAGGCTCTGTGAAGATTAGATCAAGCTTTTTTTGTATTTGCTTAAATATTAAACCACAAGTTGTTGTTAAAAGCCTAATTATAGTTTAAGATGTAGTGAGGCCTTGTATAAAGTAAGGCCTAGTAAATTTAGCAAAGCCTAGAAATAGTAAGGTCCTGTGGTGCAGTTAAAATTACCTTATCCAAGGAATGCAAGTCTTGTACTGCTATTGGTCAGTCTAAGGACAGTTGAAGAAAAAGGAATCTAAGTAGTCGTATGTTATCAGTGTCTTTCAGAAGCTACAAATTAGTTGAAATATCTGGAAACCATTCAGAAGGAAGATGCAGCTCTGTGAAAAGGATTAGTTAGCTGTTGCCTGGATCAGTGGGCCTGTGGACCTTGAGAATCCCAAGAACTGCATTCCAGGGTCCTTCCCAGCACCCCTCAGACAGCGTTGCTCGGGGACGCCTGACCTCACTGAACTTTGTGGAAAGAGAAGCTTGCTGTGTATCAGGTATCAGAGGGACTGCCGATAAGTTGCCGACACGAATTGCTTTTGTCTGTCATCATTTGTCTTGTTATTACGCGTAGTTGTGGTTTTTTTTTTAAGTCAATAAATCTTTCTTACCTTTCTACCCCCAACCACACTCTCAATCTAAACCCTCCACAGGCAGCTGGGACATAAATTGGTCATGAACAGGATTGAGAGGCTCTGGTCCGGAGAGAAAGGTTGGAATGAAGGGAGTTGCATGGGCTCCGTTAGTGGCTTTGCTTAAGGAAGTGACAGGGATGGAGAATCCTGGGTGGGATAAGGTTAGATTGAGACCTCCCCAGTGCGACCCAGGAGCTGTACCTGATCATTGGGCTAGGTTTGCTGCTGCTGCCCAGGGTAAACCCAGGAAGGGGTGCCTGTTGTGGCTGCTGGCCACATGCCTGCAGTTAGGAGCTGAAGAGAATGCCCAGCTCCGGGAAGAGGTCACCCGGCTTAGTAAGGAGTTAGAAGACATGAGAGATTCCAACAGCATGGTGTGCAAGGCAGCGTGAGCTGCACAGAGCTGTTTGGAAACAGTAGAACGGAGGGAAGGAAAAATTTTGATTGCATGCATGGCCGCTTCCCCCAAAAGAGAGTGCAGTTAGCACAGGCTGTGGAGCCATCCTCCCACAAGTGTCTGTATAGAGATAAACCAGACCTTGAGCTTTGGGAAGATCAAAGGAATAAGATTGATGAAGAGGAGGAAACAACCCTGGATGTTCCTGCTCAGAGGGAGGAACCTAGCCAGGCCTTTCCCACCCCGAGGGAGAAACTGAGCCAAGTTTTTCCCATAGTGATAATTCATTCAAGGCCGCAAGGAGAAAATCCCCGAGCAGAGCTGCATTCCTTTACCCATGAGAAGATTAAAAATATTAAAAAGCAGCAGAAGTCCAAGCTAGAAGAGCCAGTAATAAACTGGCTACTTCAAATGCAGAAGCCAAGACCATGGTAGTCGCCTCAGTGAAAGATAAACCCCCTGACTCCCCCAAATTGTTGAGAAAAGTTGGGAAAGGCCAGCCAAAGACTCCACAAGCAAAAATGTGGAAAGACTTGTTAGCTGCCTATTTCAATAAAGTGCAAATCAATAGACTGCCCTCCAATATCTTGAGAGGGCTAGGGGCTAAACACTGTACCAAAGGGACAAGACCAAAAGCAAAGCCTTCTGTACCACCAACTGTGTCACCAAAGAGATTCTCTGCCCTAAGGGCAGAACTATCAACATTGTCCCAGGCACCTGCGGGGCTGCCAGCCTCTATCGCATGGCCTAGGGAGTCTGGTCGGCCCAACCCCCAAATAGAGGGGCCACAATGGGGGCAATAGCCAGCCAGGGACTGGTATTTAAAGTTAATATTGGCACCTTAATTCAGATACTTGTACAGATTTAGTTAGGTAAAAGTACAAAGTCAATTGATATGCTTAGACACTGGTGCCCAGATTTGCATTTTAGATTCCGCAGATTGGAAGGGGAGAAAGGAACCCCTTATCAAGTAATTGGAGTCGGAGGCACCAGACAACCACGACATCTGGTCCAAGCAACCTTCGCATTACCTAATGGCTCTAAGGTAACAGCGGCAACAGTGATACTTAAAGAGGGACCAAGCTTACTGGGACTTAATGTACTAAGAGGACAGTGGTTTGCCCTTGAGCAAGAGAATTGGCAGTTTGGGTGCATAGTGCCTCACCAAGAAACAGAAGAAACCGCTATAACAGCTGTAACTTGATGTAGCATGATCCCACTAACCCTGCCTCCCATGAAAGGAGTACACAGCCCCCAATATCGAACTCCCCCCAAGGCCACCCAACCTATCCAGTGTATCATAAGTCAGCTGTTGGAAGATGAGACTATTATCTGAACCCACTCTCTGTATAACAATCCAGTGTGGCCAGTGTGCAAGCCAAATGGAGGGTGGCGGCTAGCTATTGATTTTCGAGCTTTGAATGCTAATACTGACCCCTTAACAGCTGCTGTCCCACCACTACCAGCCTTGACAGAAAGCATCCAGTGTTATAAGCCTGCTCGGATAGAATCCATTAATATCAAAAACATGTTGCGACAGTACATGTTTGTAGCCGTAGAAGTTATCACAAAGATAACGTTCACCCGCACCTCAGCGAGAGCTACAGCCCAGGACACTTGTGCAGCACTGGAAACTTTGCTAGCTGTGTATACACCACCTATAGAAATACAGAGTGACAATGGCCCTCACTTCCGCAACCATCTTGTGTATCACTGGACTGCCAAACATAGCATGTTATGGACCTATCATATCCCATACCATCTGCAGTCTAACAGATCGGTAGAGCAAGCCAATGGCATCCTCAAATGCAATTTGTGGTTGGCTGCTGGCCCGGCTCTTAAAGACTGGGATTTGGACCTGGATCGAGCTATCAATCGGGCCAATCACTGACCCATCCATCAGAGGGACTGTCGATAAGTTGCTGACGTGAATTGCTTTTGTCTGTCATCGTTTGTCTTGTTGATACACGTAGTTGTGGTTTTTTTAAGTCAATAAATCTTTCTTACCTTTCTACCCCCAACCACACTCTCAATCTAAACCCTCTGCAGGCAGCTGGGATACTCTTGTTTTGGTCCAGGCACCTAAACCACAATACTGGATGTTTGCCTGTTACCAACTAGACTGTTTCTGTTGCAAAGAGAGAAGAGGCTGTTTTTGAGGGAAAAGTGACATATAACAAAAAAGAAAGTCTCCAAATAATTTCATGAAAAATGCTTTCAGTTCTCAGGAGAAAGTGTTGGTTTTCAGATTTCTAAACCTAAACTTTAACTGAAAGCCAATTTTTGACAATAATGAAAAACACGTAATATTTTTTCCTTCCTTCCTGCCTTCCCAAAATCTGCTTCAAGACTGGCATTCTTCAAGCTGTTATCATAACAAGTTGTAACTGTGAAAGGAACGGAGGGGAAATATGTTCACATCTCCCATTGAAAATAACTGTCTGGAGAGATGTTTTTCCATAAGTGTCTGAAGGTTCAGGCTTCACAATAATGGACCTGCTATTTGTAGGGTAGCAAGTAGTGAGACTGAATTCTTCTTTAGGGACTTTGGGAAGATGAAGTTCAAACAAGCAGCCTGAGAATTTGGAGAAGTAGCCAGCTCAGGAAAGCACACTTCTTAGAGCGCCTTCCCAAATTGCTTGTTTTAAGGGATGACATGCTATTTAGATCCAAATTTACCTGTATTCCATAAAAGTTTAGTGTTTGAAGGGAGGGGAGAAGAGGATGTCATTGTGACTAGGGCATAACCTGAAAAGGTCTGGTGCAGTTCCTAGCTATCCCATAGATATCCTGTGTGACCCTGGGCAAATCACATACGGTTCTAACTCTCCATTCTTTTTCTTCTACCTCTTGTCTATTTGTAGTGCAGACTTTTAGAAGAGGGACTTTGTATTTGCTCAGATGCATAATTATCCTACTTTTATGCTCATGAATTAGGTACATTAGAAATATCTATAAAAGTGCAGCACTGAAGTCATAGAAGATGTTAGAGTAATGACTCACACATCCTTAAGTTCTAGGTATGTGTCATGTATGATGTGCTGGGGAACACCTTTCTAAACTAAGCTGGTTCTTTATGAGGAAAATTATTTAAAACTAGCCAATGGCTTGTCAGGAATGATGGGGGGGGATGGAGCACCACCACCCGCTACCCCACACTGCTGCTGTCTCCCAGGAACGGGGTGGGGGGGAAGAAGCTTGCCCTGCTGTCCCCTCTGTCCCCCTCAGCTGGTGCCCTGTGCCACCACTGCCTCCAGGAAGCAGGGCCAGGGTGGGCCTCACCCCCTTGCTCTGTCCCCTCCATACTCGCCATTACGGCAGTGCTCCATTGTGCCTCCACCGCTGCCTCCTGTCCGGAATGCTCTTGGAGCATTCTGATTGGTTGTTAGAGTCAGCATTGTGATTGGCTGCTGAGACAGCTGATCAGAGTGTGAATAAAACATTATGGACAGACAAGCAGACTAAAGCTTTTATTATATTTGAATACTCTCATTCCAACTCACAATGAAGTCATGCACACACAGACCAGCTTCTTGGTGCATTCTCTCAGCTCTTCTGTTTTGCAGTCTGCACTCCTCCTTCCAAATTCCAGGCTGTCTGACACATTTTGTAAAGAATTTTTATATGTCTGTGTCTCACTTTGTGTCTTGGTTAAACTATGGGTTTACCTAAATTGACTAAGTGTGCAGTTGCACTGCTGAGGAAATAACCCTGCCTAGTCAGTTCTGCCCCACTCATGTCAACCCCAGAAAAGAGACAGCAAGGATGCCTTTGGCATGTCTCGAGATTCAGGTCATGAGGATGGTGCCAGGAATTCCCCTTGGTGAATCCTCACTACTCCTTTTTTGGCATTGATGGATGCTTAGTGGGACGAAGGGAGCAGAGCTTATTTCTTTGGAAGTATTGGTGAACATTTTTTGCCAAGGTTTAGATATCCTTTCTGTTTTGGGCATCACTATATTGAGGAGTATATTTCCTAGGTCTCAGAAAAAGCAACTGTGTTTTCTGGTGGGAAAATTTATAACTATCGGGAATGAAAAAAAAATACTTTGTTTAAATGCAATTTAAATATATGCATATATATTCAAACACATAAAAAACCTACTGATTCCCCTTAAAGCTAGACTCCCATCTTTAAAAATGAATCAGGGCTTGCAATATTTATATGACCGGACTTTTTGTCTATATATCCACTAGATGTCACTAGTGTTCTTTCAACCCACATTAAACATGACACAGACATACTGAGGAAAGCACTTCAATTTAGTTTGAAGATAGTTTCTCTCTGTAACAAATTTCCTACCTTCCCTGCCACCAACAGAAGCCCCATAATTTCCCTTTAGATCAAATCTAAAATGTACAAAATTGTTGCTTAGGATAGAAGTGATAATTTCCCTTTAAGTCCCCTACTTCTAGAAAACCTCTGGGCCTTCCTTGCCCTATGCTTAGGAGCACTTCCAGAGATAAAATGGCTTGGGGATAAGGGTGCTCTTTTCCAAACTTGTCTTTGAGGTTATGGACAACAGTCTGTTTACATTAGGCTTGATCTTGAAAAACCTTACTCATGCCCTTAACGTTGAGCATGCTGAGTAGTTAGTAGTTAGTAGTTAGTCGTGGAATTAAGAGAATATTATTATTCCCAAGTGAATTCCCAAGTGAGATCAATACATTGTAAGGGGAGTTTACATCTTCCAAAGACATTTTTTCAGGTTATCTTCTGACTTAGGAAGATAAAACTGCAATAGGTGGCTCACATAGGGAAGGATATCTTGCAACCCAAAGGGCTAGAGAATTTTTTTAATGGTACTTTGGATTTTACAGAGGGCCTGGGCATTTGACTCTTTGTGACTTTAATGGAAATTAGGTGGTTAAACCCCAAACATGGACTGGCACATGTTTAATCCTGTATTAGCTGAAGAAAAAAAGCAGATGTCTGGGGTAAATGTACATCAGTTCAGAAGGGTTTGTTTTTAAATGCATAACTGATTCATCTTTATAAGATTTTTCTGATTTAGATTTTAAATCAGTTGAGTAGGAGTCAGGTATGTCTCTGTCATTAGCTCACCTGTGATTCTGTGGGAGTCACTTTACCTACACAGTTATCTACCTCACAAGGCTGATAAGGCATAATTATATTTTGCAGTCTCTTAGAAATGTGCAGATGAAAGGTGGCGGTGTACTGCAGCGTTTTAAAGGGAGACATTGAATATAAAAATCACACTTTTCTCTGAAATTTTGCTCTCTACTCTCTTTAAAAGTGGTACCTAAAAAGCTACTCCTAAAAAGTGGCAAAAAGTAAATCCCCATTCTGCCCCCTCCCCCATTCAAACATTAGGTTCCTCCCTCAGGACAGCGATCCTGTCCCAACTCTAAGATGCCTAGATCTCATGTTCTCTTATGTGGCATGTACTCTTATGTGCCTTGAAAGGTAAACACATTGCAAGCAGGGAAATGCACCTTGTATATTCTTTATGCAGTGTGCAGAGTTATATACAGTGTGTGCTTCTGTCTTGTAGGGATCTAGTTTAATCTGACCTTCTTGGAAGTGAGCAACATAGCTGAGATCCAGGTCAAAGAAGATATCTACTAGAGCACCCAGCTCTAAAAGAGAAGACTTGTGATAAGTCTGCCTTCTGCCCAATAACCTAATGTTTAGAGCACTTGCCAGGAAGTGAAAGATCTTTGTCTGAATCCATATCTACTTCCTAGGGGAGTGAGCTTATCATCAGACCACAGGCTAGCCAAAGTGGGGAGCATCCTTTACTCCTTCTGGTGAAACTGGGTCATTGGGCACCAAAGAGTGAAAGAGTCATGGAGCTAGAAGAAGAGCAACCAAGAGGAAGCCAGGTGCTGAGGCCTGGTAAAATAGACATTGCCTTAGGTGGAAGAAAGCCCTGACCCCTGTTCTCAGTGCTAGTCATCCATTTTATCCAGTGACTATTTACTGCAAATACATATTTATATGAACAGTCTGGCTGCTAGGACTAAGAACTCTTGATCCCAGCTCTGTAGACTCTGTATCCTAACCAGTAGACTAGAGAGTCACAGTAGCTCTTGCTGTTTCCTGGACAGGGTATTCGTTTTACATATTAAATAGTTCAAAAGATAACTAATCCTGGTAGCAGAGAACTCAGGACTCTTCCCTTGCATGAAAGTGATTTGTCTTACTGGCAGAACTGGCCTTAAGGATAGGCAGCAGGGTGACTGCCCAGGGCACTGTGGTCAGGGGGTGCCCCCGCCCTACACACACACACACACACACGCGCGCGCGCGTGCGTGTGTGTGTGCCCTGCTCTGTCCTACTATGTGTGGCAGGCAGGATTTATTGGGGTACTTTTGTGGCAACTCATCACTGGGCCTGGGCAGCAGGGCCCACCCTCAGCTGCTCCCAGAGCTGATTGGTGCCAGCCAGCTGGGGCAGCAGGATAAAAAACCCAGGGTGGTGGTGGTGGCCTGCATTCTTAGGCAGGAGGATGGCACTGAAGGCTGGAACAAGGGCAAGGCAACAGTGCCCAGCAAGAAAGCAGCATGGCTGGACAGCCCTGGTTTGTGCACCAAAGGCTTTGCCATCACCAAAATGGGGCTGGAGGCCAAGCTGCAGCACCTTCCAGGTATTACCACTACTGCTAAGGGTGCGGATGCTGCACAGAGGTGCCCTGCTACTGAGGCTGTGCTTTCTGTGTGGGCAGCCCTGCCTGCTGACTGCCCGCCTGCCCTTTCTGCCACCCCACCCTGAGTTCCCGCTACCCTCTGGCTCTGTCTTCCGGCACCAGGCCAGCATCTTGGGTAAGCAGACATGCGCTGCCCCATGATAGTCTACAGCAGAGGTGGGCAATTAATTTGGGCGGAGGGCCACTTACTGAGTTTTGGCAAGCCATTAAGGGCTGTATGACAGGCAGGCTAGGGCAGATTAATATTAATTTTTGAAATTTTTTAGGGGCCCCATGGGCTGGATAGAATGGCCTGGTGGGCTATATTCAGCCCGTGAACTGCATTTTGCCCGCCCCTGGCCTACAGGGTCCCCTGCCACCTGCAGCCTCTGAGGCATGTGTGCCCCTCCTCTCCTCCCCCCTACACACCCCCTCCCACGCCCCCCACACCTTCCCCATTACACACCATGCACACAGCCCACACACACACTAGTGACTTGTGGGGTGGAGCATTGGGGGAGGGGGGGTAAAATATAAGTTTGCCCAGGATGCCATTTTCCCTAAGGCCAGCTCTTCCATAAGCCCTCGTGTTTGCTTTCCTTCTGGCCCTCCTTTTTTACCCATCAGATTGGCTTCAGTTGAGGGGCTGAGAATACTTTCAGCCCTGTCTAACCCATGCCCTGCTGGTCAGGACAACTCACTCTGCGGGTCAGGGCAATCATCTGGGGCCTGGGGGAAAGTTGTGCTCCAATCTCTCACTTCCTTGATAAACCTTAAAAAGTAGGTTATTGAGTTAAAGGTAGGCACCACCTGTGCATATTTTTTTTCTTCAGCCAAAGGTATGGGGACTGACCATTTCTACCTAGGACTGAACTGAGCATTGGTCCCTTGAGATGCCTAGGTGACTTTAATAGTGGCTTCTGAGCATGTACCGTAGGAAAAGCCTAATCACCTAAGGATCTTTACAAGCCAAGGTGGAGGCACATAAGGAATCTAGAGGCCTTAGTGGAATTTGGCTGTGGCATGGGTTTTCTGAAAGCTGACACTTCATTATCCTTTTGTCTACTAAAATGCCCTCTTGAAATTACTTGGCCAGAATTTAGTGAATATTGAAACAGGATCCAATATGTTAAATGTAAGCAATTCAGCCCAAGCTACTACTATGAGTAGCATTCATCTGTAGAAAAGGGACAAATATCTACTACAAAGTAAAATATCTGACATAAATGGACAAAGGCAATTAAGTGAAAGGGGAGGCACAGTGCCAATGAAGGAGAGAAGTATAGAGAAATTGCTATCCATTCCATGCATCTGAGAATGAAACTCAGGGAGTTACATGTGAGGCACATCACACAAAGGGATATGTGTAATGTACACATGATGGCACTGTGGTTCTGTGGAGTTTAGCCCTGGGGTCTAGCTTTTGGGCTATATGTTCTGTTCTGCTGCCACTGGTTTGCTGTGTGACTTTGTACAAATTACTTCCTCTTCTGCTGAACCCCTCATTTAGATTGTAACTGCTCTGGGTCAGATTGTCTTTTGCTAAGTACCTGTAAGACACCCAGGAAAATGATGTAAACTTTTTGGCAGTGCCATAATACAAACAATAATTAATAATAATACATGGAATAGCAGACTCAAATATACATGTTTTTAATATTCTTTTGACAGGCGAAAAGATATTCACACTAAATGATGCTACTGGGATTCACATAGTGCTATTTTTTAAAGAATGATTGTTGTTTTAAAATTGTCCAATATCTTTATAGGAATCCCACAAAAATAAGCCCCAGGTAGCAATAATTATACTTAGATGGTATAAAAAAACTATGGTTTAACATACTTGCAGAGGAAAATTGCAGATTGCCCACACAGATCCTGGTGGCTGTCAATGCTTGTCCCCAGTTATTTTTGTATCCATAATTTTGACCAAGTACATTCAATCAGGCCCAGTTAATCCAAACCATTCATAAGTTCTTAACATTATGTTTGTCTTTTTGACAGCTGTTGAGCACTGAGCTGATGTTTTTAGCAAACTGTCCACAATGACTTCCAGATCTTTCCTGTGTGGTAACAGCTAATGTAGAGCCCATCGTAGTGCAGGTATAGTCTGGGTTATTTTTGCCCAGGTACATCATTTTACATTTATCTACATTGAATTTCATCTGTCATTTAGTTGCTCATTCACTCAATCATGCCAGATCCTTCTGTAGCTCTTTACAGTTAGCCTTGGTCTTTACCACTTTGAATAATTTTGTGTCATCAGCAAATCTGGCCACCTTGGTACTCACCCTTTTTTCAAGACCGTTTTTCAATAGTAAACAGCACTGGTCTCAACGCAGATCCTTGAGGGACCCCTGTACTTCTTTCCATCCTGAAAACTGACCATTTATACTCACTCTTTGCTTTGTATCTTGGACCTAATTTCTAATCCATGACTGGATGTTCCCTGTAGTCAAGTGACTACCTAATTTAATTAAGACCCTCTGACTGGGGACCTTATCAAGGCTTTTTCAAAGTCTATATTTAGACTTTGTCAACTGTATTGCCCCGATCCACCTGGACATACCTAAACAACTCTACTAAGCTGAGGCACAATTGTCTTTTGACAAAACCATATTAATTCCTCCTTAGCAAGTCATGTTCATCCATGTACTGAACAATTATATTATTATTATTATTATTTCTACCAGTTTTCCAGGAACAAAAGTTAGGCCTGTAGTTCCCTGCTCCCCTAGAGCCTTTTTTAAATTTGGGAGTCACATTGGCAGCCCTCCAGTCTTCTGGTACCATGGCTATTTTTAGTGATAGATTACTTACTACAGTTAGGAATAGCTCAGCAATTTCTGATCTGAACTCCTTTAGGGTCCTAGGGTGAATGCCATCAGGTCCTGGTGATACACCACTGTCTAGTTTATCAATTTCCTCTACAACCTCATCTGTTGAAACCTCAGTCTGTGTTAGCTGCACTGATTTATCCCTAGAGAGCAGTGGATCTGGTTATGGAATTTCCCTAACATCTTCCACAGTGAAGACAGATGCAAAGAATGCATTTAGTTTCTCAGTGCTGGCCCTGTCATCTTTTAATGCCCCTTTTATGCCCTGATCATCCAAAGGCCCAACTGTCTCCTTATAATGTACTTAAAGAAATGTTTATTGCTATCTTTTAAGTCCCAAGCAAGTTTGCCTTCAAATTCTCTTAGCTTGTCTTATTACATGTTTACATTTGCTTTGCCAGTGTTTATGCTCTTTTTATTTTCTTTATTATGACTTTACTTCAACTTTTGAAAGAAGTCTTTTCCTGCTTATTGTCTCTGCAACTCTGCCATGAAACCATGCTGGCTGCTTTTCTGGTCTGTGTTCCTTTTTTTTGTTTGTTTGTTTTTTTGATTTGCAGTATGTGTTGGCTCCAGTTTCTTGGCCTTGACTTCCCCAGTGGTATTAGTGATTGAAAAATTGCTTGTGGATGTAATGTTTGCTTTGACTAGGAGCCAGGAGGGAAGGTTCTGGACTTAGTGAACAACTTACTCTGTTGATGTCACAACCAGGGATCCTGATTTTCTCTGATTTAAAAAATCCCCAATTTTTGGTTAAAAAAGTAGCCCCAAATCCAATTTTCTGTGATTGAAATAAAACACCACTAATATATATATATATCTATATAGATGATGCTTCATTTTAACCATGGAAAAATGTGGATTTGGGGTTACTTTTTTAACTGAAAACTGGGGTTTTTTTAAAATCAGAAAACCAGGACCCGTAGATATTGGTGAGCAAGTGCCTGCTATCTGGTGGAGTACAGGTCAGAGAGTCATTCTGTTTTCTATGTGTTTTTGTTAACTCAGACTGCTTGCATTGTAGCGTCCACAGGCTCTGTGTATGCATGTTAATCACCTGTTAACCTGTCAAGTTCATGTGTTCATTTTTGTCATTTGTATTACAAACAGGCTGCAAACACCTGTTGCCTCCCTGGCCCCAACACGTGTCAAGGAAAATGGCCTTATGTGCCATACTCAGCACACATGCCGGGGGTTGCTGACCCCTGTCCTAAGAGATTACTGTGGGGTGTTCAGGCTCTTTCCTGTTGAAACTGTTCTACTTTTCATATTATAATTAAATGTGCATTTGGCCAAGGGAAAAGACAGAATTCTGTAGTGAAGCCTTCCTAGAAGGCTAGGGAGGAGGGAGAAGGTCTGTGTCCCCTCCTTTTCTCCAATGAAGTGTTTAGACCCAATGTTATTGAGCAGGTTTACAGGAGACTTAGGTAAGATCTTCTGAATCCCAAGGGGTCCAATTACCACAAAATCTTTTCTTCCTCTTTGCCGAAACTCAGAAGGAAAATGCATGAAATCTTTTCCTGAATTTTGGAATAGGAAACTTAAGCATTTTTGTTTCTATTCATGTTCATGTTCAAATACTTCTGAATTTTCCTGCTTCCAGCTGAATTTTTGAATAGCAGTGTTAAAACTTACATCAGAAGCATTTTTGTATGTGTTTAATGCCAGTTTCAAAGGAGTTATAGACAAGAATGACAACGTTCTGAATTTTCATATTCAGAATCTCACCAAGACCTTTCTAGTCTACCCATCACTCATTTTCTTCAGATTAAAACAAATAAAACAAAAATTAAACTGCATAGCTACGTACAATTATAATAGATATGACTCCACTCACTATTTTATTCAGAACTCAGTTGAGTATAACCTGACTGTCTAACCTGTGTCTGACTGCATAATACACGAGCACATTCATGTGTCCTGGAAATAGCATGCCCGTTGTTGCTCAGCTAACCCCTGCAGATCAAATTGCCCACAAAAAAAAGGTTCAATCATTTTGAAAAATGCAGTTCAGTGGAGTTTACTCAAATCATTGTTCTCTTCCTTTTGCTGAGCCTTATGCTGAAAATGACTGTACCAAATCATCCCAATAGGCATTTCACTGGGAAAAATAATAGACTCTGAAGGGTTAATGGTTTTCTACTTGACTGTTGGAGAGTTTTTGATATTTTGGGGTGGCACACTTCTCTCCGACTCTTTCCCAGGTGCAATTTTCTCTATATATTTGGATAGATCTCTGTTACAGGTATCTCTAATAGAGGTCAATTGATCGATCTATTGATCTATCTAAATATAAAAATATCTGTAATATATATATATATATATATATATATGGTTTGGGTCAGGAAAGGGAAAGGACGGCACAGTCTTTGAGAAGATTTCATAGATTTCATAGATTTCTAGGGTTGGAAGGAACCTGGAAGATCATTGGGTCTGGCCCCCCTGCTTCAGGCAGAAAAGAGTGCTGGGGTTAAGTAACCCCAGCCAGATGTCTATCCAGTCTCTTCTTAAACACCTCCAAGGTAAGGGAAAGCACCACCTCCCTTCAAAGCCTATTCCATATTTTGGCAACCCTTACCATAAAGAATTTCTTCTTTATGTCCAATCTAAATCTATTCTTCTTCAGTTTGTGGCCATTATTTCTGGTAACCCTGAGGGGCACCCTGGTAAACAGAGTGCCCCCTATTCCCTGCTGGCCACCCCTGGTGTGTTTGTAGGCAGCCATAAGATCACCTCTTGGCCTTCTCTTGAGGAGGGTGAAGAGATTCAGGTCCCTTAGTCTGTCTTCATAGGGTCTTACCTGCAGGCCCTCAACCATGTGAGTAGCCCTCCTCTGGACCCTCTTGAGGTGCAGCGCCCAAAACTAGACGCAGTACTCTAAATGTGACCTCATCAGTTCTGCATAGAGGGGAATTATCACTTCCCTAGACCTGCTCATAATGTACCTGCTAATGCAAGAAAGAGTGTGGTTAGCCTTGCTTATTACCTTGTCACACTGGTGACTCATGATCATTTTTGCATCAACCAGGACTCTGAGCTCTCTTTCCACTGTTGTGGCACTCAGAATGGTACCTCCCAGTCTATAGGTGTGTTGGAGATTCTTTCTCCCCAGGTGCAGCACTTTGCATTTATCCTTGTTCAGTTTTATCCCATTCTGATCTGCCTACTTCCCCAGTCTGTCCAAATCTGCCTGAATTTGCTCCCTGCCCTCCAGTGTCTTAACTGTACCCCATAGTTTAGTGTCGTCTGCGAATTTGGACAAGGTGCTTTCAACACCTTCATCCAAATCACTGATGAAGACATTAAACAGCACTGGTCCAAGGACAGAGCCTTGTGGGACACTACTGCCCACATCCCTCCAGGGAGAAACCGACCCATCCACAACCACTGTCTGGGTGTGTCCCTTGAATCAGCTTTTCACCCTCCTTACTGTGAAAAAATCTGCATCACAGCTACTCAGTTTGCTCATAAGAATTAGCTGTGACACTGTCAAAAGCCTTTTTAAAATCCAGGTAAATAATATCACTTCCACTGCTGCATCTAAACACTTTGTGACCTGGTCATAAAAAGAGACCAGGTTAATCAGGCAGGATCTGCCTGATATTAAGCTATGATGGTTGCCTCTTACCATAGTGTGACTTGCTGGCCCCCTGCAAATGTGATCTTTTATGATTTTTTCTAAGGTCTTGCTGAGAATATAGGTGAGGCTAACTGGCCTATAATTACCCAGGTCCTCCTTCCTCTCCTTCTTGAAAATAGGAACCACGTTGGCCCTTTTCAGGTCCTCTGGGACCTGGTTCTGAGTGCCCTGAGAGTGCGAACAGTTGCACCAGTGGTTTTGCTATGACTTCAGCCAATTCTTTTAGTACCCTTAGATGAAGATTGTCAGGGTCCATTGACTTAAATATGTCCAGCCCTTCCAAGTGTCCCTTTACTAGGTCAGTGGTAACTGTTGGTGGATTGCTATTACTCACACTCCCGAATAAAGACTCATTGGGAGGTGTATTTGTATCCAGGTCCAGTAAAATGGAAGCAAAGACATTATTTAAGAGCTCTGCTTTTTCCATGCTATGAGTTATGAGTTGCCCTAGTCCATTCTGTAGCAGCCCTATGTTACCCTGAGCCTTCTTCCTGTTCCCTATGTACTTAAAGAAGGACTTTTTGTTATCCTTCATCTTTGTTGCCAACTTGAGTTCTGTAACTGCTTTGGCCTCCCTCACTGCTTTCCTGCAAGTGTGAGCCAAACAGATATACACCTCCTTGGTGGCTGCCCCCTGCTTCCACAGCCTGTAGGCCTCTTTGTTCCTCTGAAGGATCTGCTGGATTTTCCTGCTCAACCAAGAAGATTTTTTGGCTCTTTTGCCTCCCTTTGCATGTACTGGGATGGTGTCCCTCTGTGCCTATAGGATCAGTCCCTAGAGGAACTCCCACCCTTCTTGGACTCCCAACTCACAGATGTGATTTCCCCTCAGTCCCACCCTAACTAATCTTCTGGGCTTTTCGAAGTAGGCCTTCCATCAATGCCCACTGCCCAGTCATAGATAGGGTCACACCAGGTTTCTAATATACCAACCAGGTCAAGATCTTTGTCTGCAAGCAGGAGTGCAAGTTCCTCTTGCTCATTTCCCATACTTCCAGCATTAGTGTAGAGACACCTTAGCCCCCGATAGGTGCCCTTAGTATTCTCCTATCCTGATTCTTAGTGCGCCCCTTCATACTTACCTGATCAATTCCAGTGTGCTGTTTGTGGCTTGTCCTCCCCGATCTCATTCTGAACTCGGCATCTCCACCCCGATGAAGCTAGTTTAAAGCTCTACGTAGGATGTCTGCCAACCTGTAAGAAAACAGACTCTTACCTTTTGGAGAGATGTAAGCCATCCCATCCCAGCAAGGTCTTATCCTGGAAGTACGGACTGTGGTCTAGAAAGCTGAACTCCACACAGTGGCACCAGCTCCAAAGCCATGCGTTGACCTCCTCAGTGCAGTTGCTGTGGTGCTGGCTGCATCCACTGACTGGAGGACTGATGAGAAGACTACTTGTGCTCCCAAGCCTCTAAGCCTGTCTCCCAGTCCTTCTTGGACTCCCAACTCACAGATGTGATTACCCCTCAGTCCTGCCTTAACTAATCTCCTGAGCTCATTGAAGTAGGCCTTCTGGGAGTCTAGCACTACTGCCCTGGAGACGAGGTCCAGGGAAGTGGACCTGGGCTTGGGAAAACAGCCAGAAAAAAAGGGGACAGCTGTGTACAGGAAGTCCCAGCTGGCTAAGGTGAACTGGGCTCACTCTGAGACCCTGGGGAAGCCTCCCTAAATACTATAAAGGTTCCATCAAAGTGTGGCAGGAAAGTAAAAAGGGAGGGTACCTCAAGTAGCAATAATAGGGCAGGAGCTTCTTGGCCTTCAGGGGGTATCACAGCTGGCCCTGAAGGCTAGGTCCTGCTACAAGCACTGCAAACACTGAATTGCCAAAAATAATCGCATGAGGGAGACTTGTGCCTAGAAAAGACTGTCTTTGTATGTAGGGCAGTAGAAGCTCAAAAGTGAGTCCAACAAACATCAAAATAACTTGCTATTCAGGGACAAATATACTGGTGAAAGGGAGTTGCATTGATAGCATCCAGTATAAAAACAGAGTATACAAACTCCCATTCAGGTACCAATATCAAGAATTTTGGGTCTGGCAGATTGTAATGAACTGACTCTAGTAAAGTGTGTACCTGCAGTACAAGAAGACACAACATTCATGCCTCCTAATAGTCTTCTTGGCCATCAAAACCTGAATGTAGATCATCTTTTTGGAAGAAACCAGTTGTTCCAGAACACAAGAAGCAGCCGTGTTCCTACAGGAAGAAAAGTATCTATGGAACAAATGGAAATACTACTACATAGAAAGAGGAAATCAGCTTCAGCAATCTGTAGCTAATTAACTTTTTGCTATATGCAGAAGAACAGCTGCTGAGTGCAAGTCAATTGGATCCCAGTATAAGGACTTAAGTCTATTGAGACTTGGAGGAAACATTTCCCAGCAAAAACAAAACAGAATCTGGATCTGATGCTTTGGTGGTCTGAGAAAAAAGTGAAATCTCCTGAAAGACTCAGGGGCTACAAACAGGTGTTGCCTTTGCGCCATAAAAATGTTTATGGTGGCACAAGTTGTATGCAGGCTGATTTCCTTGCTCCTTATTATGTTCCAAGTGCCCCCAAATGCTGCATGATGATACCTAGTCACAGTTTGTCATTCCGTATCCCCTAGGACATCTGATCTTTCTATGGCATGAGCCCTGCTGCTCGGGGCTGGCCATGTTGTCCTGCTGCCCCAGACTGGTGATTCTGGGACATGCATTTTATGCTACAAAGCAAGACAACCCATACGGTGTCTGGGAGCATTGAGCAGGGAACCCCATTGGGCTTCCTTGCTCTGCAGCATTGAACGCACACCCCAGGAATTTGCCTTCAGGGGATTCTGGGGCACATGTTTCACACTGCAGAGCAGGGGAACCTCATGGGGTTCCCCACATTGATGCCAGATACCCAGGTCCAATTTTCCATAGGATGAGGCCCCTGAGGCTCCAGGCATGGCAGGAACCTGATCCTGGGAAATGGGCCTAAGTGATATCTGTAACTGCCAATTAACTGGATCACCTGTGCCAGGCACATCCCCCAACACCTGATCTCACAATAAAAAACATCTGGTTATTGCCACAAAGACTTGTTAAAAGAGATGAAAAAGAGAGAGAATAGGAAAGTGATTGGTAAAGACTCACTTCAGAGTGATGTGCTAGCAACCCCCACTGTGTAAATGGGTGTTAACTGATTCCAGTGTTAATTGATTTTTGTAAAGCTTGTTGTAGTGACAGAAGTTATAGCTTAGAGATGGTCCCTAACAGGAGACTGAGGGAACTGGGAATTGGGAGAAGGTCCTCAATTTAGGAAGTAGCTAATGAGTTAGTTGGGGGAGAGTGGGGATCTGCAGAGGTTGCCTACTGCTCTGCAATTAAATGTTGTTGTTTTATTTCTTCTCATTCTTGTACACTTGTGTTTGCTGAATGAACCTGGTGACCATTACATTTTAGATGATATTTTGTCCATTGGCAGTAAAGGTATTTTCTCATATCTAGATTTTTGTAGTTTAAGGTGGATTAAAAATCCAGGACTGTATCTCAATATCAGTTTCTATATGAAGCAATCATAATATTGATCAATGATAATTATGAAATAACATGTTGTACGTCTACATATTCATAGATTTTAAGGTCAGAAGTTCATTTTCATCATGTAATCTAATCTTTATCACATGGGCAAAGGCTGTCTCTGAATTAATACTAGCTTGAACCAGAATGCATCTTTTAAAAAGAATATCTAAACTTCATTTTAAAAATGCAAGTGATGGAGAATCCTCCAAGTGTTTCAAAGATCATTTTACTTTCACTGTTAAATGTATACCTTATTTTTAATCTGACAATGTCTTACTTTAGCTTCCATTGGATCTTGTTATATCTCTGTCTGCTAACATGAACAGCCCATTATCAAGTTTTTATTCCTTTGTCTGGGGTCAAGTAATTCTTAACTTTCTCTCCTTACTTCTGGTCTCATTTTTTAACCAAAAGGCAATCCTGCCTACTAGAAAATTGCTAACATTTCTCATTCCCTTCTTTAATTCCTTCTCTGTTCTATCAAAATATATTCAGATTTTACTCATGTTTTAAAAATCTCTGCTTAGCAATTAGGGGAATAAAAGCTAATGAGCATGGATAAGAGGCCACCTGTCACTCAGAGCAATTTGACATGAAGAAGATCGTATATTCATACACCTAACAGATCTCATAGGTAATAGTTTGTGACAATGAGGGAAAGTAACTGGTTTCTCTGTATAATCTTCATAAAATACTGTTTTTAAAATGTTTCCATAGTTATAGTGCTATAGTAAGATTTAACTTGTAATATTTTTTTTCTGGTGTAAGGATTAAAGATACAGGGTGAAATTCTTTTATCTTAACTGTTTCAATAAACTTGTAGGTCTAGGATTTTACTTTTATGTCAGGACAAAATAATATAAAATCTGTCTTCACACATGATGAAATGTCTTCCTGATATCTCTTGTCTACAATGTGATTAGTCTTGCAAAGTGCTGAGCATAATGGTTTCATCAACCAATCATAAATGTGTGACCAATGTAAGTCAACAGGGCCACATGCACAAATATAAGGATGCACATACAACATACATGGTTGTGGGATTGGGGTCTTGATCTTTCTCATCCTGATAGAAAATCAAATGCTCTTCCGGAATATGTTGTCTGCATATCTTGTTTATATTATATATAAGAGATATCATATTGGTATGCTACCCAGTCCACCTAGCTCAGTATTTTGTATCTCATGGTGGCAGAATAGGGTAAAGGGAAGAGTATTCATGCAGGGCCTGTCCGGATGGAGCTGTTCTGTCACTTTGTTCCAGCTTCTAGCATGTAAAGGCCTAAGAAATCCTGATTTAGAGGTTGCAAACCCTACTATCATGTTTAATACTCACTGATGTCCCTAACCTGCATGAATTTGTACACCTGGTTAAATTGTCATTCTTAACTACATTGTTGATGTGTAGCTGGAAGGTGTTAGAGAACTAATTATTTTTGTATTGCATCTAGAGGATATTGTAATTCCCCTAGAAGACCAATAGAGGGTGATGTGAATGTAATTTCCCTGGCTAGCATGGACACGATGTTTTACAAAGAAATGCCTGTTGGTCATCACTAGGGATCCTAGAAATCTGTTTACCACAGAAAAACACAGAATTTTCACTTTTACAAACAATCTTTAAAATCACTGGGAAAAAAACAAAAACAAACTTACTGAAAATACAATGCTGGCTCTCTAGTGGAAAACCAGTTTTTGTGGCCACTGTGGCAGCCCAATGAAGGTGGATAGAAGCCACTGGCACACAGGGAAGCAACCAAAATGGTGACCACTCTTTCACTGATTGGCTGAGAGGGCTGCCCATTGTGTAGCCCCACCTCTCTTGGCCAATCAGTGATAAGACGTGGGGATGCCTGAAGGGCAGCCCTTTGCCAATCAAAGGTGAGGGGAAGGGCTGCCACCAGGACCCCTTGGCCAATTAGTGTTGTGGGGGATGGAGAGGGGGTTCACCATGGAAAAACGTGGGTTTAAATTACCTGGGTTTAAATTTTTTTCATCAGATAACTTTGGGGTTTTTTATCATGGAAAACTAGGTTCTCTGGTCATTACCAAAACTCAATTAGTGCAGATCTAGAAAAAGTAGTTGAGAAGTTCTCCAGCTCTATAAGCTATTGTAGAAGCAACATTTTGGCAACTACTGTGCATCTAATAATGGCTTGTGGTAGTTTTGTGTACACAGTGTAGGGTGAGGGACTTTACTTTACTTGCTTTACTCTCTACTCCCACCATCTTGAAATCTTTGATTCCCAAGGTAGCCTCAGAATGATAGCACAGAACCAGCTAAGAAGATGTGTCCTCGTATATTATGTCATCAGTCGATGCTTTACAACCTGATGAACTCAAGATACAGCTGAACTTAAAAAAAAGAAAAATTAATACCAGTTTAGGTGATGAAGCAGGAGTATTGGTTCAACTCAGTGCATTTTCCCAGAGACAAGTCTGAGGTTGAGTTGGTATTTTGTACTGGCATACATTATTACTGGCAAAAGTATATACAAGGCAGCATGAAAGAAAGCAAAGCATGTAGGAATGCAAAGCATTTGATCTTAGCAAAAAAAGGCCAAGAAGCAAACAGTAGAGTGTATTGCAGTATTTTTTAATACAGTACATGGAAAAAACCAGTAGGTCACCTATTTTGCCAACTTTTGTTATGATGAATCTTCTGGGGGAAAATTAAAAAAAAGATGACTTTGTTAATATTTTTCATTACTGCCTACTGCAGTAGAATTTTTCTCTGACATGAACTCTAGCCACAGGAAATATGTTTACCTTCAGGTTAAGATTTATATTGGCATAATTTAAACAAAGAAATAGTGTATCTGGTACATACACTATATATAACTACTCTCTAATACAAAAATAAATAAAACCAACCCCTCCCCCTGAAAAAAAAATACTATGATGGCTTGAACTGATATTCTTGTCACATAATATTCTGTCTCCAACTGGTTTCTAATCCCAGTGTTCACCTTTGCCCATCTCCATGCACTTTTGCTTTATCCTGAAGTAGAAAACATTCCTTTGTGATGTCAACTGGGGATGATTTTATGTCATTAAGATGAACAACGTTTGTGAATAATTAGAGATTCACTTCCTTCTCTTCTCATCCTTTGCTTCATTTTAATACCTTTTGAACTCTTGAGCTTTGTTTCATAAGGGACACTCTGCACATATAGAAAGGAAAGTGCCAGAATGTGAGTGAGAATAAAATTATGGAATAAAGCATAATGTACCTAAGGAGGAATGTATTCTTATAAGTGATTAATGGAATTAATATTAATTTAATGCAGCTCGATGTCAGCAAAAGCCTGATATGCATACAGATATCACTGAGTTCAATAAATGGTTTCTAAGGCCATGTCTATCACAACACTTGTGCTGTTTTAACTATCTGATATGAATTAAGTGAAGTGTTACACTGCCTTTGTTGATATAGATATTAAAGATGTATTAAGAAAATGTTAAAATTAAAATTTTACAATGGTATAGTAGAGTTATAAGAGAAATGGGACCCTGCACATGGTAGCCACATAAGCACATAGTTTTGAGATGTTAAAATAGTCTTAATCATATAGTTTATCATGCAGTGTACATTTGCTCAGGGCAGAGGAAGATAGAAATGTACATTATATGTGATGCTTATATAGTGTGAATGTGCTTCTACCAGTGTAGCTTATACCCACACTGGAAGGAGAATAAGCCATACTGTGGAGCCAGTGTACTCTGGCTTAAAGTGTTCTAGAGTTTATTGCTTCACATTAATTGTTTATGTAGATGCAGCCACTATATCAGTTAAGTGCATTTTAAAATCCTTTCATGTGGATGAAACTCCCTATAAAATCTTTTTACTTTGATAATGCTGAAGCAACCACTCAAATGAATGCAACTGCCAGCTCAAAATGGAAGTAACCAATTTATGCCTCAATTGCATCATCAACACTTTCTTACTCAATGATGTGTTGAAATGTATTTACTACTACTCTGCAAACATCATCTCTTGTCGTAAGTTATAAAGGTGTATTTAGACCACCAGTGGGCATGTTTTCTAGGGCTGTGTAAAATTTCACTGGCTGTTTTGTTTCGACTTGTTTCCAGCTAATTTTGACTCAAACGTTTTGATTCATTTCAAGCAAAATCAAAATGAAATGAGGGGCTTCAAAACAGCCTCAAAATAAAACGAGGGCAGCTGAAACATTTTCAATGTTTTGAAATGTTTTGAGTTTCAAAGCTGAAGCTGGGCTTGCCTACAGGGAAACAGAAAGTAAGGAGAGAGTGGGGAAAGAGGGGGGAAGGACTGCTCTCATACTGACTGTGTAGCTAGCCAGTGACTGTGATCCTTCCCAGTGCTGCTCTGGGGGATGGATGGAAAAACAGTGTAAAAGGCAGCATTGTTTGAACTGACCTGCTTTCTGCCTTGGGATCTGACAATTACTGAGCTATCTTCCAGCAGCTCAGAAGTGTAAGACAATGAAGGCTACTACTAGCACTGATTTCAATGATTTCCTTTTGCTAACCTACCCTAGCAAGTGAATTCTACAATACCTTTTTCTTTCTTCTAGACCCTTTTATTATATTAATTGATTTACTCTTTTCAATTTTCTATAATGTTGGGCTTAGGGAGTGGCACGAGATGCACGAATGAAAGCCTGTCACACCCCTGCAACCCAAAACCCCCCAGTGACCCCCAACATCTGTGGAGTGCCCCTGCTGACCCCCAGCACTGCTGGAGGCAAGCGGGGCCCGTGGTGGGAGGGGACTAGCCCAGCTCAGCTGCGAGGAGGTGGCAGATTAGTGTCTGAGGAGGGTCTCACCCCGCCCCAGCTCCTACTTGGCCCAGCCCCCCAGGGGGAGAGTAGAGGAGGGGGAGAGGGTACTCACCAACCCCTCTCCAGAGAGGCAGGTCCCCCAAATCCTAGGCAGGGACCCTCCTTGCCCAGCAGTAGCACAGGTGCGGGCAGTAGGCCCACTGTGAATGCGTATAGTTTAAAAGGGCCTGCCAAAGGAAAAAAGCCCCATTTGGGCTTTGGGAGTGATGTGAGATGCACGGGTGAAAGCCCATCATGCCCCCACACCCCAAAGCCCCCCCCAGTGACACCCAACAGCTGTGGGGCACCCCCACCAACCCCCAGAACTGCCAGAGGTAAGGAGATGGTGGGAGGGGACTAGCCCAAATCAGCTGCAGGCAGGCGGCTGATTAGGATCTGAGGAGTGTCTCACCCTGCCCCAGCTCCTACTTTGCCCAGCCCCGCAGGGAGCCACACGACTGGAGCCTTGCAAACAGGCCGTGGAAACAGGCGTGCTTGTCTGCCCAGCACATGAGTTAGCATGGAGTTCACGCAGGAGGGCAAGCGGGAGGACCCAAGGCCCTGCTAGTGCACCCTATGGAAGGCAGTCCCAGCCACAGCCAGCGTCCCAGCGGCATGCCATGGATGGGCACGTGCTGCAACCCGAGGGTCCCTCAGAGGCCTCCACCCAGATGGAGCCTATGGCCCCTGGCTCTCAGCTGTGGGGGCTGCCTGTCATTTTTTCAGGCTCTGGGGTCTGGGAGCATGGCCACCTCCCCTTGTGAGGTTTTCTCCCTTTTGGGGTCTCTGGTGCACCAGTTGGAGGAGCTCCAGGTCTCAGTCCAGAGACTGTGTGCCATCAGGGATGGTAAGCAGGAGATAGACTCCTACTTCGAGGCCCTTCTCCCCCGGGAGGCAGAGGCTAGACCCCAGTCACCCTCCAGGACGAGGGAGGACACCGGGACCTCCCATCCTGTCCATCCAAGGGGATGGACCAAGATGGTCAAGGTCCCTGTCCTGCTGGAGCTTTGCAACAGGTACAAACTTCTTGCAGTCCCATCAGAGCCTGCTAAGCTGCCAGCTCTGGCAGGCAACAGAGGCTCAACTGTAGCTACTGTCCCCACTCTCCCTAAGACAAAACACAAAGTGTTTGTCGTGGGAATTCCATCCTGAGGGGGACTGAGGGGGCAATCTGCTGCTTTGACCCCTTAGCCCAGGAAGTCTGCTGCTTCCTGGGAGCCCATATCTGAGACATTGCAGAGAAGATCCCTAACCTCCTCCAACCCACTGACCACTACCCTATGCTCCTTATCCATGTGGGCACAAATGACATGGCTCAGAGCCCTCCCAGCTGGGTCATGAAGTGCTACAGGGATTTGGAAGTGGGGCTTAAGGGGTTGGGGGTGCAGGTGGTGTTTTCCTCAATCCTTCCAGTGTCAAGTTATGGGCTGAGGAGGGAGAGGAGGATCAACGTAGTCAACCAAAGACTGCAGCGGTGGTGTTATTGGGAAGGCTTTGGCTTCCATGACAACAGTCTGCTCTTTGGTGAGAGAAGCAGCTTGCTGCTGGGAAGGGATGGCCTCCACCTCTCTCCACTGGGGAGGAGGCTCTTTTTAGCCAGACTGGCTTATCTGCTCCACCGGGCTTTAAACTAAGCCTGCCAGGGGGACTACCTGCCACTGCTGGCCTGCTGAGCAACCCTTGAAAAGCCAGCAGGCCAAGGCACTTAAGGGAGCCCACCCCTGCCCCAGCCCTGGAGCAATCTGTAGGCAAGGCAAGGGCCCCCAAGGGGACACTTGCATGCCTGTACATGAATGCCAGGAGCTTGGGGAATAAACAGGAGAAACTTGTCCTCCTGCTTAACACAAATAATTATGATGTCATAGGGATAACGGAGACCTGGTGGGACTCCACCCATGACTGGATCACAAGAATAGATGGCTATACCCGTACAGGAAGGATCGAGTGGACAAAAGAGGTGGGGGTATAGCTTTCTATGTCAAGGAGAACTATACATCCCTGCAAGCCAGCATTGGTGCCCAGGGTGGATGACTGGAGACCCTTTGGGTTAAAATCCATGGGAAAGATGGCAAAGAGGATGCAGTGGTGGGAGGCTACTACAGACCTCCCTCCTAGAATCAAGAGCTTGACTAGGGATTCACCAGGGAATTGGCTGAGGCTGCACGCTCCCAGTCCATGGTTGTCACAGGAGATTTCAACTACCCAGACATCTCATGGGAAGAGCACTCAGCCAAATCCGAGTGGTCACAAAGCTTTCTCACATGCACGGAGGAACTCTATCTGATGCAAAAAGTTTATGGGCCAACGAGATGTAAAGCCCTGCTCAACCTGGTACTGGCAACCGGGGAGATCTAATCAGCGACCTAATGATTGAAGGGAAGCTGGGTGACAGTGACCATGAGCTGATCACCTTCAGCATCCACTGAAAAGCTGGCAAGTCAGTCAGCCATACAGAAGTCCTCGAGTTCAGGAAAGCTGACTTTGACAAGTTCAGGAGGCTTATTGGTGAGACCCTAAGAGACCATGACCCCAAGGAGAGGGGAGTCCAGGAAGAGTGGTTGCTCCTCAAGGGAGCAATCCTAGATGCACAAGCTAAATCTATTACATCTTGGAGGAAAGGCAGCAAAAGAGCACAGCAGTCCTCTTGGCTCAACAAGGACCTCCTGCATCTAAAAAAAAAAGACCTACAAATGATGGATGACTGGATCCACCTCCAAGGAGGAATATTCTGCACTGGTTCAGACCTGCAGGGAGAAAACTAGGATAGCTACAGCTGCAATTGAACTCCAACTGGCTACAAGTATCAAGGACAATATAAAGTTCTTTTTTAGATATGTGGGAAGCTGGAGGAAAAGCAAGAGCAGCATTGGACCCCTACTAAACCAGATGGGACAACTAACAACTGACGCCCAGGAAAAAGCCAACATACTAAATGGGTACTTTGCACTGGTCTTTCACAAGACCCATGGGACGCTCCTGCCCACCATGGGACAGGGAGGCCTGGGTGAGGGTGATTCCTTGCCCATCAATGGTGACCTCATGAAGGAACACCTTGAGAGGCTGGACACCTTCAAGTCAGCCAGCCCTGACAATCTACACCCCAGGGTACTCAAGGAGCTGGCTAGCATCATAGCTCAGTCCCTGGCATGGATCTTTGAGAACTCCTGGTGCTCTGGTGAAGTGCCCCAGAGGGATGCATGAGTACTTGTATGAGGCATGCAGGGAGTACTTGAGGGAGAACCTATGCAAGGCAGGTCCACAGGTGATCTTCACTTCACCCTGGACATCTGGGGCACCTGGGGTGGAGATCACGCCTACATCTCCCTCACAGGGCACTGGTGCAACCAGTCAAGCCATCAGTGGGTTCTCTTTCAAGCCAAGGTGATGGAATAGTCCCACACAGCAGCAGAGATCATGGGGGCCATGTACCGCTTGATGCAGGGGTGGCTCATTGGGCAGGGTGAACTCACCTGCAGGTTTATGGTTACTGACAATGGGACCAGTATGGTCAAGGCAGTTCATAATGCCTTGTTGGCAACTGCTGTGTGCCACACAAGTTGTACCTTGTTGTCAGGGATGCCTTGGAGGGGAACAGGGCTGCTGGTGATGGCACCAGAACCACCAGAAAGCTCATTTCCAAATGGAGGAAGGTGGCAGGCTACTTCCACTGGAGCACCAAGTGGGGCAAGATGCTGCAGGACAGACAAGCAGAGCTGAACATCCTGCAGCACAAAATCATGCAGGATGTGGAGACTCAGTGGGACTCCATGTACCTGATGCTCAAGAGGCTGGTGGAGCAACAGAAGGTCATCCATGAGATGGCCTTGCTTGGAAAGATTGGGATCAGAGGCCCCCTGAACAAAGCTGAGTGGAATACCATTTCCCAGATCTTGGTGGTCCTCAAGCCCTTCCTTGAGGACACCGAGACCCTTAGCACTGGCGATGCCCTCCTTACCCAGGTGATCCCTGTAGTGAGGGAACTTCAGAGCCAAATGAAGAGCTTCCAGGGGATCAATGTTTCTGGCTGGAGCAAGCTGCTGTCACCAGATGTCCAAACACTGGTGAGGTGGCTGAAGGAGGGCGTCAGGAAATAGCTTGATCCCTTGTGGTCCAGTACAGTTCATGTGCTGACCACCATGTGTGACCCAAGGGCAGCATATGCAGCAGCCAAAACCTGAATCAGTGGACAGAGGTGCTGAAGAGAGTCAAGGAGGCAGAACGGCGGAGGTGGGGAGACATGGAAGAGGGGGATCCACTCTCTCATGTTAGCACACCATCCACCAGCCAGTCTTCTCCTCCACCACAGGCACTGCCAATGTGGGCCAAGATCATGGCTTCCACGGTGGGATCCAGAGGCATCAGAACCCACCATCAGGCAGGTAGCACACAGGCCTTCGTGGCTGCCTATCTTGTTGAGGATGTGGAGCTACTGCTGTGTGAGCCTTTGGCCTACTCAGCAAACCACAGCCAGATGTGGCCAGATCTGGCCACGGTTGCCCATGAACACCTGTCCTGCCCACTGACCAGTGTTGCAAGTGAGAGGGTGTTTATCATCACTGGGGATGTAGTGATACCCACCACACCTGCCTGGATCCTGGTTTGGTGGAGCAGCTGGCATTCCTCAAGGTGAACCTCCTGCTCCTGGGGTTCTGTAAGGTCCAGGTGCAGATGAAGTGAATGCCACCCTCTTGTAAATTCCTTTTCAGGATTAGGCCTGAGAGACTGGAGACAGAGTGGGTTTTTTTTGTGAGAAATGTGCCCCTACACCGTATTTTTTACTTTGATAGATTCTGGTCTGCAGTTTGTGGGGGTACTGGAGGTTGTTGGCAGGTTTTGTGTTTTGAGCTGTAGGAAGTTAGTTTCAGTTCTGGTGATGAGGTTAGGTTTCATAGTTGGTAGGGTTGGAAGGGATCTGAGCAGATCATCAAGTCTGACCCCCTGCCATGGCAGGAAAGAGTACTGGGGTCAAATGACCCTGGCAAGGTGTTCATCCAGCCTCCTCTTAAAGACCCCCAGGGTAGGAGCCAGCACTAATACTCTTGGAAGTTGGTTCCAGATCCTAGCTGCCTTGACAGTGAAGTAGCGCCTCCTGATGTCTCATCTGAATCTACCCTCTGCCAGCTTGTGACCATTCTTTCTAGTCACTCCTGGTAGTGCTCAGGGGAAGAGGAACTCTCCCAATGCCTGCTGGTCCCCCCTGACTAGTTTGTAATTGGCCACTAGATCCCCCTTCAGCCTTCTCTTGTGGAGGCTGAATAGGTTCAGGTCCCTTAGCTTCTCCTTGTAGGGCCTGCCCTGCTGACTCCTGATCATGTGGGTGGCCCTCCTCTGGACCCTCTCCATGTTTTCCACATCCCTCCGGAAGTGCAGTGCCCAGTACTCCAACTGTGGCCTGACCAGTGTCACATAGAGGGGGAGGATCACCTCCTTGGACCTGCTTGAGATGCATCTGTGGATGCATGACAAGGTATGGTTGGCCTTCCTGACCACGTCCCCACACTGTCAGACCATGTTCATTTTGGCATCAATAATGACTCCAAGATCCTTTTCTGCCTCTGCACTGATGAGAAGGGAGTTCCTCAGCCTGTAGGTATGCTGCTGGGTCTTCCTCCTCAGGTGTACCACCTCGCACTTGTCAGTGTTGAAATCCATCCTGTTCTCATCTGCCCACCCCTGTAACCTGTCTAGGTCTGATTGCAGCCTATTCCTCCCTTCTGGCCTGCCTACTTCTCCCCACATCTTAGTGTCATCTGTGAATTTGATCAAGGTGCTTTTTACACCCCTGTCCAAGTCACTGATGAAGATGTTGAACAGTGCAGGCCTGAGGACCGAGCCATGCAGAACCCCACTGCCCACATCCCTCCAGGTCGAATAAGACCCATCCACCACCACTCTCTGGGTGCAGCCCTCCAGGCAAATAGTGACCCATTTGACTTTGTAGGTGTCGACACCACAGTCTCCTAGTTTTTTAATGAGAATGGGGTGAGAGACAGTGTTAAAAGCCTTCCTAAAGTCCAGAAGGACTATGTCCACTGCTACCCCTGCATCTAAGGATTTTGTGACCTGGTCATAGAAGGCCACCAGGTTGGTCTGACAGGACCTGCCTCTAGTGAACCCATTTTTTGTTGCCCTTAAGAATAATTTCCCCTGCTGGCCCCTCGCGGACATGCACCAGGATAATTCTCTTAAAAAGCTTACTCAGAACCGAGGTAAGACTGACTGGCCCATAGTTTCCTGTTAGCAAGGTTCAGTGCTTGTTTCAATTTACAAACCACTTTTCATAGCTGGGCCTATGACCTTCACTTCATCAGCCTCCTAGGTACAGAAACTCATAGACTCAATATAGACATTGGATTTATGACACACTACAACCTGCCAGACATCTAACTCTCCAGGTTCCTCTCCACTTTTACCTGCACTGCTACATTCCCCTTATCACCCCCACCCCAGCCTGTCCCTCATCCCCTGATGCCTCCATTTCCATTTTCACTGACTGGCTTTCTTGCCTGTATTGCAAGCCAGCCTCTGGCCTCTTTACTATTCCTTCCATCCAGGAACAGCACACACACCAACTGCAGGTGTTTCCTCAGCCTGATCAAGAGTTTTTCAACCCAAAAGCTTGCTAAGATATGTTTTGGTAACTATTCAGTTGGTTTGCTAAAAGATACCAGATTAGATTGACTCAAAGGACCTTGTCTGCGAGTGCCATGTCCTTAGATCAACACCCCTATCACCTGACTGGGAGGACCCAGGGCCCTGGGCACAGCTAAGCCTCAGGGCTGTGACTGGCTGGGAGAGTTCTCTGGCAGCTGCTGGAGCAGAAGCTCCTGCAGGAGAGGAAAGAAAGGCTCTGTCACAGTTTGGCTGTCTGAGATGCTGTTGATGCTACTGTGCCACTGCTCACTAAGTTATTATTTTATCTGTTGTCTTTTGAAGTGGTGGATGGGGTGAATGTATAGGGGAGGAGGAGATCTTATTGGGGCACACTGCCATGTTGGGTAGAGGCCCCAGCACCAGTGAGGGTGCACCTTAATTCACACACAGAGACACAGTGAGGGTGCACCATAACACACACACACAGTCACAGAGTGAGGGCATGCCTTAGGACACACACTACAGAAGAAGCTAATGCAGGATAGGAAAGAAAGGCTTTGATGCAGTTTGCCAGCCTGAGATGCTGCTGGTGCTACTGTGCTAGTGCTCACTAAGTTATTTCATTACCTGTTGTCATTTAAGGTGGTGGACTGAGATGTGGCTGTAGGGAAGGAGGAGTTCTCATTGGGGAACACTACCATGTTGTATAGAGGCCCCAGTGCTAGGGAGGGTGAGCCTTAACACACACAGTGTTACCCATGTCATAAGTTTTTCTTGTCAGCAGCCTGAGGTTCAGTTTCCCAGAAAGCCCTGTATCTATCTCCTTGAAACATGGCAGACTTCATGGCCTCAGAAGGGCTACTATCCCTGCAAGGTTCATCAGAATCAGTCAAGAAATAACAAAGTTATAAACAGTTTTGTGCTTCCTCATTATAGCGTATGAGCAAAATGTCGAAACAGTGTTGAAACAGCAAAATAGTTGTGATGAAACAAAATGGAACAGTGGTTTCAAAATTAAATGAAACTGGAAACAAAACACTATCCTGTTGAAACGTCAAAATGGAAGTCAAAATGGAGCGGCACTGTTTTGCACAGCCTTAATGTTTTCACAAGCAATTAATTCAAAGCAATAAAGTTTTGTTAAGTTTTTATTATCAATAAAGAATTTATTGGTCCTTGGTGTACCATTTGCATGTGTGCTCAGAACAACAGCATGTTGTGCCAGGTCAGAGCAGCTGCAGCTGGCAGGGGGCCCAGGGAGTCAGCCTGCCAGCTAGGGCCTCCTCTGACCCACCTCAGTGTGCTGCAGAGGGGCTGGCTGGGGCATGAGGTTGGTCTAATGTGGGGCTAGCTGGCAGGCAGCCCCCACACTGAAGTACCCTCATGCCCCTGTCAGTCCAGTACCATAAGCATCTACACCATAAATTACTATGCGCTAAATAGTGCTGTGTAGGATAGTACTTGTGTTGACACGTACTATCCTACAGCAGCATTTATTAGTTTACTGGGCCTTAATAGGGGTGCACACATAGGTGCTGGGACTTTACTGCAGATCTAGTTAGGCGACTCCACAGTAAATGCCTTGTGTAGATGCACTCAGTGAGATCCATTTGATAATCCCTAAATATCTTGGGCTATGAGAAACAGAATTCTCCTCTGAATGCAGGACACTGCATTGCAAGGAGACACTAGGAGAATGCCTGTACAAAGTCATTTTTTCAGCATTGGTGATGTGAATGAAGGAAGGGAAGGAATAGCCACTTCCTTGCATATCTTTGAGATTGAGTAGGCAAAGTAGCTGTTTAGATAAGCCTGGATAAAGCTGCTTTAATCTACTAGAATGTTGTTTTTGATTTCTTGACGTTTTAAGACAAAACCTTATTTTTGCCTCCGTTGTTAATTTTAGGTTGCCAAGGTAACAAAGAAATGATGGCTTCAATGATGTATTCTTGGTGGTATTGAAGTAACTCAATCTTTTGGAAAACAAATGCATTACAAGGAAAAACAATCTTTCATTATATGGTTATATTTATTTTCTGAGCATTCACGTCTGCAGAGCAGCAAGACAAAGAAAAAAACAGAACATGATATCTACCTTACTCATACTGGTCTTGCTTTTATCTCACTCCAGGCATGACAGTCTTAAGACTCATCTTTCTTTGTTTTGTTTTCTTTCATAGTTTCTTTCCTGTTTCTGAGCCGTTGATTAACTTGCTTTTTGTCATGCTGAGGAGGAAAATCAGTGTAAAAATACAGTAGCAAAATCCAATCTGACTAAACACCCTTATAAAATTCATTAAAAAAATTATATGCTGAGTTATAATTGGCATGATTATTGATGCAGGTGAGGTGAACATGACTGCATACTACCTTTGCATTTCTTGATCTCTGGAAATATCTTGAGCCTGTCTGTATTTCCGCCCAAGTTAGAACATCCCCAGAACTGCTCAAACTTTTGCAAAGCTTCCAAAGGACAAATGCAAACCAGCTATATTCCTTTCACCAGCCTCTTCACCCAGCTCAAGGCTCACGGTAGCTGTGGTGTAGAGCTATGCTAGCTCTATGCTATGGGGAGATTCCCTTATGGTGGAGACTCTTTAAATGATTAATGAGGGTAGTTTTGTGGTCCCTTTGAACATCTGAGGAAAGAGACTTTCACCTGCAAAAGGTTATGTCTCTCTGAAGTAGGTAATGTCTAAAAGTGCCACTCTTTGCTGCCTTTTGTTTTGCCTCTAGAGTGGAACAAAGAGACAGGGGAATAAGCGGACCCTATTTACCTAACCCAATGTTGTATTGGGAAGAAACATCCCCCAACTCTCCCTTGCCCCATACAGCGAGCTGTTGATTATTAGTTTGGTTCTTCTAGGGCTGTAACATCAACACTTGCTTAAATAAATTTGAAATATTCACTTCACCCTGAATCCACCCTACAAAAACTATTAAGGTCAGGGACCCTAATGAATATTTTGCTAGCTTCATTTTGCTAATTTAAATATTCAGTGACTTTACCTCCATAATGCTTTGTTTTTTCTGATTTAGCATAAAATGTAAAAGATATGCATCTGATCAAAGGAAGCCATCCAATGTTTTATGCAATATGTCTTTCTTTGTCTGGAACAAAAAAAATCGAGATCTAAGAGGGCTTTAAACACTAATCTATGGAAAGCAGAGCTGTACTTACAGAAGGTATCAGATCTCATTTTTTTGATGTGGCTCAGAGAGATTTTTTTCTCATCTGAGTTGACTTTGTTTTACTCCAAAGTAAAGGTATTTAACATTTCCCCAAATATTGTTAATATTTTCAAGGCCATGTAAAACGGCATTCATGATCAGCACTAAGTATTTGTAGTGCACTTTGTCTGTTTTCTGGAAGATTATTGATTTTTAAAAATGATTTATTTAGTTAAATCTCTTGCCCTATCCAGATTTACTTTTTACATTTTATTTTTCATTGATGTGATCTCCTTAAATAGATATGAGCAGATTGCTTGTTACATAACAGCACCAAACAGTTACCCTACGGTTAAGGAGAGCTGAACCTCAAAAAGTTGAGACAAGCACGGCAGAATGGTATGAAACCATTTTCTTTTAGGTCTGCAAAATTGCTTCTGCTTTAACTACCATGATGAGGACAGGAAACTCAGAGTGTAAGAAAGTTCTCTATGGTAGACAGACAGTGTATCTGTGGTTTCTCTAGCCCTTTGTTGCCTCTATTCCCAGCAGAAGTGGAATTTGTGTGGGCCAGTTTAGCGTGTGAAACAGAACTCAGTGACACATGGAACTTCTGCTGTGCAATAGCAGGGATCCTGGTTTTCTCTGATTTAAAAAATCCACAATTTTCAGATTAAAAAAGTAACCCAGAATCCACATTTTCCCACGCTTAAAATAAAACCACTGTATAGTGCTGTTTCATTTTAATCATGGAAAAATGTGGAATCTGGGTCACTTTTTTAATCTGAAAGTTGGGGATTTTTTTAAATCAGAGAAGGATCTCTGGTAATAGACTTGCACACAAGAGTACAGAAGTAGTATTTTCTGAAGAATGGAAGATAACAAAGTCTACCACCACCCCCTCTTTGGCAGACATATTGGAACCAGTGCCTGTGTCCTGCTTTGGTGTCTCTCTCTCCCAGGGACTTGCACAGTTTTTGTTTTGTGGATCTATCTACCTCATCTGCTTCTTAGCTCACTGGGAATCATTTTAGCTACACAAATACACATGGGAGCATAATGTTGCTCGTGCACTGGTACTAAAACACTATTGGATTATTATAGTGACTACCTTTTAAATTGTTTATCATCAGGGTTTGTTGCTTACTGAAAGCAAGTTGTTAATAAACAAATAATTCACGATGATGATGACAAACCAGAAACATGCTGTGCTCTTTGCTAAATAACTATTAAAAAGCACAAGTCAACCATCAAACTTATCATTTGCCATCCAAGTATCAATGCTATTTTTAATCAGGTATATATCCACTGAATCTCAGATTGGGTGGATTTTTCTTCAAGTTAATGCTTGCATAACCAAAAGACAAAATATAGAGTTTGTAAGGGGACAAGGAAATCCCACTGCAGTAGGTTCATTATCCAAATTTCAAATCATCAAAACTTTGTTTAACAAAATTTATAGATTTAGAACCCCTACTTAATTTAAGTAAATTGATTACTGAGGCCTTATTAACATGAAGAAGTAGGCTGCTTTCACTTTAGTATTTTAATGCTTTGGGTTAAAGCAATGTAATCCTCTGGTGAGATGCACTTATTTCAGCTTATTAATGTTTTATTTCAGTTTAGCTTAAATCTATTCCTGATCAATGCAGTATAAAATAAAATACATGTCCGTCCACTTTTGGTATTTCATTATATCAGTTCAAACTGAACCTTAAATTAAAGCTTTTCCCAAGGAAATATATTATGTACATGAATTAGCTTTATAACTATTTTCTCCCTGTCATCCAACAGATAGGAACAGATCTATCTTTACATTCTGGAATTTCAAGCAATTGGGACTGCCTCAGAATATTCTTACTCTGGTATTAGCTTACACTTAAAATACGGTATACTGTATTTTTTGTTTTATATCTATAGGATTAAAAATGGCTTAGCTACAAGCAACACAGCAAGGGGTAATGAAGTGTTTTGTTACTTCACTAGCTCAGAGAGTTATAATCTGCCTTTAGATTCATGCTTGGTTAGAGAAAGAACTACTGTCCTTCCTCAGGACAGTATACCCTATATACCCAGCATATAAGTCTATATACCCAGCATAACATATACCCTGTGTAGTGTATAGAACAAGCAATTTGCTCATATTTATTTAAGGAGATCACATCAATGAAAAATAAAATGTAAAAAGTAAATCTGGATAGGGCAGGAGATTTAACTCAATAAATCATTTTTAAAAATCAATAATCTTCCAGAAAACAGACAAATTTCACTGCAAATACTTAGTGCTGATCATGAATGCCATTTTACATGGCCTTGAAAACATCAACAATATTTGGGGAAATGTTAAATACCTTTACTTTGGAGTAAAACAAAGGTCTATATACCCAACACATAGGTCTATATACCCAGCATAACATATACCTGTGGATCCCAGCACAGCTGTGTTGGCTGATATATTTGGAAGTGGAGGTAATACTTTGAGCCATCACTTCTTTTCACATATGCTCCATGCCCAAATGTGGTAGCAGAAATATGTTTCTCAACAGCTAGAAATATGTTTCTTTACAGCAGAGGTGTCAAGCATACAGCTTGTGGGCTGGATTTGGCATACAGAACTGAACTACCAGTGAGCCCCTAAAAATAACAGGAATGTGACTGGTGGGCATGGCTTACCCCAGTGGACATGGTAGTGGCAGCAGGAAGCTGATGTGGTTCTGGTCACCTGCTGGCTGCTTTGCCTATCAAGATTGCCATGGTCCTCCCTTTGTGGCCACGGGCCCCACTGTGTGGCTTATGCTGGAGTTGGAGTTGTCACAATCACTGTGTGCTTCAAGTTGGAGCTGGAGCTACTGCTGACCCTTTTCCTTAGTTCCCAGGCTGGATCTGGCCCAAAGTCCAGATCTGGCCCAGGCACAACATGACTTCCATACAGTAGCTTCATCTTGCACTATATGGTAGCTACTACAAGAGGCTTAAGAGTGGTGTCTTGTGCTCCCCAGCTTCTATACAAGGTTTCACAGGTGGGTCATGGTTTGTCCTGTTATTATTTAATTTGATTGTTCTATTATTTCTAAATGCCAGCAAGAAAATGAAAAGACCTTAAGTTTATTAAGGGTTAGATTCTGCCTGCATTACCCTAAATTGCATCTAACTGAACTTGCAGTCCCATTGTTGCAGTCACTGGGACTAGTCACATGAAAGACCAGATTTATGATACCCTTTCCCACAATGAATGGCACAAGCTATGCTACTGAAGCCAATGGAAGTACTTGTAGCATTAAGCAATCTTCATTATGAATAAGAGTATCACAATCTGACTTAGAGTAAGGCTCAACTCAAAAAGATTCTGGGTGGCAGAATTTGGCCCTACAACAGTAATTGTTACAATCAAGTCTATATACCTAATATGTTCATATTATCTAAATACACAGCATATATTTCTCTGTAAATGTTATTGCTTCTCTTTCATATTAAGTTTTACATTGGTATTGCCACTGTCATGTAATAAATTATTTTCCTAGTATAGATTAACTAAGCTACAACATTCAGTGCCACAGGCAAATCATGATACATCTACCTTCATAGACTGGGACTGCAATGAATGATGATGACATTTCTATGCAAAGCAGAACACCAAATTGATTACATATTTCAGTAGCTGAATTCTAAAGTATTGCACTGAAAAGACATACTTCATATTGTTTTGCCCTAAAAGCTATTTTTGCAAGTGTGTTAAAGAGGATTCTGAAAGGATTGCTAGCTCCACAGCCTGACAAAGCTGTTACCAACATGATAAGACAAATTCTAGTGTTATTCATAAACATAGAGATCCTCCATTTTTGCAAGCTGTTGTTTTGTCTTCTGCTGGTTAGAAAGTTCCTTGGCAGAAAAACAACAACATGTATTCATTTGGGCATATGCTTTGTGATAGCTAATGGCCAGATAGAGCAAAGGCAAAATTTTGTAAAGCCAAATGATGCAGTTATAACTTGCTGTCATCTTATTCTATTAAACTATACTTTCAGGGCCCACTGAGGTCAATGACTATAATAGACTCCAAATATGATATATAATGATCTTAATGAAGCCCAAGATTGGTTCAGCAAGTTTCTCTGCTTTCCAGAAAACATGAACCATTCTGGGTTCCAATGTCATCTGCACCCTTTGTACCATTTTATTCCACACAATTTCAATATTTAAACTAACTAAAATAAATGTATATAGGGTTACTCCAAGTCTCTTAATGTATTCTATTTGGAGAGAAATAGAAAGAAAGAAAATGAATGCATACCATAAAATATTTTACCTCTTAGATCTTTCTGAAAATGTTACAGATCCTTTAATCTTAAAGCCTTTTAAAGTTTTACCATCTTTTTGCAGGATCCTAGTGTGGGTCACGCTGTGGGAAACAATTTCTGACCTCACTTCAACAAATGTTACTTTTCGTCTGGCTGGACTAACACCATCCTGCTGAGAAACTGTTGATGATGTATCCTTTTGATGATGCAATCCACTGGCCCAAGAATTATGCCAATAATGGAGTGAGTGCAATTGTCTATATACCAAAAAGGTAGTTTCTTCATTCCTTTTATTTATATAATTTCACAAGGGAGAACTTTTTAAAATATACAGGAGAAATATAAAAGCAGAAACATACTTCCAAGAGGTTGTAGAAAGCCAGTATTTAGAAGTATTCAGTAAAGAAGACATAAACAGAGACTTAACAGAGAATATACTATAATGATAAATTAAAGTAAATGGAGTATAACTATCAAAACACCGAGGCTAACATTTTACACTTCTTTTAGGAAAATGATATGATGTCAGCTTTTATAGACAATTAAGCACTGAAAGGCCTCATTCTGATTTATATAAAGTCCTTTTTACTCTCCTCTATAGAGAAACAGACTTAAAGGAAATTACATTTATATTGCTCTGGCATTTCAAGAAGCCAACAGTATAAATAATATTTAGTGTACACCAACCTTTTGTTCAGGTTATCATCAGGGACTGAATCCTGGAGTTGTAGTTTCAAAACCTAGATTTCTGATACTTGAGTTGATAGACCAAGGACTTGTCTATACACACAACATTAAGGCCTCTTGATCTTGAGCTTGCATTCAGGTCTGGCGCACGGTCAGACTTCCTCCTATTTTGTCTAAAACACAGTTACTAGTATGAGTACTGATAACTTGCACAGGCCGATTACGTTTTCACTGTGCATGGTGAAGCATATAGCTCACTGCTGAAAATGCCACAGCTGTACTGTCTGCAATGAAGCCCTTCTAGGAACTAGTGTGAAGATCACTTGTCTTTGATTACAGGCTGGAAATGGCTGAGGCATGCTTGTAGGTATTCAGGAACAGCTATTTACAGATGAATGAGCTGGTTAATGCTATGCTATTTGACTTGTTTGGGTAATTTTGGTGACCTTTTTATTTTATGACTTCCTAGTGTGTTTGGGGGAAATTTGGGGAGGTTCCATGATGCAAATTGTGTGAGGAAAGATTGATGTGATGAGAGGGAAGACCTCTTGGTAGAACAGCATGAGGGAGACCAAATTAGCATTAAAAAGATCGATCTGTTCCTGGAAAATCTGGGAATTGTTTTTCCCTGGAAATTACATGGACAGTTTTGGAGTCATCTCCAGGTCCTGTTTCCCATTGAGAGAGGGAGGAGAGGGGCATAAGGGACTGTATAGAAAGGGATGTGGAGGGCAGGGTTTTGGAAGAAATTGCCATGTTGCTGAGCATGAACCATCCTGTGATCCAGGGCAAGGAGACTGGAGGTAAGGGAAGAGGGAAAGTCTCCCTGAGTGTAGTACCCATGTAAATGGGTGGTATGTGTATCTATGTACATCTTACTCTTGATAACCTTTCTTCCTTTCCAGCAGACCATGAGGAGGAACACAGGTGGGGTGGGAAAGGAGAGAAAGACTTGGCAACACGATCAGAAAAAGGGGTAGAGGACCAGGAGGTGAGTGGAAGGGAACCTAAGCCCTTTTCAGACCCTCTTGGCAATTGCAACAAGAATCTGTACAGTTTAGTAAGAGATGCTGATATTGTAAAGAGCTAGCAGTCTTCTGAATTTCACTATTTCTGCATTCATTTTCTCCAGTAGAAAAATTAGAGAAAATCTTTTTCCCAATCTGCAGATACTTCCAGTCACAGAAGTGAATGGTGACCTACTGCATGATCTCATATTTCCAAAGCTTTGACCTCTCTTCTTATGTAATTATAGTGTACCATATGAAGTTTGCATGGATGTTTTTTTCTATCCTCCCATATAATGGATTGTGTAATGTAATGAAATTGATAAATGTAGGTCAGGATATAGTTTAACCAAAAGATGGTGCTAATGTATCTGCAGAAGCTGTTTGCCCAACATTAAAAAGGAAACCACCCTTTTCACAATGATATATATGTAGTGCAGTGAGACATACTCTTTAAAGTAATGAATAAGTATTTGTATTTACTATATAGCATTATAAATGTAAACAATTTAATTTTAATAGATACAGCTTCTATAAATGGATTATAAGATATTACTGTCTCAGTGGTAGCTCAGCATTAAATAGGATAAATGAATATACCATCATAGAACAGCCTTTAAATTTAGCAATTACATTAAAATCTCTTGTTCAGACCTCCTTTCTGAAAAAATGATGAATCCAAAATAGCAGAAAATACTAGAAACAGTTAACTAGGATATGACTACTTTACATCTTGCATGACTGTGTGGGCATGCTTACATTAATCTGAGTCAGGTTAGATTCTTTATGAGATGTCTTTATGGCACTTTCTAAGGTGCAAATCTACCTTACCTTCTGTTTGACTTCAGACTGACATAGGTATCTATGCCTGCTCGCTTTCTAAATTTCTAGTCTAATGATTGAATGCACATCTAGATTTTTCCAAAGGATGAGATGCTAGTGAGAATTCTGAAAATACTTAAATATGTAGTAATATTAAGGTTTCCCAGTTAAAATACAAAGTCAGAACTTGCAAAATGCAAAGGCCTAATCCTACTCCTATTTAATCTTTCCATCTCCTGCTCTTCAAAGGAGTACAATACTCACAGCTGCTAACTCAGACTCCGGCTGCTTAGTACTTTGCTTAAAATGCGTTGCTCATTCACTGCCTCATATCAAATCCTATCCAAGTATTGGCTTGAAATATTGACATAGCAAGCCAAGTGTTGGCTCAGTTTATCTTCCCTTTGGCCTACTCCTTGTACAACATTCCTTGAACACACAAAATCCATGAGAAATGTAAGGGTAGGGGAGAATGGAGAGGTTAGCAGCCATTTGAAGAATCAATGGTAAAATGAAAACAATTAAAAGTATCCATATAATCTGAGAGTCAATAGATCGAAGCATTTTAGAAAGTCTACAAATGCACAAGCTTTCTGGTAATGAAAAATTTCTAGAAAACATGAGAGATCCTTCCTATCCTTGCCAGAGGACTTACTTTCCTTAAAAATCAAGATTTCCTCTGTATGGACCAATACAGCTTTGGAACTATGTGCGTTTTATATAATTTCTTGTCTCCTAACAGATCGTGCCTCATAGTCTTAAAGTTTAAGGCAGTTTTTGCCTGATTTGGAGTTCTAAAATGAGTGGAAAAGTAAAAATGGATCACAATTTGCTGATTGACACTTGACTCTCACAGATTAATGTGGACTTGAACATATGACCTTCGAGATTGTAAAGTCCATTTCCTAAAATTTTGCTGTCAAGACTGAAGAGAATATTGAAGCAATTTCTGTGTCTCTGGTGGAGTTTATTTCCTCTCTCTACACTGCTAAATTATCCCTGCCAAAGAGGAAGTCCCTGGAGCTCAGAAAAGTACATTTTAAGAGCAAGTATTTTTTCTTTGGAGTGAACCAGAAAAAAACAGATTTTAAATAATTAAAATAAACCCATGGAGAAAATATCCTCAGACTCTCTCCACTGTCACAAAAAGTTCCTCATTCCTCCATTTACTTTCTAATTACATATGTTAATTAACATTATCAGAAATAGGAGTAAAAAAATGGGGGAAAATATTTTGTGGGGAAAAAATGAAAAAAATCCCTTGATTCATCTCTTCCCCCAAATATCTTTTTTTAAGGGGTAGAGCCTTCTCCTTGCCTGCAAGGAGGGTCCATTCAGTTCCATGAAGATATAAGATCTATATTTTAGACTAAGTAATATTTAACTTCCAGTTAAAGTTTTTGTTTAAATTGTTGGGGTCCTGACTATAAATCGTCTTTTCCCTGGTGTGAAAGCCTGGCAATTACAATCATCTAATATGGCTAAGCTAATATGATCTCAGTGAGTGTGTTACCAGGTGTTTCTCCTTGAGGGATATTTTGGTCTTGAATTGGTGTCTCCTTTGATTACTCAGGGTGCATCTAGATGTACAGGCATGTGCATTTTGTGGCACCACACACCCCTGTGGCACCACAAACCACATGCATTGCATGTTAAGCCATTTGAGACACTGCTATTTGCAGCACGAGGGCAAAATTTGCCACCAGGATTTCCCAGTAGCAAAGAAAACAATCCCAGAAAAAAACGTGGCACAAAACTAGCACATGTTGGGACAAACACAGAGACAAGGGAGCTAGCAGCCCTAGGCTGCCTGCTCTCCCATCTCCACGTGCCACCCCACAGCTGGCTGGAGTGCTGGGTGCTTCAGTACAGGGGCTACCTGCCAGTTAGCCTTGCACAGAGGCAGCGTGTTGCCCTGCCAGTCTCCATGCCCCACAGCACATGGAGCCCAGCTGGGAGCTGGGCACAACCTGCAACAAAGGGCATGTGCAGGGCCAGGCACTGTGGCACAAAGTAGCAGCACAAATTTGTGCTGCTACTATGTGTGCCACGGCAAGCACATGCCCCTGCTCATCTGGACACAGCCCCAGAGTCTAGATTTGATGATTTTCAGAACATCTAGCAAAACTCATTAGCTCTGTCACTCTTTTCCTTCAAGGTTGATTCTGAATTGGGTGGCAGGAGAGGGACATAGGAGAAGGGTATTTTGAGAATGAAATTCTGATTTGGGAAGATTTTTAGATCTTTCTTTTTGAGGCTGGATTTAGTTTTGGTAATGGGGTTAGAGAATTCAATCACGTAGAAAAATAAACCTCAAAATGCAAGAATAAAAATGGCTTGTGAAATGGAGTCACTAGCTTTCACGGACACAGGTTTTTATACCAAAGAAAAATAATAACAAAGGGTCTTGTTACACCTTAGGCTGTGAGCTGCACACGTCGACCCGTGTGAGTGTTAGCTTGAGTTTGGAGAAGTCACAGTTCAGGCTAGCATGGGCTTGGAGGACTGAAAGATAAGAATGACCTCCTGCCCCTTCCTTGCCCTCCCATTTTGGGCTTCTTCCTGCCCCTTGATTCCCAGGGCTCCCCTGGTTCCACCCCTGTTTTCCTGCCCTCACCTGTTTGTAACTGCCTGTCTGTCCCAGGGAAGCAGACAGGGAAAGTGTAATAGGGAGCCAGGGTTTCTTGTTACTTAAAGGGAGAAAGTGGAGCAGGGATGGGCCCAGGTAGGAAAAAAACAGTGTGCTGGTTGCAAGGGAGTAGGCAGCCAGGGACCCATAGACTGTGAGTGCCTGTTGTGGGGCTGGCTGTCCAGAAATAGGATGGTAGGGCAAAGCCCTGGATAGGCAGCAAGGGCACTGCTATCGTAGCCAGAGCAGCAGCAATTAGCTGCCCTGGAGGCTGCGGGGGCACACCTGCAGCCAGACAGGGGATCATCTGTCTAGAAGGGGAGGACCCTGGGGTTATAAGTCAGGGGTCCCTAAGGCAGAAGGTAATGCAATCCTGAAACTCAGCAGGGAGAGGAAGCTCCTACTAGCTCAGGCTAGTGGGGAGTGAGAGCAGCAAGCTATGATAGGTACTCCCAAGACTGAGAGAGCAAGAAGGTGGCTTGATAGCAGTCTGATCTAGAGTGGGGAATGGTTGAGTTTGAAGCAGCTTTTTGTATTTTTGTTCTAGGTTTTAAACCAGAGGATTGGGTATGGCTGTGAAAAGGAGGCCACAGAGGTACCTGAGGAGTACACTTGGATTTGAGCCCTGCCTGGGAGCAAGACAGAAGCAGGCTAAAACCTTCAAGGCTAGAACCTGAGCTTGCGGGTAGAGGGCCAGAAGTGGCCTGAGGCTGAGAGGCCAGAGCTTGAGCCCAGACGGCCAACAGAGTTGGCTTGAGGATGAGAGGGCCAGAGAATGTAGGGGAGGAAGGAGGCCACAAATAGCTCTTAAGGTGATTGGTGCCCTGAGGCACTGATGGGGCCAAGTGGGCCCCACTTAAGGATTGAAGAACAGTAATGGTGGTCAGCTGGGTACAGGAGGAACCTACTGGTCAAAGCAGGCTAGGATTCACTCAGGGACACTAGAATAGCCTCACTTCTACAACAGAAAATAATCCCATTAAGGTGTGGGAGGTGAGAGAAAAAGGGAGGCTAACCCAGGGAACCAGACTGTGGCAGGAGCTGTGTGGCCACTAAGAGGCACCACAGCTGCCTCAAGGGCCTGGTCCTGCTACAGAAGAGTTAACCTGCCTGCCCAGCCAAGTTGTGGCTCTTCTTGGGGCTGAGCCTGTCCAGAAAGCAGGAGCAGTGACAGCTGGGCGGTGAGGTCAACCCTTCCCTCCCTGTTCCTCCACAGCCACAAGTTAGAGGGGCAGTGAGTAAGGATCTGGGGTAGTGGAGAGGGTGGGGGGCATAGTGGTCCCAATTCGGGCCAGCAGGGGAGTGGTAGGTGGGGAGTTTACACTTAAGTGTAGCCATAAAGTGTAGCCTAGAGTGTCTGTGCCTTAATGTAACACAAACTGGGCTCATCTACAGGTGCACCAGACTGTGAAGTTGTTCCTGCACCATTCTGATGCCGCATGAGTTTTTTCCCATGTTACTACGGAGTAGTGTCAGTGGCACAGTTTGTGTCCATGGACATACGGCTCATGTAGATGCGTACAATGGGTAATGAGGAACAACGGTCTTAAGTTCCAGCAAGGGAAGTTTATGTTAGATCTTAGGAAACCTTTCTCACTAGTAGGGTAACAAAGTGCTGGAACAGAATACCCAAAGAGAGATTGTGGAATCACCATCCATGGTGATTTTTAAGACCTAGACAGATAAAACCTAGCCGCAGCAAGAACTTAGAAAAGTTTATTAAGGAGGCCATCCTTGAGGGACTGGCCCAGGCTAACATTCTAAGGGACAGCCAGCACAGGTTTGTTGCGGGTAGGTCTTGTTTGACCAATCTCATTTCCTTCTATGACCAGGTGACCTATCACCTGGACAAGGGAGAAGAGATTGATGTCATATATCTTGACTTCAAAAAAGCTTTTGCTCTGGTATCCCATGATCACCTCTTGGCCAAACTGCCCAGTTGTGGCCTTGGCTCCACCACGATCCGCTGGCTGGGAAATTGGCTTCGTGGTCGGACCCAGAGGGTTGTGATTGATGGCAGTCACTCATCATGGTGCCCTGTGACCAGTGGGGTCCCTCAAGGCTCTGTCCTTGGACCCATACTGTTCAACATCTTCATTAACAATGTGGACATTGGAGTCAGGAGTGGACTGGCCAAGTTCGCCGATGACACCAAACTTTGGGGCAAAGCATCCATGCCAGAAGATAGGCGGGTGATCCAGGCTGACCTGGACAAGCTCAGCAAATGGGCAGACGAGAACCTGATGGTGTTTAACACCGATAAATGCAAGGTTCTCCACCTTGGGAGGAAAAACCTGCAGCACCCTTATAGGCTCGGCAGTGCTACGTTGGTTAGCACTACAGAAGAAAGAGACTTGGGGGTCATCATTGACCACAAGATGAACATGAGCCTGCAATGCGATGCTGCGGCTAGTAAAGCGACCAAAATGCTGGCGTGCATCCATAGATGCTTCTCGAGCAAGTCCCGGGATGTCATTCTCCCCTTGTACTCGGCCTTGGTGAGGCCACAGCTGGAGTACTGCATCCAGTTTTGGGCTCCACAATTCAAAAAGGATGTGGAGAAGCTTGAGAGAGTCCAGAGGAGAGCCACGCGCATGATCAGAGGTCAGGAAAACAGATCTTACGATGACAGGCTGAGAGCCACGGGACTCTTCAGCCTGGAAAAGCGCAGGCTCAGGGGTGATCTGATGGCCACCTATAAGTTTATCAGGGGTGACCACCAGGATCTGGGGGAACGTCTGTTCACCAGAGCGCCCCAAGGGATGACGAGGTCGAACGGTCACAAACTCCTGCAAGACCGTTTCAGGCTGGACATAAGGAAGAATTTCTTTACTGTCCGAGCCCCCAAGGTCTGGAACAGTCTGCCAGCGGAGGTGGTTCAAGCACCTACACTGAACACCTTCAAGAGTAAATTGGATGCTTATCTTGCTGGGATCCTATGACCCCAGCTGACTTCCTGCCCTTTGGGCAGGGGGCTGGACTCGATGATCTCCCGAGGTCCCTTCCAGCCCTAATGTCTATGAAATCTATGAAAAACCTTGTCTGGGATGATATAGTTGGGGATGGTCCTGCTTTTAACAGGAGGTTGGAGTAGATGACCTTTTGAGGTCCCTTCCAATCCTAATTTTCTATGATTCTGTGATCAAAGATTTCCCAGCTTCATGGGCTAGGTGGGATTGATTGTTATGGAAACCCAGTGCATCAGAGCAGACTCGATTAATCTAGTCCGCAGAGCAGATGAGCTGACATACCTGGGATTGCATTGCATGCATTTGTATAAATGGTGAAATGTGCATCAGTGCACAGAAAATGGTGGTGATGCGCTTTTGAACTAAAACGCCTTTGTGGTTTATTTCAAAAGCGCACTGTCTCCATTTTCTCAATGCTGATGCGCATTTTACTGTTTATACAAATGCATGCACCACAGTGACAGGTGCTTTTAAAAGTGCCTGGTGCTGTGGCTCACACATGTGTCTGTGAAAAGTAGGTTGCTGACCCTTAACTGTGCCATTTTCTGCTAATTTTGCAGGCCTCTTTTAGATTTCTGATGTAGTGCAATGGCAGGAACTATTTAGTACTTTAAATTCAACTGTATATCATATGCCTATATTATCATGAACATCTGTTTTAAATCAGTAAGCTTTTCATTCTGGTTCATCAGACAATTGCTTTTTTATTTTGCTTCTCATTTTATTTGTCTAGACATAACCACAAGACTGTTATTTCTATTTTGTCTACTGTGCAAATATGTTGATTTAAAAATGGAACACTTGTTGAGAAATGAATGTAAAAATGTCTACAGTTCCACATCAGGTTATTGGTGAAAGGTAGAAATTGTCTACAGCTTTTGTAAATAAGTCAGTATTATTAGTGAAGGAAAGAATTTACATGAGGTGATTTTATGCTTTCCTTGTTATCACTCAAGGGAAATGTCTTCATAAATACAGAGGAAAAAAAGATTGACTGAGGGTCCAATCCTGTTAAGTGTTGCAGCCAAAGCTGCACTGTTGGACGCATTTAGCCCTTGATAAGAAGCATTCATGAAGGATTGGGTTTTAATTGTCCAAAGATCCTATTATTTTTAGGAAAGTCTCCCTGTGACAGTTGACAGCAGGGCTGCTTCAATTTCCCAATAAAACAACTTATTAAAGGACATATCTGTCAATGGTAGGTCACATCTTTTACCTTGGGTTAATAGTTTTAGGGTCTTAAAACTTTGCAAGATCTAAGTATATCCAAGAAGCAAATCTTTTCCTGTCTTAAAAGATAAGAAGTTTTCCATCTGCATATTCATAGACTTGGGCACATACATATAATGAAAATTGAACATATTTAAAAAAAAAACGGGTTGAAAATTGAAAGGATAGAGTTTTCTTCTTTTTATTTACACGTAAAAGCATAATAGGCAATTTGGGGAGCTACCAGGCAATAATCAAATCCTTTATTATTAGAAATAACATATTTTCTTATGGTTTTTTGGAAGCTGGAAAGTGAAAATAGAACAATATGTAAATTATCAAATAAAACACAGTGTTGTTCTCCATTCAAATGATCTTTTCATTCAAATGACTGCTGCATACTAATATCCTAAAGTTCCACATATTTTTAATATGTTCAGATGATTAAATATACTTACGAGGTTTAGGAAGCCTAATGCTGTTGCTTATGCTGATTATTTTTAGATTAACGTACATTTCTGAGAAATTACTATGATCTCCTTAAGGCCTCTTTCAGAAATGTTAGAGGTTCTATGAATTTATTCTGCTTTACACCTATCAAGATTCTTCATGATATATGACATAAGAGGGAACTCTTTATCTGTATGCTGAATCTCCTCTTATTGCATATGACTCCATACTAGACTGCTACAGAACATTAAAGACATGTCTGGTCCTCTGTCCATATGTGAAACGTGGTTCAGAGTTCATACAACCTTTAAAATGAGCATATCACAAGAATATGAAATACATAAACAAAGAACTGCCTAGTGGAAAGGCTTGAATATGAAAGTCATACCTGTATTGGCTTTAGGATATGGCTCATATCATAATTTTTTTACCCAGAAATAAAAAAAAAAACAACTATAGACCAAGAAAAAATATTTTTTTTCTCTTATGCATGCACATTCACAGAAGTTGTACACATTTACCTGATATTTTTTTGTAGGAAGGAACAGAATAACATGTTACCAGAAAGTTACAAACATTAAATTTGGAAATTTTTGCCCAATTTTCAGAACTCAATGTTTGCAATTTCTCCCATTGTTTCATCTTTTGATGTTATATACCTGGAAAAAAACAGCTATTATCAATATTAGACAAATGTTTCTTCTCATCATATGATACTTTTGGTCTTTTGGAAATAGATTTGAGTAGACTTTTGATTGCCTATATTTCTAAGATGCAGTATTTTAGAATTTAGTAAGTTTAAATTTCAGAGTAAATCCTACAAGCAAAATGTAACTGTCGTGGTATTGGCCACTGTCTTAATGTCAGAGGGCAAGTGGAAAAATAACAGAGAAACTACTTAAGCAAAAGTAATGTTGGTCTCATTGTTAGAAATATTATTAAAAATGCATTATCAATAGCTGTTAGCTCCCATCAATAGTGTTGTCCTCTGAATAAGCACGGCTGCCAGCCCTCCTTGTCTCCTTAATGAGAGAGGGAAGGGGGGGGTTGGAAACTGAAGGAAAAACTCCAAGAGCTCTTTGTATTAAGGTATCACTCCCTCTTTGTTTTGCAAAGTTACTATCTCTTTGTTACAGTAAAGCATATACTCCTCAGCTTTTCCCATGCAGATAAGAGTAGATTGCAGTTCTAACCTTGAAGCAAGGAAAATTCAGACTTTTGTAACCTCAGGTACTGTCTGCCCATGCGTAATGAATTAATACATATAAGCCTATCCGCCCCGCATACTTAAGTAGTTAATTATAATACACATGCGACACATGATTTGACGTATTCACATACATGTTTGTATGAATCGGAAATGAGTTGTAAAAGTTCCTCCTTCTGCACACGTGGTCAGGAGAGAGGGGATAAAGCCAGCTGGGCAGTTTCCCTCGGGGGCAGCAGAGTGTTTGATCTTTTGTCTCTCTCTCTGACCCTATTTGCAAATATATACCTTTTGTGTTGCTAATAGAGTGTGTCTGTGGCTGAAGGTTTTTTTCGCCTCCCGAGAAACGAACCGCGATTTTTACATCATCATCAAGACATAAAGTACTGCACAGCGAATAGAAAAAAAAGTTTTCCAACAACTGTTTGAGAAATTACAACACAGAAATTGCCAGAGATGCAACAGTTAAATCCTGTTGCTAAAGCCTTGGTTTGGACTCATACTGAAGTTGGTTGGTTGGTCTTTGATTGTTCCAGATGGTGGTCATTCAAGCAGGAGAGTAAAAGGTGACTGGATGAGATGCTAACCACATCACTCCCTTGTTTGCTGCTGACTGCAGAAAATGGTTACCTAAATCATGCTAACCCACAAAGCTTGTCAGTTTGATGGATCTTTGACTTTTTTTGATGGATCTTTGTCCAGAGAACTGCAAAAGCAGGGTGAAGAAGTGAAGTATTGTTGCTGAAGTGTATGATAAAAGTATGCATAGTTTAAACATCAGATGCAGGTAAACAAAAATTAGTTTGTTATGGTCATCTGTAAGAGTGGCCTTATCCAAACAGGGTTTAGGAGTAGATGTAATACTGTTGCGTTCTTTCAATTTTTTAATATCGCTTTTGTGTTTTAATTTATCATCAGCAACAAAGTACTGTAGGACACCCTGGGGTGTACCTGCAAGACTGGCACATTGTCAGATGCATGTCTGGCCAGGCACCTCTGCTCCTCAGCTGCTCAGGGCCCTACTCCAGGTGCATGGTATGGGAACCCGATCTGCTCTTGCAGCCTAATGGTGAAGCTCCTTCGACTTTAGGCACCCTGCTCCCAGATGCTCCTCACTCTTTTACAACTTAAATCCCCAGTTGGCACTGGAAGCCCTGCCCAGGCTGCTCCTGGGGCTTGTTCAGAGCCCAAAGGAAATGTAAACTAAAAGAAGACCTTATCTCCTAACTCAGTCAGTTGTCAGGGGGTGGCCATCCCTCTGGCTCCGCCTTCTTCCTCAGGGGTTTACCTAAGGACTCCTCAAGGTCCCTTTCCCAGGGAAAGCCACAGCAACTCTGGCTTCCTCTCCTCTGGCTACCCTGCTACTCTTCTTCCCCTGCCTCTTATTCCCTCCAGTGTTTCTGGTCACCTGATCTAATGGCCAGCTGACCCATTCCCCTGCCCATTAGGTAAGCTGTGCCCTGGGGGGGAGGAATCTGGCTCCAATCTAGAGCTGGCACCACGGTCACCAGAGAAGGGCCATGGGTGAGGGGAGGGGGGAGGGGATAAGGGACAAGAAAGCCTTGGGGAGGGGGGAGGCGGCTGAGGATGCATGGGTTGTCCCCACTGAAGATCTCCTAAGTCGTGGGGGTTTGGGCCCTGATACAGGTATATGACTAGCTTCAGTGATAAAGATACCATCGAAGTAACCACTTGAATTTTGGAGGCCTTTGAATAGTCTGTTTAACAAACTGGAAATGCTTGTCCTTGACTTTTGGAACTCCCATATCTGTAGTTAGTTGAGAAGTAGGTACACAGATAAGGCCCTTGCTGGTGATGTAATATATACAAGGATAAAGAGATGTTATCTCTTGTAACATATAACTAATTTGACTTTACTTGAAGAAGACGTAACACTAACTATTGTATAGGTAAGGCAAGAAATCATTTCAGAGTAGTCAGTCACCCCAGTGTATGGCCATAATGTCACTATAATGTTCATGAAAACTAATGTGCAAATAAAATGACACTAAAAAACTAGCATGAGTTTTAAATTACAAAGCTCAGTGGATCCTGATGCAACAAAATCATCACAACATTACTTAAACTTTCTCCCATATTTAAGAACGTAAAGCAAGGGCTAGTTCATCACCAACTTTGAAAACAGCCTCTTTAGCATGTAAGGTGAGTTTCTAAACCTTTTGGTTTCAAAATCAGGGTCTGGATTTCAGTAGAGGGAGGAGTAATATTATGAGATTTCTACCCATCTACATCTAATTTACAAAGACCCTCTCAATATGATCCCCTATTCTGTATTTTTTGCCTAATAGCGTGTGAGATGAAGGAACCAGTTTTGTGATGCACTGCATTTGCTAAATATGATAATTATTATTATAGTTTCTACTTTTGAATATACCTTATTAAAGAATAAACTATAACATGTAGTGGCACCATATAAAGTTAAATTCCTTATTGCAGTGCACAGGTTTGTTTGTATGCCTCTCTGAAAGAATGGCTTTATGCTGTTACATATCTGTTAGCCATACTGTTATGGCAAAAACTGTTGGAAAATGAATCATGAATGGGAAATCTTTTGTTGAGGTAGGGAGGGGAGAACCTTCCCTCAGTTAAAAAGGAGCAACAACAAAAACAACTTGAAGAAAAATAATTGCTTAGCATTGTGCCATGTTAATTTAGCTGTAGGTAAAATTATTGTTGTTGGGCTGAAGATGTAAAGTTGTAACATATGTTATATTTTTCCTGAGTACCAAAAATGATTTTTTTTACATGCCTGACTCTATAATCAGAGGCTGTCAGTTGTTATTTGAATGTAGATTCATTTGCAAATGCAGAAGCATGTTCGATATGTCAAAATTGATGATACAGGATTAAAGGACACTTACTGCCCTGCTCAAACTTTCTTATTCGAGTGAAACACTGACTCAGACGATTTTTGCTTCTCCATTGTTAGGTTAGTCCATGCATGACTGGGCATTTTTCAATTACAGAATTCTCAAAGCTTTGAATTTTTGAATCCTGCCACAGGACTCGTTATTAACATTGGGCTCATGCTGAGATAAAACCACATTTTTAATCTTACAGTACTTAAGGTACATAAAGCACCACTGCTTTTAGAGATTTACTGGTCTCCTACTGTTCAAGTTCACTTTGTCAGCAATAGAGAAAATTCTGCTTTGAGTTCATAGAGAGGGGAAAAAATGGAAGAAGTGATTGTTATTCAAAGGTTTTCTGTTGGTGGAAAAAAATGTTTGAAAACTTTGCTACTTTTGTAACAAAATGTATCTCAAATCATATCACATGGGAAATACACAAATGCAGATGCATGAAGCTTGTAATGTTTCGTGTTTTTAAAAATAAGTCTCCCTCTCTAGGTGCCTAACTATAATCTTAGAAGCATAATTGTAAGCACCTGCAATCTATAGGCAGGAAGTGTCAGGGGAAAAGGAAAGGTCAAAGTAAAGAAAGGTGATACTGTTTCACAGCAAGAAAGGAAGTGAAAGCTGAATTAAGGAAGAGGATGGAGGTGATGCAGATGACACTGTGAACTGCCTCGAGAATCTGAACAATCTTTTGTGTTGTACTACCTAAATTGTCCTTTGGCAGTCAGAACTTTTTCTTTGCCAGTTGAAAGTCTTCTGGTCAACAAACCCCTCCCACAGCATACTCTGCCTAATCTTCTTGGGGGTATTTACAGTGCAGAACACATGATCTTAACCTTCATAGCAAATTAAAACATTAAGTCATCTGCTGGAACCAGCTAATTTAACATTTTGATAGGGGCGGAGAGGACATTTAATTGCACTGAATGCACTGCTTCCACTGAACACTTTGGCATGTGTGAGGAAAGAGGTTAATATACTGATGGGTAATTGGATGTTTCTGTGCCAGCCCCTCACTATTTATTAATAGCTTTTTATGAAATTACATGATTTCGGAACCTCCACCTTTTCTTTTGACAGCTGGCTTTAGCTTTTCTGAGATGAGTCTCAGCAGGGGTAAACTGGCATAGCTCCACTGAAGCCATTTTAGCTACTCTGATTTGCACCAGTGGAGAATGGGATGCTCTGACTTCTGCAGCTTCTCTTGAATGCAACGTACTGTAATTCAATTACGTTTACACTGGTGGCAACATATTTATGGTTCAAATTGGTGCTATGGAGGGATAATCTATGACCAAAACATTCCTCCAAGACTTCCAGTCTTGTAAATAATTTTATAATTATATAATATAAATGGATTGTTTATCTGAGCTCTCTCTCTGGCACTTATTTCTCTCTTGTTGTATATTTTAGGAGAAAGGTGAGAATTCTGAAACCTTGAGACCAGGCCTTTGTGACTGTGCTTGCCTTCCTTGAAGTATCTGTTGAAGAATACAAGTTCCAGGTATAAAAATATGCAGACTAGTTGCAAGGCAGGAAGGATTTCCAGGCTTCAAAACTACAGGTGACTCAGCCTTTAAACATGCTGGCCAGATTATTTTTTTTTTCTGTGATGGTACATTTGCATGCTATTTTATGACACAGAATGCAAATTTCCTTCCATTTCACAGCAATTTATGACCTGTTGATGTTTTCAGGTCTTTTTTCCAGTAGAGAGCTAGTATTACTGCCATTAAATGGGTAACATTTTACTGGGGGTCTTATGATCTGATGCAGCATTCTCAAGCAAGCCTTTCAAAATGCCCCAGAGGATTTAAACACAAACGTGTCATTGACATTAATGGAAAATATATATCCAAATTTGCCAAATGGCTTTGAAGTTCTAAATTCTGCATCTTATTTCAGTCTTGAAGGGAATGTCATCCATTTCATTTTGTTTGTTTTGCTAAAGTGCTTTCTCATCAATATTTTTTTCAGATAATGAGCTTACCTTCCCTTAGGAGTACATCCTTTTGTTTTTACTGTGGAGGGTGTGTGGGTGGGTAGCCATGTCCTTCCTCATCACCAAATATTATTTCAGGCATACCTTGAGTATGTCACCAAGTGACATGTTTGCCAATTACCCATGAGGAATCCACAGCTATTTTCAGCTGCGTCAAAAGGCACAATTATGGAATCATTTATCTGGCAGCATATTTCTAAAAAACATAGCTAGCAGGCTAGAAATGTCATTCACACCTCTGCATGCTAAAAGTTAGATAAACGAAAACACAGGAACTGGAAAGGGATTCAGAGAAAGAAAACAAGCTGTTAGAAATTTTCTTGTTGAAAACTACTAAGATATGTCAGACAACAAAACCTGATTGCTGGAATCACAGAGTGGTCAAAAATTTTAATTTTTTTTTTTTCATTGCAAAGAGATGAGATATTTGTGGTATTGCATTGGATTTACATTGAATGGAATTTTCAAAAGTATTTAACCAGAATTAGGAGGCAAGGGAGCTCACAGGTCCTAGCAATGTGCAGAATATGGAGATAAGTGGTGGGGCCAGGTCAGCTCAAGGGGAAGGTGTCCCTCAGCTTAAGAATTAAAATGCTCACTTGTTTCCTCCCCCAAAGATGCTGTCAAATGCTATATTGAGGGAACAAATAAAACCCCTAATTCAGTATCGGGGAAGCTCCCCCTTGTCTTCATCCCTTGCTTCCTTCCCCAAAACATGCCCCTGCCAGGACCTGCAAGCCTTTTAACATCTCTGCCTGGTTTATGGCCCCATTCCACACAATCTGAGCCTGTAACTATTGCATCAGCAGTGTAAGTGTGTCCATCTCATGCCCCCAACACCCCCTTAATCATCACCTGGGTGCATATCCCCTTCACCCACCCCTAGTTACACTACTGATTGACTCTAATCTTAATGTCATTTGGGTACTTAATGACATGATGCAAGTCAAGTGTATGCACTTTAAAATTCAATTAAGTGTTGTTAGGTCCAAGCAACCTTTGAGGGTTCAGTGTGCTAGGGACTAAACACTCAGCAAGAATTTAATTTTAAAATGGCAAGACAGGAAAAAGGTAAGGAAAAGAAATAATCATATCTACTTACAGATGCAGAACTGAAGCACAGAAGGATTAATAAGTTGACCAACATCAATAGGAAATCTGTGTGAGAACAGGAAACTGCACTCAGATCCTCTGAACCACCTTTTCTGAACCACGGAAAAATATTTCTTCACTAGCAGTGTTGCAGTAGCATAAGCGTATTAACTACTTAAAGACTTTAATTGCAACCACTGTACTGTATGTTATATGCATGCGCGCACACACAGACACACACACAAATATGTGGAAGTTGATAAGTTGATGTGATGAATAATTCCTTTAATTACACCAAACTGGTCTCCAAATTTTTGTAGGTATAAGTTTAACAGTTCCAAGAAATATAAGTTTACAAGTATAGAAATATATTTTATGTAAAGTGCATTAAGTTTAATCTATTGCATTTATTTGGTATATATAAGATTTCTAAAGGGGATATCTATAGCTGGAGATGACAACATTTAGCATTTTTGACAGTCACAGCTTACGTAACAGTGTTAGGTATTATCTATACCAGGTATTTAGTCATTGGTGTACCTACACTGATACAGCTCTACCATGGTAAAATCCTATTATAGATGTTCTTCAGTGATGTGAATGGTAAATTGCATCACTGACTCTCATTCTTATTTGAAACTATGCTACAATCTTCACTGCTGCAGTACACTGACATGGGTTTGCTTCAGTGCACCTACATTTAGTATTGCTGCTTGCCTAAAGACCTAAGCTAGACAAAGACCTAATATAGACACAGTGTTAGCTCTAACCAAGTATTTCCTTGCTCCCAATAACATCTTACACTTCTGATAAGCCCAACAGCTTTCAGCTAGTGTTTCAAATAATGGCTAGACCAGATATGAAGCGTTAACAGAGGCAGTTGATGGTAATCTCAGTTCATCTAGTTTTCATGCACCATTGGCACTAGCATTCAATATCCCCTGAAGATCTGCTAATAGCTAGTATGAAATAGGATCTTATTGAATAAAGATGCTTAGTAGACCATTCAGGGAACAAGCCTCTTTTCTACTGTGATTACTCTGAGAGATGCCTGTAGCAAAACAAATATTTCCCTTCTGTCTGATGAAAAAGCTGCAGTAAGAAAAATAAAATGTCCCTAAAGTGTTATTTCCCAATTTTTTTTCTGTTTTTATGTCTGTCTGTCTCTCTTTACAGGGGGGGTGAGGGTGGGTTTCAATCAGATAATAATGGGCCTGTTAGAGACAGCCAGAATTTCATATCAGTTCTCTTTCCTGAGCTCCATCTGAAATAATAGTAGTGATAAAAATAGAACTACTCTGTTTTTTCTTCTTTGAGAAAAGTAACATTACCTCTGTTATTTGTCTGACACTTTGGTGATGCCAGCTTACTTTTATTGGTGCTGGGGCAAGAAGCAATAATAGCAGTAAAAGGTAGCACTATACTGAGAAGCAGTACAGAAAGCAGGAGGCTCAGCCTCCCAACACCGTAAGTCCAGAGCTGGAATCTCGGCTTATGTCTCACCTCCTGAATGTTTCTGCGTATGACACACAAGATGCTCTTCCATAGACAGTTCTTTGTTAAATTTAAACCTGATTTCCCTGGACTTCCATCCTGCCTATTATTTAACAAAATCATATTCAAGGACATGCACAAGGACTCTTCATTCTCATCCATTCCCTCATCAGGGGGAAAAAAAAAACTACAGGGAGCCTCACCTAATATATTCAGTTGCTATGGTTGTGGAGCTGTGACAGGTATTGAGATCCTACCAAGGGCTGGAATGAAGAGGGTTAATTCATTCACTCACTCATGACAGATGTATGCCTGAAGTGGAGGCTGGGAGGAGGTTGTCAAGGTAGCAGTACCCAGCCAGGTGCACTGAATTAAGTAATGATCTCAAGACAGTGTAAGAGCTGTGCACCTGAGGGAGGCAAGCTGGCTGGCTTTAGCAGTTTGACTGTCCTTGTGGAGGGTAATAGCAGTAGAAAAAGTCCTTTACGCTAGATTTAAATTTTGGTTACATAAATCCTGTTTAATCCCTGAGTACAGGAGGCATTATGACACAAAGGTTCAGAATCAAGGTAAGAAGTAATGTTTTTTCCTTAACTCATCATTTAAATTCTGACTCTAGGGAAGAGAAATAGAGGCCATTTCCCCTGTTGGTTGATTTTTTACAGTGCTGACAGACATGATGGTTTGTCTCATGATTGGCTGTTGAAAGCACTCTACAGCATTGCACTTCTGTTAGTGCAGGGCTGCTGAGCGCTTCCAAAATACCCGGTCACATGACAATCTGAATTGGCTGTGCATGAGGGTTCAATCTGAGCACCAAAGCGGAGCACCTTCATTAATGACTGTCAGCATGTGCTCAGAGCAAGGCTGGGCTGATGCAGGGAGGGGGAGAAAGAAAGGGAGTGAAATTGGTCTGGGGCTTGCCCAGCTGGAGCTGGAGGGTGGGGCAGGTAGATTGGAGCCCCACTGGGGTGGACGGCTCCAATTCACCTGCTCCGCCACTCCAGCAGGCTGAGGAAACCCCCAAACTGACTCCCCCCCCCCCCCCCCCCCCCCAAGACAGCACAGGAGCTTGGAGAGCCGGCTGGGGCTAGGGAACAGATGCTGCAAACCTGCAGCCTCTGCCTGGATCAGCTCCAAAATAGAGCTTGATCATCCAGCCTCCTGATCTAACAACGAATATCTGTTGGGTTGGGAGGGTCAGTCTAACTCGGCTTTTTCTGTGAAGCACCAGTGAGTTCAGCTGGGGATCTGCATGTCTGTCAGCACCATTAGGTTGCTGGATATTTGTCCTACCTGTAATTGTGACTCAGTGCAATCTCCTCTTCACATCTCATATCTCTAGCATTGACACCTAGCCAGCATTTGGAGACAGGATTTAACTTTGTCACAGGAGAGTACTGCAATGCTGAGCTTTCTTTTGCTAGTGAGACCACTAGCAAACCTGTCCTGTAAACCTGGGGTGACCATATGTCCTGGTTTGGCTGTCCTGGCACCCTAGCCAGTTGGTGATAATTGAATCAAAAGTCCTGGATTGGGGCCACCCCATTCACACATGCCAAGCCTAGCTCCCCCTGAGCAGGGGTGAGGATGGATTGGGATGAGCATTGTTCCTCCTGCTAGGGTTGGGGTTGGTTCAGGGACCTGCATGGGGTTAGCTGGGATGGCACACTGGGCCAGGACTGCATGGAGGCCCATGGACAGGTTCCATTCCCTGCATGCAGTGGTTGGACCCAGCTAGGAGCAGCCCCTGCGTAGGGTGCCCCAGGCTCAATCAGCCTACAGCCACATGGCACTTCCCCCCACACTGGCAGCCTTGTGTCACGCTACTGCGGCCACTGCCAAGGCCTGGGCTACATGTGGTGGTGCCAGGCAGCTACCGGGGGTGGTGAGGGATGAGTTGTGTAGGCACTGCACAGGGGCCACTCCCAGTTGGGTCCAGCCTCTGTGTGCAGGGGATGGAGCCTGGATGTGGGCCTCTATGCTCCCCCTCCCCAGCACCCTGTCCCACTATCAGAGCTTCAGGGAGCTGCAGGGTCAGGTCTATGCATGTGTACACACGTGCGCCCTTCCCACCCCAGATTTTGTTATCCCATCCAGGATTTCCTTAAAAGTATGTTGATCACTCAGTATAAACCAGTAAAGTCATTAATCTGTCATTTCCAGAAAGCTGCTCTGGCCATGTATTGGCTTTGTCTTATGGCTGTCTGTGTCTGTGAAACATTTAAAATGCATTTCTGAAGAACAGAGATGGAGGGTAGTATGTCTTATGGCAAAGAAAAGATTTTATACTTAGAGTTGGGGAAAGCGTACTTATAGATGGGCAACCCTCTGAATCCTAAATCTAGAGTTATTTTAGTTTGTATGAAGTGTGCAAGCTAATTTTACAACTTTTTTATTTTTAGGGATACCTCATTACCCATATCAAAACCTAACTCATTACCCTTTATTATGCAAAATATCTCATGTATTTTCCAAAGCCTACTTGGATTATCAAGGGAATCTTCTTCAGCAATCTCTTGTAGTCAAGGATGATTGTCTTATCTGTGGGTTCAAAGATGCTTGGGGTGGTCTTGGCTTTGGCTTAGTCGGCTGAGATTAAACCGGTTAGCATCCATTCTGTAGTTGAGCCCCACTCTGGCTGGAAGCTTGTTGGTGGTCAGACTCAGTATTGCAGTAAGAAATATGGAGAAGAGTATTGGAGTGATAACACAACCTGGCTTAACTCTCAGCTTAACCTCCAAGGGATCTGTGATAAATTTATTAGTGAGAACCACCACTCACATACTATCAGTGGTGGCACGTGGGGCGGGGGGGCAGGTGCCAGCACCAGTTCCCCCTACCCCTGCAAGCTGGGGAGTCACAATTGTCCACAGGGGAACCTCTTCCCCCGGTCAGTGGGATTGGCCGAGGGGGGCGCTCCCAGATTGCTGGGGGGAGGGGCACTTGACTAAGGCAGCACCAGCTGCCTGTGCATACTATCATGGAGCAGGCAAAAAATGGTGATGAATTTCGTTGGACATCCGTACTTCAGAAGGACCCTACATAGCATTTCTTGCTTGACAGAGCTGAATGCTTTTATGAGCTCAAAGAAGGCCCTGTAGAGAGGTCTATGTTGTTCCTGGTATTTTTTCTGCAGCTGATGAGCTGTGCAGATCATGCCAGTTGTACCTCTTGATGCCCGTAACCTACACTGAGATTCTGGGAAGAGCTCTTCAGGAAGTGGAAAGAGCTGGTTGAGGAGGGTTCTTGCAATGATCTTTCCTGTGGTGGACAGCAAGGGAACCCCTCTGTAATTTCCAGTCAGACTGGGTATCAAGTAATCAAGGGAATAGAGACTACTTGATGAGAGAATACTAAAAGAGTTTGGTTAGTTTAGTTTAGCAAAATGAAGACTGAGAGGCAATATGATTGCTTTTTATGAATACATCATGGAGAAAGAAGAGCTAGTTACATGAAGGGAAATGTTGGCATAAGAGTAGATATGAACTGGCTATGAATAAATTTAAGCTGGAGATTGGAGGAAGGCTGTTGACTGACAAACAAGTAATGACTTTCCAACAGGAGAAGTAAGGGCAAACAATCTAACAAGCTATTAGGCAGAACTTGATAATCTTATGAATATGATTAGATGACCCACTCCTCTGGGCTGTGGGGGGACTGGACTCACAGACACAGAAGATTCTCTGCAGACTTATGTTACTCTGTAAAAAAGTTCCCAAACAAATTGTATTACGGCTGTGTTGCCAGTGTGTAAATCCTCCTAAACCCCACTTCAGTATGGAATGAAATTACCATTATTCACAGATCATAAAGCATTTTAAAATCCTTGCAGATGAAAGGTGCTATAAAAAGGTAAAGTATTGTTGAAATCATGTGAAAACTCAAGATACTATGCAAGGCAACCACATCTCATCATCATTTCCCTGTCATGACTTAGCACAAATAAGATCAATATATGGCAGCCATAATTTGTCACCTCTAACTTTAAATTACTGTACATCACTACTGTCCGACACACAGGGCTCCATTTTTAAATTGTTTCAGGACTTAGTGCTAGTGCAGAATACCATAGCTTGTAAGTAGGTTATTCCAACATGAGCATGATGCCAGTCCTTTGCAATCAGAAATAGTTACCTAGTGGCTTCTGGGTTGAGTATAATGTGTAAGTTTTGATTTATACAGCTTTTTATGAACTTAGATGGCCTCTCAGGATAATTCATCTCCTTGTGACACATTTCTTCAGTTAAAGGTGTGGATGAACATAAGTTGCACTGGCATTAAATTATACTAAGATAAGATGTTCCAATATAACAGTTACAGTTTTCTGTTTTTAATCCTGCTTCTATTTCATTAGGTATTAAGTTACATCAATTTTGCTGAATTATATCAGTATAGGAGCAGACAGATATGTGCACTGTCAACTGGCAAGCACCTCACATGATTTTAAAGTTTTGTCTGTCCATAACCTAATATCAGTAGTCCAATGTATGCTGGAGTTCCTTTGGTGTAGAACATGGGGGCTACTCTTGGTAGACTATAACAATGGTTTTCAACCTGTGGTGTGGGGGTCCACAGACTATGTCTAAAGGGTCTATGAAAGATGGCTATGATCAATCAAAAGTATGTGAATACACACACTTAAAATTCAAAGGGCTCCATACCTTCACTTGAAGTTTTTTAGGGAGCCACAAATAAAAAAAAGGTTGAAAACCACTGTTGCATAAGAACCTCTCAACTTTTTAATCCCTTTCCCTGCAAGAGATCTCAGAATGCTTTTCACAAGTTGTGTATGCTGCACAAGAACCTTTTAAGAGAGGTAGGTGACTTTATTCCCATTTTATGGATGGAAGACTGGAAAAAGAGAGACTATAAATGACGTGCTAAAAGCCTGCCATCAAGAAGATCTAAGCAGATGGGAATAGAATTGCTGAGTCTTTGACAGCCAGCCTACTTCTCTAGTCATTCTCCTTAATCAAACACCGCATTGAATAACAGCTATTAGACATGTTGTCAACAGCTAAAATTAATATGAAGCTGCTATTAATGCAGTAATTTTTTTAACCCAGAGAGGTCCAATTAAAGCAATGAAAGTTTCTGTTTTATAGGAATACAAGAATGTAAATATACCTCAGTGCTTACTTTAGGATAAATGGACGTATGAGGGTTATGCATGTGTGCCATTTTGACTTTAATGGTTGGCAAAAGGAAGTAATTTTGCAGAGGCGGTAAGATTTACAACATAAGGATTTTCTTCATGAAAAACTTTTTAAACAACTATCAGCTCTATGTGAATGGAGAGAGAGGTTGTTAGCTGTGCTAGTCTGAAGTTGGAAAGCTGGGAAGACATGTATGTTTACAGACTAACTAAATAAGATATACAGAGAGAACACAAGCTTTCATTAATCCAAGTTCACTTCATCAGTTGCTGTGAAAGGAGGTGTAGAAAGCAGAGTATATACTCCTATTACTACTTATACTCTGCTTTCTGTATGTTCTTTCACAACATTTGATGAAGTGAACTTGGGTTTGTGAACACTTGTGCTCTCTCTCTCTCTCTATCTTATTTAGTTAGTTTATAAAGGCTTATTTCTCCCCTGCCCTCTATCTGAATTACAAGGTAAGATGTGTTTTAGATGTCATTTGAGTCCTTCTTGAATAAATTTAACTACATTTACCCCTTTCTGGGTGGGAGAACCTCATCCTACGGCTTTTAGACAAGACGTCCAGGCTGCGGTTTATGTTAACAAAGTTGTAGACAGTAAAAGGTCCAGCAGTGTTGGGCATCTTTTGAGTGCTTTTATTAAAAAAGTTGGTGACCAGTGGCTAATTACAGTGATTCAACAATACAGCTGATCAAAAATGTCCCACTAGAAAATTTGATTCAGCTAAATCAAACATTCTGTGGGAACACACATACTCTGTCAAACATTTATAATGGACACCAGCCTGACAGCTGGGCTACCCATTCTCCAGGCAGTTGAGTCCCTGAGCAACTTCCAGTGGAACTGGGGACCTGGAGCAAGCCAAAAGACTCTATTCACGTCTCTCAAAATGCAATTTTTCTTTTCAAGGAAAAAAAATAGATTTTTTAAAGTTTTTTGTCCTACTTCCAGATGAGACATTTCAATTTTGGGGAGGTAAATTCCATTTTGTGGCCAGCTTTACTTGACATCTTTTTGAATACAGTATTATTTATTCACCTTGTGGCTCTCCAGCCACATGCTAACATAAGTGCATGACTGTAGAGCACTTTTAAAAAAGGTCCAGTCCCCCAACAATCTGAACCCTCATTACATGAGGGTACGGAGAAAGCTACTCCAAAGGTGAGTGCCTTTATTAGTTTCTATTTGTATGTACTGGGAGCAAGGCTGGGCTCCCACAGTTCAGCCCTGCTGCTGGCACTTTTCAGAATGGAAGTGGAGGGAGCTCATTTTTGCAGTTGCCCAGCCAGCACTGGAGGGTGAGGTGGGTGGATTAGAGCCCCCCAAAGTGGGAGGCAATAATCTACCCCCTCCCCTACTCCAGTGCAGGATGAGGAAACCCCAGAACAGACCTATCTCCCCTGGGTAGAAAGGGGATGGAGCTAGAGCAAGAGGCTGCAGATGATGCTCTCTCCCTGGATCTGCTGCAAATTGGAGCTCAGTTTCCCCCACCTTCCCAACCCAACAGCTAACACTTCTCAAGAACAAAAACTGAGACCTGGTTTATTATGAATGACTGGTGCTTCCTGTGACTGGGGGGACACCATTTGGCGGCGAGTGGGAACCACCCGCAGCCACTACTGCAGTATTGGGGGGGCAGGGGTAGCAGGTTGTAAGCAGGGACTGTCTGCAGCCACATCGGCAGCCAGGGGTGGGTGGGTGGGTGTGTGTGTGTGTGTGTGTGGCGGGGGGGAGGGGCAGCGACTGCCTGCAGAGGCTGGCGGTGGCTTCAGTGGTGGCCAATCTCAGGGGGGGCACATGATCCCCTGTGCCCCCACTATGCGTCCCCTATGTGGTCTATGCTACAAAGTTTTGTCTAAGCAGTTAAATCAGCTTGGGGGTTGTGAAAAGATTATGCCACCTGATGTAGATGTTCCAGCAAAACCTTTAGATGCAGCCATGGCAACATAGGAGGGGTGTTTTGGGCTTATCTTGGCTGCTTTACCTTTTGAAATGATACAAGACAGCAGAACAACCCCCACCCTCCTGCCCCCTTTTTGGGCATATACTGTGCTTTCATTAAGGGGCCATGGTAATATAGCTATGCTGGTGTACAGCTATAGGAGTAGAGGGCTGGCAATGTAGATAAGGTTTAACACATACTATATCCATTAAAAAAAAACCAAACCCAACAACATTATAGATCTTTCCTCTGGAGCAAAAAAGTGAGATAACTTTGTTTTGGATTATTTTACCAAAGAGCCAATTAATGCTCTTTCTTTTATAACTTTCTAATTCTTTTCCAGAAGGTCAGCAGAATGTGTCTAACATGTCAAAACAGTCTCCTTTTAAAGGTCAGGCCATTTTTAGATTGACTTGATTGTTGACTGCACCCAATTTAGTAGCTTTAATTCACGTTAATTCCATTTGTGTTTAATTAAATAGACTCTTTCTTAAACAAAGATAGTCCATCATTACTGTCAGTGAATAAATTTTGCTGTTAATATTGATTCTTATATTTTACTTTAATTGTGGTTACTCTTTGAGGGTAATTTATGGAGAATATTGATTTTTAACAGGAATACATATCAAATTGCCTCACAATTTGTAGTAGCCCAATTTACCCTAATAGTCTTTGATTCAAAGTCTGAAGAAAGATGGCTGAATCTGCCACATATATAGGTACATCCTGGCATATTTGACCTGAGTATCAAGTGAAAATTAGGTAGCTATTGCTACATTTGTGCTTATCAGTGGCTAACACGGACGCTGTTGAATCACTGAAATGTTCATAATTGACTAGATTCTAAGGGCTGCTTTCTTTTTGTTTTCCCATGACAGCAGCTAGGAAGGTTCTTGGAGGGTATCTCACATAAGTATAGATCCTGATTAGTCAGATAGGAATGACTTTGTTAATAAGTGCAGATTTTCCATGAGCCTTATAAGACTCAAGAATACGTTTTGCAGTTCTTTTAATCAAATAATACCATGACATGGCAATAAACAAGAGTAATATACACACAGTCTTGTTTTAGTATGTGTTGTCAGTAATAAGGAGCATGGTATTTTGCAGATAAAGAAAATGACATGTCTTTGCCCTAAAACATTTAAGATTAAAATTGCATTCAATATAGGAAGGAATGACAGTAAACAAAAGGAGATATAAGAGGATATAAGTGAAAATTCATGAACTTAATATTGGATATTCCTAGTACAAGATAAGGTTTTCAGGACTGGAGTAGCAGCTGGAGTTGAGGTCAGTGATGGAAGACTAGCCAAAAACTGAGAGATTATTATGGATTTTAAAATGTATAATGAGGCTCAGTACTGTAGCAAGGGCAGTGCCAGCAGTCCACTAGCATGAAGTACCTTTGCAAGGGGGTACCAAATGAAATGGAAGAAATGACATAATAAGCATATCTACATTAGACGCTGACTGCACAGTAGGCAAATAATACTGTGCAGTAGCATGTTACATCTTCAACAGTGCTAATATGCTACTACATAGTATTATTGGGCTGCTGTGTAGTAGTGTCACTTAAAAGACATTCTCCAGCCCTACTGTGCAGTAACTCAGATTACTGCACATTTGTTTAGTACTTGCTTACATGAGTACTAAACAAAAGTGCAGTAACCACACTACACTAGTGCCTCAGGTAGATGTGTCCAATAGCACATAAAGGGCACTCTTACACATGACCTACACTGGATGCCAAAATCCCTGCCTACAGTTCTGATGAGGACGTGTAATCCCATATTTGGAGTAGTCACAAAGGCATATGTGAATTAGAGATGGCAGGCACCATTTGGAGAAGGAAATACAGGGAGCATCGAAGTGGAGTGCAGAATGATGACAATAGATAGGATCCTGAGCTGGAAAATAGGAGACAAGTTGTACATATGTACTGTACTCTATAGGGCCTTGAAGCTGAAAAGTATATGAAAGAGAATGAGAAGCTACTACAAGGAAATGAGCAGAAAGCAACTAAGAAAATTTATTACAATGTTTTGGACTACTATTTTTTTTTCATAGAGTATAATGTGAGTGTGTATGTGTTATTCAGGAGAATGATAGACCTATGTGAAAAGTTTCACAAGAAAAGCTGTCCAAGGATGGCATTTTTAAGGGTTGGGCAAGAGAAAGCCCCCTGCAAAAAACCCTTTCTTTATTTTGTATTCCATCCAGTAAGAGCACACACCGGCTGCTGAAACTTCTTCAGCCTGATGAAGGGTTTTTGAATCTGAAATCTTGCTTAAAATTTTTTTCCAGCTATTTAAGTTAGTCTAATAAAAGATACCAGATTCACCCAAAGAACCTTGTCTGCCAACCCCCACCCTATAATTTGTGTAACAAGCATGTTATTGTTTGAGCTGAAGGAAATTATGATTTATGACAGCCACAGAGTAACTTATTTTTTAGGAAAGTGGTGAATATTTCAAAACAAATAGAAAGCTTTCTATTAAAGGTTTTCACTTTAAAGAAAAAGTCATAATCTGGGCATGGGGAGAGGTAGAATTTTTACATTTTTTCAGAAAAGTTAAGCCAGCTCTAAATATGATGCCATGAATAACACTAACCCTAGTAGGTATGGACCCATGTTGGGGGAGGGAGTGGGAGAACTGGGAATGCCGATCCAAAGTACTGGAGGGTGACTGTATTTGAAGGGGCAGGGCATATCTTGGTTCTCAAGGGTACATATAGGGAGGCGTGCAGTCTGCATTTAAACTAGTGAAGTGCATCTTCCTTTCAGGATATTTTCAGTTACAAATATAGAAAGGTAATATTGATATTTGCACTGGTTCTTAAACTGTTGGTCACTTCCATGGCTTGGTTTTTTGCATTCACTTATTCAACTTCTGTTTCTAAGAGGGGAACCAAATTGACAGAGAAGGTCACTGCCAAATCTTGTTGATGAGCAAAAAAAAGTGCAAGGCCAAAACATTAATATTGTCTATGTCCATTTACAGCATACCACCTCTAGGCAGGAAAGCAAACTGACAGGTAATCTTGGGTCTGCACCTGATCATAGGAAAGTCGGTACCAAAACTACTACTGATTTAGTGGAAATAGGATTGGGCTCCATAGTAGCGTGTCCTGACTTAGTCATAAACTCACAGATACTTTGGATTGCACTTCTGTAGCTTCAAAATAATTCCCTTTATATGATGTTGTCTAGTAAAAAGGTGATGGATTAGAATTTTTCACATAGTGTTATTTGTAATTTGGCATTGCCATACTGCCTAAGAACAATGTTTATGTGCTGCTCATACGCTGCTTATGTTGCTTCTTCTGAATGCTACTTTTCTGTATTGCTCATATAGTAATGATTATCTAGAATTACAATACAATGAATCTACACTTTTTACCCACCAGCAAAATGTAATCCTGTCTAAAATTTGCAAGTGAAAAGCATTGAATTCTTAAATCTTTCTGAATTAGGCCTCTAAGATTAGTACATATTGAAATTGCCTATTTCCAAGTTTGGCTTTTTAATGTTCTTCCTGTTTCCTGGCAGTAAGTGTAAACTGCTGCAATTGTTGTGAATAGAATCCTAATAATTCAGCTAATCCCAGCATTTTTAGGTAGTGGGATTCATTAGCTTTCTTTGGCTGGATGCCCTAGTATTTATAATATCAATGTGCATTTATATGACTGATTTTTGAGCTGCTTTTAACTAAACGGAACATTTATTCTCGTATGTATTTTCATTTCTTATCCCTTTATTCATTTAATACTTATAGGCTCTACAGGAACATTTGTCTGCACAGAAAGTAGTTTCTTTTTAAATAGGAAAAAGAGATGTCTCCTCTAAAGATCTGAACTTTTTTATTATTTCACGATTCATTCCCTCTGTCCCTGTACCTTCAGATAATTCATTCCTAGTCTTTGCTGTTGCTCTGCAAAGAAAGTTGCTTCTATTGCGGGAGGGGGGAAGAAAAGAAATCAACAATGGTAATCAAACTGAATTATTTAGCAAACCTGAAGATCTATTTTTCAGCTAGCGCTTGCTATAGAAAAGGCCCCAATTCATTATGCACTATATACACATGTAATTGAAGTCTCTTACCTTTTCTGCATGAGAATGATTCATAAGTATTGTGTGCCTTTCTCCTTAATTAAGGAAAGATCCTGACCCTCAACTCAGTTAATTACCAGAATTTCTATCAGACTGCAAATGGTCACAAGAGAATTGGATTTGTACAAAGACACACAGAAGGTTTTAATAGGTGTGTACATTTCTATATTAGAATGAGCTTCTTTTATTTAGATTGTTTTTGAATACTAACAATAAGTTGGTCATAATAAAATAATAGCTTGCTGCATAGATTCATCAGGATTGTGAGAGAAATGAAGAAAGAAAAGGGAGAAAAAGTCCAGCTATCATGTCAGTAGTCTTGTAAATTACAGCCTATTGTAATGTGTTTTACATGAATAGTTAGCCAGTATTTGGATGCCTCCAGTTTATTTCTGTTAGGAAGAGTAATTGATTTTAGAGTTGGATGTTTCTCTAATACAGTCCTGTTTATTTACACAGAAAGTACACAAAGGACCCAAGGAAACATGATAGGAATCAAAGAAACAAGAAAAGATTTCTTTGCTTAAAATCACAAGCCCCTTTCCAGCTAATCCTCTAGCCAAAAATCCCAGTCTGTTTTCTTTCCCCCAGGGGTATGTTTTCAATGTTTCTCTTCCTACATTGATTTTTTTTTTTCCAATTGCCTTTCTGCTGCTTTCTATTCACAGAAGTATATGACCCCACCAAACAATGCTAAATCCTCCATGTAAGCAACCACTAGTACCTCTCTTCCCACATAATGTGGCTTTTGTAGGCCCTGTCTTGTGCAGTGACTCCTAGTTTTTTTTAAAATTATTTTCTTTCAAAAAGGATCTTAGGGTTTTGTTAGATGTTACCTTTCCCATAGTCTCTTAAAATAGGAATGTCTACATGTTAGGCCTGGAAAAAATGAGCTCAGTGAGCTCTGAACAATTCAGAGTTACAACTCTTTTGGGGGAGGAATATCTCCCACTGGTGTTGGGCAACTCTTGTTATAATGTCAGTCTGCTCCACGGGGCCAATACAAGAAATGTGTAGTCTTCCAGCATCTCAGGATGCATCACTTCCAGCTCTCCAATCTGTCTTCTTGGATTCTAGTGTCCTGGACTGATGGAGAGCTAGGAAACTAAATTAATGAGGAGCTGGTGAACTGGGCAACCACAGGGCAGTTGTAGAGAAGCTGGCAGCTCAAGGGGAGCAGCAGGGGAGTTGAGGAGCCATAGAAGAGCTGCGGGAGCATGGGGAGAGAGCTGCAGGAGGGCCATGGGGGGGCCTGGGGAGCTTCAAGAGAGCTGGTAGCTGCATGGGACCCATGATAGAACCAAGGGGTGCCTCCAGATGAGCGTGGCTGTATGGTATGTGGTGCTGCAAACATGTTTGCAGTGTCATGTACCGCACAATCTGGTGTTGTCCACTCTGCAAGGGTGCTGCCTGAGTGTGCACTGTCAAGTTGTTTTTTTTCCTGCAGGTTTTTTTGATGCCTGAATATCCAGGGGGCCAAAAAATAACAAACTGCAGAGGAAAAAAATAGAGCAGTGCATACTTGCCTGCTGCTGAAAAGTGGAGTCCAGAGCCATGGTCCGCTGCTAGCCAGGCTCCATGCCGCAGAATCGCTGCAGCCCCAGGAGGCCCCCCGAGATCACCAGGCCCAGTGCTGGCCCCAACCTCCCCTACCCCACCTCGGGCAACTTGCCAAGTGCCAAAGCACTGGCAATGCAAGGGACACTGCTGCTACTTGTCCCCAGAGAACCAAATGTGGATGCGCCCAAAAGGGCAGCCTTGGCATCTCCTAGCCACACCCCTGCTTGCCAGCCCTCTGTCAGCAAGTCATAGCTGTGTTTGTCAGAGGTTTTAACCCTTGACATGTGACTGCTCATGACATGTTGTAATTTTTAAAAGGCCTGGCATTCCATAGAGTTAGCATATGTAACATTTGACAAGTCTTAGTTGCTTTTTACCCTGTCTTGAATGAAGGGCAGCTGTAAGCCTTTCTGTTTCAGTGAGAAACAGAATAGAAACAGTTATCATCATAGCATTATCATCTCTCTTTCTACCTATTACTCTTTAAATCAAGGCATTACTACAATTTCTGACATATTTCCTTTGAGTTGGAGAACAAGGCTTCTGGTGGACTTACTTTAATCTTCATCTTGCCTCGTTCATTTGGTTAGTTGAGTATATTCCTGAAATTGCACTGCATTATTACTCAAAAGATTTTGCTTCTAAAAGACGTTTAAAACAAGATATTTGTCGCTGTGATTTATTATGAGCCAAACCCTGGAGAAGGGTAGCACAACTTTACTAGACTCATGGAAAAAATATTCTACTAATTCATGAGGCATGAAGGGATCCCCCTTTCCAAGTGGATGGAAAACCAAGGACATAACTATAAAAGGGTTATATTTAATGGCTCTTAGGTATGGGAGATTGCAGCCCAATACTACATTTACTGGAGGGAGCTGAAATTCAAAGAAAAGGATTCTCAGAAATGTGGTGTGATTGCAGTGGGAAAATTCCCATTGATATCCGTGGGAGTGAGGTTTTCTTTGGTAGATTACAACAATTTTACACCTGTTAACTTCACTGTCTTTTCTAAACTGTAAAAGCCTCTAAAAAGATTAAAGTTGATGCCTTGAACTGTATTCAGTATAATCTGTGGAGAGGTGGTTCCTGCTGATGCATTTTTAACTTATTGTATAAATATTGAAGATTTTAATTAATAGTGCTCTGTAGTCATGATTCATGGGGGGGAAAAAAAACCCTTTTTTCTTTATCTTGCATCAGGTTGTTTGCAAAAGATCTAGCTCTATCTGCATGGTAATGAAATACTACTAAAGGTGTTAGAAGTAGAATCAATGGACTAATGAGATTTTATGCAAAGCATCTAAAACAACATGATCTAAGGGTTAGAATAAAGACATTTTTGAAGTGGAAAAAGTTGTTGTTACTTTCATTATTATAGAAGCACTCAGTGTAAAATTAAAAATTATATTTTAAAATATTGGGATTTCTAATGCAAGTCAATAATAGAAAAGAAATTCAGTTATTGCTTACATAGATACTAACTTGAACTATATTCTTGTGTTTGGGGCCTCTCTTCTGCCTATTGCTAGCAAATCATAACATTAATATTTAGCCTCCAAATAAAGTCTAGCCTCCCAAATCTAGTAGTGGTGACACAAGCAGAATAAAATGTGTCCTTCTTTTGGAAAACTGGAAGCATTCTTTGGTTCCACTTATCCCCCTCATCTGGGAGCTGGGGTGATGCAGATGTTACAGCACATATTTGACAACCCGGAGGTTGTGAGTTTGAGGCCATAGTAAAAGTAAGTGATCATGGTGTGGCTCTGTCAGTATCCAACAAATATCTGAGTTTTGCTAAATACCTCATTGCACAAGAACACTAAAAAAAGAAGGATCCATCCTAGCTGGACAAAAATATCAAATTGGGGAGGCAAATTTGCTAGACAATTAAAATTTTTAAAAGAACCATAAGATTTGATGGCCAAGTTAAATACTGTATTTACTTCAATATAAGATAAGCCTCCAATAATTAGATTCTCCACCTGTAAAATCATATCTAATTTATAAATATTCCATATATAGAATCTAATTATTGGAGCTTTGTCTTGAAGTTTTCCCTTCCCACTGCTACAGCAGAGAAATAAGTTTGCTACACCCCTGGCCTTGGCAAGGCCCTCTCCTTTCTCTGGGTGCCTAGCTTTAGTTTAGCTTCTACTCCTTTCACTAGGTTTTAACACTCATGGTGTAAGCCTGCTATGGTGTCCACCTAGCTGATATGGCCCTAGTCCTCCTGGCTTTGGCCTAGTCTCCCCTTTGAGCCTTCTGGGGTTCCTGACCCCAGATTGGGCTGCTTTGGCTCATTCCTGGCCCTTGGCCCTCTGAGTCTCTGGCCCAAGGCTAGGCTGTCTGATACTGGCCTTATAATCTTTTTATACTGGCTGTATAACAAAACTCTCCCCACACAGCCATTACCAGGGATCCTAGTTTTTTCTGTTTAAAAATGGCAAATTCTCCGATTTTAAAAAACAACAACAAAACCCTCACAAATTCTCTGATTAAAAAAAGCACTCAATCCACAATTAAAATGAAACACTGCTATAGAGATATAGGTATCACTTGAACACCCTTTTACATTTTTAAAGCAATTTGGAAGCCTACCCATGTCTCAATCACTATAATAAAATAAATTCTAAATACCTATGTAATCTGGTGTGTGATTTGGGGTTTTTATTGTGGAAAATCAGAGCTCCCCTTGCCCCTTTTGCTCACTAGGACTCTGGAAGGACAGAAGCAGAATAGTGCTCTTTATTCCTTCTTCCTTCTTTGGCTTTGCTTTGACAAGACTCCTGGGGCCTCAAGAAAGCAGTGTTCAACTTCTTCAGGATTCATTACAGCAGTACAGATGTAAACTCTGCTTCCTCCTCCTTATGGTTATGATACTCCAAGATCTGTCCTTTGTTCTCCAAAGAAAGGAGGAATTGGGCATGTCTACTCATGCCCCTATGGCACCACAGTTACTGCACCAAAAGGAAGTACTAAATGACATAACATTTAACAGCTTGTACTGTGCCATGCCAGTTATTTTTAGCCCCTAAGCCGCTGTATCAGTGTGCTATAATGAGGGAGCACATTGCTACAGAGACATAGTTGCGGTATCATGGTTCATGCCTACTACGTCCCTGTAGCACATTGCTATGGTGATGTAGCATTACGCGTAGACGTGCCCGAGTGGATTCCTTAGCCTTTTTCTGCCTTGCTCCTGAGTGGTCAAGGACTGGCTTAGCTGCCAAAAATATTATCCTACTAGATGGTTAAACACCCATGAAAACTACAGGAACTTAATTTTACAGACTGGCGGCAGTTTACTCTTAACACTTTGCATCTGCATGTGCATAGAGGCAGGGGTTAAGTGGCAAATTGGTTCTAGGTTCTTATTATTGACAGAAAGCTCTGCAGCATTCATAAACCCAGATCCAGACCCAGGTTTTGTAAACCTATTTACTTCTGAAATATTCTCTGAGAGAAACAGCTAGAAAGCGATTCAGTAAGGAGGCTCATGGTTCTGTGGGTTAGAGGGAATTACCACTGGCATTGTGTTAGCTGGATTCTATGCGTGTTTTTTTTTTTTTCCCCAATGCGTATGGTGATTTACCTAGAAATAAAAATGTTTATGTATCAAATGTTAATGTTTAGTCTCCAGCTGTAGGAATACTTATATAGAATTGCAAAAGAGGAATTGTTATAACAATATGTTGTTATAACAGTTCCTTACCTACTATATTGGCAGTTAAAGGGCAATCTAAAATAAGCCAGCATAAAGCCATTTTGAGTAATGTTAAACAAAGCAAACTCTCAAACCTACCTAATCTCTCAAGATTTTTTGCAGGGCACCAGTTGGGTGCATCTCCAACCCATTAACAGTGCCATGGAGAGATTTTATTTTATGTTGTGCTAAAGTGATGTGTTCAATTAATTTTGGGGAGTATCCCAACTTGCTCTTGATACCTATAGGGATATATACTTTCATGTAGTTTTGATACTAGTCAAAAACTACATAGCATTACTGAGAATATCTGCCTCCTCTTACTGAAAATCAATTCTACAAAGGGGTCAGTATCAATTCATCTAGGAAAGATTTACTATTGTGTAAAGAAGAATTCTGATCATGGTTCTGTAATCTGCAGATAGATTGGTCCAACTCTTTCTCTGTACACATGGAGGACAGTTCCTTAACTCATACAGAACTTGTGAGTCTTCAAATGCTAAAGTTTGCAATGCACTTTTTGATCCTTGAATTTAAAATGTCACAGAAGTAGAAGAGAGCTGAAGAGTAATTGGCTACTAATGAATAACAGGTTATCTAAAGTGATGAGTAAGTACTAATAACAGTTAAACTAATGATGTCTGGCTCAAGAGCTTAGATAGACTAATAGATTCATAGATTGTAGAGTCAGACGGGATCACAATGGATCATCGTGTCCAACCCCTGGCACCTGGCAGGAAAGAGGACCGAGGTCAGATGACCCCAGCCAGGTGTCTATCAAGCCTCCTCTTGAAGACCTCCAAGTTAGGTGATAGTACCTTCTTTCTTTGAAGCCCATTCCAGATTCTAGCCACCCTTACTGTAAAAAAATTTCTTCCTAATGTCTAACTTGAATCTACTCTCCACTAGTTTACACTCATTATTCCTAGTTACTCCCTGGGGTGCTCTGGTAAATAGTGCATCACCAATTCCCTGTTGTCCTTCCTTGATAAACTTATAGGCGGCTACGAGGTCTCCTCTCAGACGTCTCTTATGAAGGCTGAAGAGATCCAGATCTCTCAACCTCCCCTCCCCTTGAATAGATATTGCCTATTCAATGATAAATGTTTATATGTTTTTAACCCAGCAGGGGAATAATCTGTGAAAAATGTTTATAGCATCACACGCTACGCAAATACAGAAAAACAAATTGAAAAACACAGAAATCTTGATCAGTTCCATCCAGCAAATGCCATGATGTTAGAGATTTTTCCAGCATTCAACAAAAGATAAGCAAGACAGGGTGTTCTTTCCAGTAACCACTGCTATGAAGAGTAAGTAACATCATGCATTTTGTATAGCTGTATATAAATGATAATAGCTATTCATTGTTTTGGGGTGGAAACATAACTAAATTTGGATCTAAAAATGAGGTATGATTTATGGTGGCTCACCCTTACAAAAGCAATTTGACAGTTGTAGATCAGCGGCTCAAAATGCCCTGTTTTCTGTTGTATTCCTTGCATTTAGAACTGTACTAAAAGGCTGAGCTCTGTGGAACACTCCCCTAGTGTGATATACATCATCTCTGAATCTTCTGGTGGTAGTTATTAAATATATTTGAATGGACAGCAACCTAGTTAATGAGTGAAACAATATTTCCTTGAATGATTGCTAGGCTTGATTTATAAACTAGATCAAAGAGGAGGCAGAACAATCAGAATAGCTATTTTGAATTTTTTATGTAGTAAAGAACACTATTCTCTTAGCCTGAAATAGCCTCAGTGTACATGTGCAGGAATTCTTGGCATTTAAATCAATCTCAACTTGAATCTACTGCCATTGACTCTCTATATCTATCTATCTATATATATAATCTGTCCTCTTCTGTTTCTTTGCTTGGAACAACAAAGATGAACCGCATGAGGTATGAAGAGGAAATGCCATTTGTGACCCCCTGGGCTGAAGTGATGGTAGGTGAGTAGTTACAAGAAATTACAAGCCCTGCAACCTCTCGGTTAGTAGGACTGGACTGTTAAAACGACATTAATGTGGCTTGAAGGCAGGTGGAGACTTCTTGTGTAAGGTGTTCCTCTGTCTAGGATATAGTTTGGTTAGTGATATCTATACCATATCTGACAATAAGGCCAAGATAGATATGTGATCTTCTAATTTGTAGCGAGAGAGAGAGAGACAATGAAGCCCTGAATTAAATGTAGCTAGATCATCAGCCTATGACTGTTTTCTATAACTTCCACAGTATAAGGTTGCAGTTTTTTAATAAAAGGGATCCTGATTTAAAGAAAAAAAAAAAGGGGCCAGGTTTATAAAGCTGTCTGTTTATTTTTATTATCTCTATTTAAAACTTACAACACATTCTCCACCATTTATGAGTCAAATTTCTCTTTGATATAGGTTTTTTTTAAATTGCTTTCACTAAGTCTTTCAGTCTCATCTGTTGTAGAACCCAAGGGAACCACAAAATTAAAATCTTAAAATGGAGATAAGAATGAATTAAAGTTCTATTGTTACCCATTTGAAGAATTAATTTCTTTCATTTCTTGTTCTTGTTACAACATTTGTCATGGGCATGAATTCAGTGCTTAATACTCTACATAAATTCTAGTGGAAGAGAGTGAAAGTTTGACCTTCTTGGTATATTACCTTCTAGTTTGATTTTCCTCCTCTATCAGTTTCATAAAACCATGACCAAAAGGAGAACTGAAATAAAATGGTTTTAAGCAAGTCACTTTTGCACAGTATGCTGTTATGTTCCCAAGATTTTGAGAAATCCATTTGGGATGGAGAGGTATTGTGTTCACACTAGGTTTCCAGTGGCTTGCTTTGATAATAAAGGAGAACTAAGCTAAGATCACTAATGGGTTTTTTTTTTTTTTTAATAAAAGTCATAAATCATTAGCATTTGGGAACAGAAGGCTTATATAAAGCTCAATCCAGCTTAGCTGGATTCTAAACCATTGCTCAGGCATGAAGGGGTGAAATCAGGAAGACCAACACACAACTGGAGTTGCAGATAGCAAGGACATAAAAGGTAACAAGAAGGGTTTCTACAAGTATGTCAGCAACAAGAAGAGGATCAGGGGAAGTACACTCCAGCAGCCTCCTACATCTTGGGTCCTTTATTAAAGACTCTATTAATCGAGGGGGAGGCAACCTAGTGACAGAAGATGCAAAAAAAACCTGAAAAGACAGGACTCATCGCTTTTTTTACCTCAGTCCTAAAAGGCAAGGTTAGCTGCCAGACTACTGCACCTGGCAGTATAATTGGGGGTGGGGGAAAGGTGAGCAAGCAACAATGGCAAAAAAACAGGTTGGGGACTGTTTAGAAAAGCTGGATGTGTATAAATCCATAGCACTGGATGGGATGCACTCAAGGGTAATGGAGTTAGCCAATGTGATTGCAGAGCCTCTGGCCATTATCTCTGAAAACTTGTGGTGATGAGGAGGGGTCACAGACAATTGGAAAAGGGCATAGTGCCCATCTTTAAGAAAGAGAAGAAGGAGGATCCATGGAACTATGGACCAGTCAGCTTCATCTCAGTCCCTGAAAAAATCATGAAGCAGGTCCTCAAGGAATCCATTTATAAGCACTTGGAGGAGGAGAAGATGATTAAGAACAGTCAGCATGTATTTACCAAGGGCAAGTCATGCTTGACCAACCTGATTGACTTCTATTAAGAGATGACTGGTTCTGTGGATGTGGGGTGACCAGTGGATGTGGTATTCTTTGACTTTAGAAAGGTTTTTGATACGATCTCCCATAGCATTCTTGCAAGCAAGTTAAGGAAGTATGGTTGGATGAACAGACTGTAAAGTGGACAGAAAACTGGCTGGATCACTGGGCTTAGAGGGTATTAATCAATGCATTGATGTCTAGTTGGCAGCCAGTATCAAGTGGAGTCCCTCAGGGATTGGTCCTGGAGATGCTTTTGTTCCATATCTTCCTCAGTGACCTGGAAGATGGTATAGAGTGCATCCTCAGCAAATTTTCAGATAATACCATGTGGGGGAAGTCGTAGATATGCTGGAAGGTAGGATTAGGATTCAGAGAGACCTCAACAAATTAGACTATTGAACCAAAAGAAATCTCATGAGGTTCAATAACGACACGTGCAAAGTCTTTAGGATGCAATAATCCAAGGCACCAGTACAGGCTGTGGGGGTGACTGACTGGGCAGTGGCTCTGTAGAAAAGGACCTGGGGTTTACAATGGACACTACCTGAATATTAGCCAACAGTGCACCCTTGTTGTGAAGAAGGCTAATGGCACACTGGGCTGCATCAGTAGGAGCATTGACAGCAGATCAAGAGAAGTTATGTTATTTGGCTCTGGTGAGGCCACATTTGGAGTACTCTGTTCAGTTTTGAGCACTCCATTACAGAAAGGAAGTGGACAAATTGAAGAGAGTCCAGTGGAGGGCAGTGAAAATTGTTAGGGGCTTGGGGCATGCAATTTCTGAGGAGAGGCGAGGAGAGCTGGGCTTATTTAGTTTGGAGAAGAGAAGACGGGGCAGATGGGGGGATTTAATAGCACCCTTCAACTACCTGAAGGGTGGCTCCAAAGAGGGTGGAGCTACACTGTTCTCAGTAATAGCAGATAACAGAACAGTGTCTTAAGTTATAGCAAGGGAAGTTTAGGTTAGATATAAAAAAAATCTCTCTCACAAGGAGGGTAGTAAAACACTGGAACAGGTTACCCAGGGAACTTGTAGAGTCTCCAGCTCTGCAGCATTTTAAGACCTGGCTAGACAAAGCTTTGGCTGGGATGATCTAGTTGGGGATGGGCCTGATTTGAGCAGAGAATTGGATTAGATGACCTCTTGAGGTCCCTTCCAACCCTAATTTTTTATGATTCTATGAAAGTCAAACATCTGCTATAACATTTTAATTTTATTACAAAGATATTTTTGTCCTGATTTGTGTCTATGTAGTGTATATAGAATGTAGGGCAGGAAGGGACCTTGGAAAATCCTTGGGTCCAGCCCCCTGCACCAAGAAGGAAAGATAACTGGGTGTCAGGTGACCCTAGGAAAGTGACTATCTAGTGTCCTCTTGAAGATTTCCAGGGTAGGTGATTGCACCACCTCTGGAGGGAGCTTATTCCACAGCCTGGACACCCTGACTGAAGAAGTTTTTCCTAATATTGAGCCAGAAGTCATTTTCCAGGGGTGTGTGGCCATTATTCCTGGTTTTCCCCTTGGGTGCCCTGGTGAACAGTTGCTCCCTGAGCCCTTGAAGTACTTTCCTGGTGTAGTGGTAAGCTGCTGCCAGGTCCTCTCTCAGCCTTCTTTTCTTCAAAATGAAGAGTCCCAGATACCTTAGTCTTTCCTCGTATGGTTTGCTGTGTAAGACTCTGATCATACGGGTGGCTCCTCTTGGGACTCTCAAGCTTGTCCATGTCCTTGTTAAAGTGTGGTGCCCAGAACTGGACGCAGTACTCCAGCTTCAGTTTCACTAGTGCTGAGTAGAGCGGAAGAATTGCCTCCTTAGTTTTGCTGGAGATGCATCAGTTGATGTATGCCAGAGTATTATTCGCCCTACTCGCTACAGAATCACACTGCCAGCTCATATTGATAGTGTGGTCTGTTATTACTCCCAGGTCCCTTTCATTCATGGCTCTAGTCAGTTTGGTGCCATCAAGCCTGTAGATGTGTTGGGAGTTACTCATCCCAAGGTGGAGCACTTTACATTTCTCAACGTTGAACTTCATCAGATTCCAATCTGCCCAACTTACCAGCCTGTCTAGGTCTGTCTGTATCTATAACCTATCTTCAAGCATGACCATACTTCCCCATAACTTTGTGTCGTCTGCAAAATTGGCCAGTGAGCTCTATAGAGGTGACTATATAATACATAAAAAATAAAGTCTTACTCCTGTCTGTGGGGAATTGTGTGGGGGTGTGGTTGGGGGGTGTATGTATGGTTGGGTGTGGTGTGTATATATGTGTGTGTATATATGTGTGTGTATATATGTGTATGTGTATATATATATGTATGTGTATGTGTGTGTATATATATGTATGTGTATATATGTATGTGTGTGTGTGTGTATATATATGTATGTGTATATATGTATGTGTATATATATGTGTGTGTGTATATATATATATGTATATATGTATATGTGTGTGTGTATATATGTATATGTGTGTGTATATATGTGTATATATATATATGTGTATATATATATATATATATATATGTGTATATATATATATATATGTGTATATATATATGTATATGTGTGTGTATATATATATATATATGTATATGTGTATGTATATATGTGTATATATATATGTGTATATATATGTATGTGGTTTGGGGGGTAGCTGTATGTGTGAAAGTGTGTAGAGTGTCTTGTGGGGTGTGCATATATATATACACGGTTGTGTGGGTATGTGGGGCTTGTGGGGTGTGGGGGAGGATAGGGAGCTGTTGGGGCCCCTCCCGCATACTCCCCCTCCCCATGGCACACAGTCCCCACCAGCAGCAGCAGCATGCAGTGGGTGCTCGGAGCACTTGTGGTCTATGCAGGCACTGTCACCTAGCAGCAAGAGGTTCCAGCCAAAGCTGCACATGGTGGTAAAGAATGCAGCCAGACCAGCCTGCCTCTATTGGGCAGAGTTCCCCATGGTGCATATGCATCTCCTGGTACTCGCACACATAGGTACTCCAATTATAAGTCTGCCTGTCTCTGGAAGGTGATTTTATTTCAACTTTTTCCTCCCATGGAGGTAATGGGAGGGTAACATTCCCACTCTAGATGCTTCTGTCTGGCCAGGTGTTAGGGTTGTGCAAAATTTCACTGGGTGTTTTGTTTCAAAGCTGTTTTGATGAGTTTCAAACTTGAAACAGTTTCAAAATGAAATGAGGGCACTTGAAATGTTTCGAGTTTCAAAGCCGGGCTTACTTGGCTTCAGTGGCGGTCTCAGCTGGCAGCAGCAGCAGCCTCCTGTAATCCAGTGCAGATCGGGGGGCCATGCCCCCCAGGAAGATTCTGGCATAGTCCCTAGCCATCCTGGGGGTGGGGACCCCCAGATCTGTGCCCTGAATGACAGCGTGCTGGGGCCAATGGCAGCACCAATCTTCCTGGCGCTGGGTATGGGCTGCACCCAGCGCTGGTCCCAGCTGGCAGCAGCAGCCTCTTGTCATCTGGCAGGCAGATTGAGGGCCCACCCACACCCCTGGGAGGACTGCAGGGGCAGTCTCCTCCCACGGGTGTGGGGCCCCGATCTGCCTGCTGCATGACTTCTGAATTCTTTTAATCTTCTGAGAAGAGACAAATAAACAGTCCTTTCCTGCTTGTCTCTTATTAAAATGTGACGTGACTTTTGCAGATGGGTACTGAAAATTTTGAGTAATAGACAACACTGTATTCAAAGTCAGGTTAACCACATAAAGAGTGAGCGTGTCTACAAGAGGCACTGCATGGCTGTGGCAATGTGCTATGGTGATGTAATGTCAATGGGCACAAACTGATGCCACAGCTACATGGCCATAGTAACGCGCTCCTTCATATAGTGTGTTCCTGTGGCAACGTAGTGACTAAAAAATAACTGTGCACGGCCAGCACCGTGCAGTAACAACGGTGCTGTAGGGGCCTGTGTAGATACACTCACTAAGTTGTTAGTGAATTAGTCTCCTCTCATCTGTTCTATTAAGGTGCTTTTCATTGGAAAAGGGTGATGACAATAGAATAATCTTTTCCCAAATATTGGTGCAGTATCTCCGGTAAAGCAGGTCTTTTACATGAGAAACTATTTTGAAAAGTTTAGCATACTATTTCCAAAACATGTCGGATATTCAGTAAATATTGGTTATTTTGATACAATATTTTGTCTGGTCAGAACACCAAGAGTTGAAGGGAAATGAACAGTATGGAATAAGAAAACTAATTGAAATCTTCCACATCTAAACAACTGGTTCAAATCTGATCCATTTACTGAGCATCATCTATCCTGTACATTGAGCCTCTGAACACATAAGGACTTGAAGTACACAAATAGTCCACCAGAGGCTATTTATAACCTTACCATTAGGCAGGTGTTTTGCTGACTACTGGTCTGAATGAAGGAGAGCCCTTGGGGGAAAGAAGTATGTTATTACATGGTTAATTTAATGATTGTACTGTAATGCTTACTCAGAAGGCGTTTTAAATTAAGGTTTTGATTTGGAGAAGTCACTACAAAGCCACTAATACAGGGGTACCTGCCTAAGTATTCTCCTAAATCAGCTCGTTTTCTGAACCAGAGCTTGGATAAGCTGTATTTGCTCATGTGAATGAAGTGGGCAGTATTTGTGTCATTCTGCTCATCTCTAGGTTGCTAATTCTTACTTCATATAAATGTATCTAACAAACATATTTATTTCTCCTATTAGTTCACGTTTCTAGATTTAAAAGTTTAGTTTGTCTCATTTTAATAGTTCTTTAGAAAAAAAAATTTTAAAGTAAAATCAATATAAAAATCTGTGTTGCTTATCAAAGAGAATGGTTTCACTTTTTTATTTTTAATATCTAAGTCTGTAAAGCCATACAACACCACCTCAGAAAAGCATTTAACATCAAAACTCCCAATAGAGTGTAGACAGAAGATGAAATCAGATGAGAAAAATATGGAGAAGGTTAGTTCAAAGTTTGGTGCTACAATCATGATCTGCTGCCAATCCTAATGTATTCTCTATTAATAATACATCAGAAGCAATTTTTTTTTTGAAGTAGAATACAGTGCAAAGCAATATTAATAGTATGTAGCTGTGAGACTAGTTAATGATTTCACTGAGTCCTACAAAAATTGACCTCTTTGATAAAGCTGACTTCTTGGGGAAAATTGATCAATCATAACTTCCACCCCATGCCATAGGAAAAAGAACAATAATTATCTGCTGGATTTAAGTAAGGAAAATCTAAGATCTGATTCAGGAGAGACTTTTAAGCATACTCTTAAATGTCAGGACATCCATTCAATTAAGTGTGCTTGCAGATTTTGCTGAATTGGTGCATAGAGTCTTGTGAGTATCAAAGATTCTCAACAACAGAATGAAATGATGAAATAGTGGTTTAAGCATATCTTAAATCTCATTGACTTAAAGATGTGCATCTACTTAACTACTTTCCCAAGAGGAATACTTTCTTCAGTTTGTGTGGTAGGAAGATGGTGGCAGGAATGAAGGACTGGGAGATAACAAAATATGATGTGGAAAAAGAATGACTCTTGAAAGCAAGGAACCACTTGTGTACAAATAGTGGAAAAAGTAGAGAATGCATAAGAATAGGCTGAGTTTAAAATGTGCCAAAATGTGGAACAGTAAAACACTAGATGAACCAAATACAATGAGAGTTAATGCCTGTGGATGGACATTATTTATGTAAATAAGAAGGGTAATGCAGTAGCTTGGGAGCAAAATCTGAATGCTCTGTTAACTTTTTGTTTGCTAAAACCAGTCCTCAGCAGTGAGCTCCGGGTGCCCAAGTGTGTGAAACTCCTCAGCAGATAACGAAGACCTGTAAAGCCATGTGAAATTCTTCTAGATGTAATCAGCTTTCTGTTGCATAAAAAAAGGAATGCCCTTCTGTTTTAGTTAACACGTTTAAAAAGTAGGGAAATAGGGGGTGTGCTTTTCATAACATAACAGGATATGAAAGAAAATAAAATTCAAAAGCATAGAGAAGATCAGGTTTAAAGTTGCTATCTTAGCAGTGTATGAAAAGAGACTTGCAGAGTCATTGCTCCTGGCAAGGAGCCTGAAATCTTGGTATCAGTGCTTGTATTATCTCCTAATATTCCAAAGGAAAAAAAAAAGTGCTGACATGAAGAAGAGCCCATCCAATGCACAGACCACTGAAAGACACCAGTAGCTGTAGTTTCACTAAGCACTTGGTGTACTGGGGAGTAAAAATGAAAGACTCATAGTTAAAGAATAGGAAATAAATTCTCTGGACAACTACTTCAATGGAAGCATTGGATGTCTTGTCCACTTTCCTCTCTTTTTTGATACTCTTTTTAATTTTTTACCTTTTTTCCTCAGCATCCGGTGTAGATTTGCTACATCTTTAGGCATAATTTTGTATCTGTATGAATATCATTGCTTCCAGTCTGAAATTTCTCTGCTGGGTTGGAGTTCCATTTACTGTAGATAGCAGGGGTGGGATAGGAGAAGGGAAGATGCATCAAGGTGAAAAAGAAAATATTCCATGCGAATGTAGTGTCAAAGATAGATTAGAAATTAGGGAGAGTCACAAACCAATGCAAACTACATGTCAAAAAGGAGCATGAGTGGGAAGAGAAAATTTTAAAATGGAACAGATCAGTCTTACTTATACAGAGCATCCATTCAGGCTAGGATTCTTTTATTGTCACTACAGATCACAGTATCCTTCTCAACTAGAATAACCACATTTAGTCTTGTTTTCATATTTAATTATCCTCAAATAAACTACAAGAAATAATGGATTTGCATTTGGTCTGAAGACATGATCCTGAATAAGCCCCCTGTGAAATAGCCCGTCATTGACTTGGTTTGGAGTCCACGTGGCTTTTCTGGGATCAGCATTTTACTCACTCTGAAGTCGCTCCTCCTTAAATTAATGGCAGAATCTAGCAAGTTATTGACCAGTAGCATAAGTGGGGAGGGCAATGGGGGGAGGAACCAGGGTAGCCCAGGATATTAGTTTTGCTAGGCTGGGGGGAGAGCAAAAATAGTTGGTGCCGCAAATGGTGCTTGGCTGTGCTGATGCCTCAAAGCAGCATAGCAACTAATGCTGTCCCATGTGCAGCCACAGGCCCATGTGCAGAATTGCCTTGTTTGCCTCTGTTACTAACTGTCATTCCACCAAACTACACCCAGTGAGACAGAAGAAATGACATCTGTTGGACTTTATTTGCCACTGTATAAACTTGAAATGTTGAACTAGCAAACAAGAACAGTACAGTACTTTCACCTGCAGTACTGAGATATGACATATTTATGTTAGTCTTTTTCTTTTGATTGCATTTCACAGATATAACAGAATTCTAAGTACAAATTTACTCCTTCAGGCCCCAACAAGTGCTACTGATGGATGCTGGGTCACAGGGTTGTCTTCTGACAGTGGCTTAGATGACAATAAATGCTAATCATTAGAAACTGCTCCTAAACCTGTAATAGGTTAAACCTAACCCCTGATCTGACCTCAGTTGGCATTTGGAGTTCAGAATTATATCCAGGTATGAAGTGCAGTTATAGAGATTGAACAAGTATCTATGATTTCAGACATTCTTCTTTTAAATAAAAAAGTGCTTACTCTTTATTGAAGACGCAAACCCCAGACTTCATAGCACAAAACTTAATTTCTTGTATTTCCTTCTAGCACCTGCCTCATATTTTATTCTGCACTTTAGTGCAGTTTTCCTCAGGCATCCTGTCTTCTTACCCTGCTAATACCATATCTGTACATATATTATTGTATACTTGCCCAATGGCAATATTAGAATTAAGTCATTTTTTTCCTATCAGACTTGTGGTAACCATTATAACAGCTACAACTTTATGATAAATTTTATGAATACATTATTGTTAGTCTGCTAAAATTACAATTCCTGTTCAGATATGGAGATAAATCTGACACTCAGCATAGCTTATTCAAACTAGCATTCTGCTTGATCCTTGACTCTACTTTTCACTTTGTATAAGTCTAAAGGTGAAATTCAGATTTGGCTAAGGTCAATGGGAGTTTTGCAATTGACAGGGCCTATATTTTATTCTGAAGTTTGGGTTTCTTAATAAAAGAACAAAAGTATAGATCCAGCCTGATTTTTTTGTTTGTTTGTTTGTTTGTTTTTGTTTTTGAGTAAACAATCCCTAATATCTGCCTTAACAAATAGATGTAAATGGCAAAATTTGTGCAAAAGCTATATATAATTACAACTACCACCTTCAAATATATTATATTCTGAAATTTCTGCATAAATGAGACCCCTTTTCAAGTTGTAGTATCAACAATTTCTGAAGAGGTGTATAATTTGAGACGCACAGCATTGTGTTAATATCTGTCATGCTAAGTTTCATTGTGTTAATATGCTGATATTTCACACAATGTGTCTCAAGCTTTAGAATACAGAATTAATACAACGACTCTTAAATGATGTGAAGGCTTTTGAAACACACACAGAAGAAGCTGGGCAGTTCATATGATGCAGTTGGAAATTATTCTTTATGATGTAGCCACAGTACAAAGGAGATACCATCTATCTCTTGTTAGCAGATACCTGGTTCTGGGTGGATCCAAACCCTCAGAGTGACCATGACCTCTCCATTTGGTAATAGGAAAATGTTATTGATACACAGTGATGGCAGATAAGAATAATGCAGGCAAGGCAAACAATTCTATATCTACCAGTCCTAGAGCTGTCACAGAAGGAAGATGTATATGAGCGTCACCCTGAGGTTCTTTCTTGAATGTCAGATGTCAGCACCCTGGAGACTGGGGGCTGAGCCCTGCTTGCCCTCCCCCAGTGGGCTGAGTAAGATGGGCTGGTGGTGTGCCCTCTGTCCACGGTGGCTTTGGGCTCCCCTCTCAGGGACCCTTTAGTGTTCTGAAATCGCTCCTTTTGTATCCTTTTCCCCCTATGATGACTCTTCATTGCCTGGCAACATTAGGTGCATCTACATGTGATGATTTGAGGTGCATTAGCTATTTTTAAGGAGCATTGAGAGCATGGGTCTACATGTATGTAGCCTTATTGCACCTTAAAAATGGCAATTTTAGGCTAATTGTGCTTAAATTTAACACCTGCATAAAGCAAATATCAAATTTAGGTGTGATTAGTTAAGGTACCGGTGGCAGAGCATTGGTTGTGCCTGCCACTTTAAGGGCCTGGAGCTGGCAGCTGCCAGGTGGCTGATGAGGGCAGCCATTTTGGAATCAGGAGCTGCCCATATAAACAGGGCAGTTTGACTGCTAGAGGCCAGGCAACAACATTGCCTGGCCGGAGGGCTGCTGATATCATCCAGAGGTAAGAGAGGAGCTGTAGGGGATGGCCTGGGCATGACCTAAAACTGCACCCTGCTGGGAGTGGGTGGTGTGGTGGGCCTCCCAGTGGCGTGGGGGCTCCCAGTGGCACGGGAGCCCCCAAGAAATGCCAGGCCAGTTACCACTGGTGAAAGGCGGGTCAGGGCACCTTAACCCCTAGCCCCCACAACTGGGTGGGTTACCCCTTGTTGGAGGGTTGGGAAGGTGGACCCATGAAGAAAGAGTAAGGCCATAGACTCAGGACTGTCTGAACTTCCCCTGACTGGCCCATGCTGGGGCCAGGACCGGAAGGGTCAAAGGGCTGGGGCCCACCACAAGGAATGCCAAGAGCTGAGGGCATGGGGTTTCAACTGGCCTGGAGGTGGGCCAGGGCTAGTGAGCTGAAGGTCCTGGTGGGGGGGAATCATACCTGAAGGGGAAGCAGTTCAGGGAGCTATGTTGCCCGGTATGACGTAGAAAGAGACCGTCTGAGGGGAAGAATCCAGGTGGGGTCCAATAGTAGGATTCTGGGGCCCAGAGTGGGGGCTGGTGATGATAAGAACTATAGATGCCATCTGCGAGGCTTGGGCTGCAGTGTAGGGGAGGAAAGGAGCCGCAGATAGTGCCCCCTGGCATCGGGACAGAAAATGGGCATCCTCCCACTTTTTAACATTTATTCAACTAATTAACAATAAGGCATGGCAGGAGAGAACGTGGGTGGTTAGCCCAGGAACAGGTGGGCAGGCCATAGCGAGGTCAGCCCTGAGCAGGCCCCCTGTTAGAGTACCTTAACTGACTTGTAGATGCTGTAAGGCATCTTGATGCTATGTGACTGAATGGGCTGAAGCTAAGCCCTCAGGGTCCCACATTGCTGCCAGTCATCACCAAGTGGCCCAGATGCTGGAGCTTGAGCAGTGGTTCCAGCAGCAAGCAATTCCTATCTGTGTGCGGTAAGTCGGCAGAGGGGGCAGGAGGCACAAGGGCTCCTGTCAAATTGCAAAATGACTGGATGGAGGGAAAACATACTGTACGTGGAGGCTGTTTATAGAATGGCAAGACAGACCAGTAAATATTACAATTAGGGATGTAAATAGTTAAATGACAATTATTTATACTGTTTACCACTTAACATTTACCATTTAGTAACCTCTGGCAGAAATGGCCCTAGCCCCCTATGTCATCACCATACTCCTGACGCTGTGTGGGCCCCAGGTTGCTGGCAGGGAGCTGTGGATGGGAGGCAGCAGGTGTGGCTGAGCCACTAGGGGCTGCTTTCCAACTGCAAAGTCATGGCTTCCTCTTGTCCCCATGGGCAGGGGCTAGAGCTAGAGCCAGGGCTGAGGACCCCTCCTGTGCCAAGATCTAGTTACCGTGAGGAGGTGCCAGGCCCTCCACAGGGATTATACGGGGCCTTCCAGCCGCAACAGTGACAATTCCAACTTCACAGTGGCCACTGACATTTCACACGATTCATTTCTACTGCATGGTAGTGTCTTGTGTAGACATGGCCAGTGTTAGACAAGGGTGTGATTGCCTTTGACTTCTCAGTCTGGCCAGATACCTATTTAAGGATGGGTTAGTGAGGGAAAACATTTAGTACAAGTCCAGAGCAAGACTTGAGTGTGTGCCTCTGAAGCTATGGCAAGACACATTAATTACTCTGCCACCGTCGTCCTCTTAGATGAAGAGGTAGTGGTACAGTAAGAAGTGCAGTAAAAAAACAAAACAAAACCAAAAAAACCCTCTCATGGAGCATATCAACATTTCTTTCAAAACACTGTTTTTCTGACAAAAACTGTCAGGAAGACGGACATCATAGTTTTCAGTTGTCAAAAACTAAAACAAATTGATCTATTTGTTTTCCAGTAGTGTCATGAAATAGACATCTTGAAAGAGAGAATTTGATAAATGTAAAACATTTTTATTTTTATCTTTTTTTTTTTAATGAAGATGAAGCAAATCATATTTCCCAACCAGCATTCATCTCTGATACTGTGTTAACAACTGGTAGATTCTCAGTTCTTAACGGTTACCACTGTATACTGAATCACAACTTCAGAGGAATTTTTACCATTATTTGGGGATTATTTTTACTATTACTACTGTTATAATCAACTTTAATTTTTAATTTTTTAAATATTATTAAAATTTGTGTGTGTGATGCCCCTTATTGTTCATGTTTGGTGTAGTCTCCTTGACTGATTTTGTAATTCACAACACTAGTAAGAGTAATTGATGTCCTTTTATGTCATCCATCTTGTTTTGTGTACCGTCTTGGGTCTGTCTCTTTCACAGAATCGTAGAACTTGAAGGGACCTCAAGGGTTATCTAGTTCAGCACCCTACATGAATGAAGAATGTACTATCCCTAAATCACCCAGGGCAAATACTAATCTGACTTGTTTGTTTGTTTTGTTTTTGAAAAAACCCTCCAGTGAGAGAGATTCCACAAATACCCTGGGTAGTTTATTCCACTGTCCTGAAACTAAAGAAGTTTTGTTTTGCTTTCCTCTTCCCTGAGATAGAGTTGAAATTGTCTTGCAGCAGTTTAAACCAATTGTAGGCTCAGGGAAGAGATGGATCTGGCAGGTGCTGCCTTCAAGATGGGGCAGTACCTGGCCTGCTAGCTGCCCACCAAGGCAGTCCTGTGGGGCACTAACACTATGGAGGGAAGAACCAGGGTCCTTTGCAGCTCAGAGGCTGCTTGTGCTGGCAGGTAGCCTCCCCCCCGCCCAGCCATGAGGGAGGTGGGCAGGCTCTGCCTCCCTCCCCCCACCACACTAAAAAAAGGATTAGGCCCCTTGCCACTTTCTGGCTTTAGCCTACCTCTCCTGCAACCGGGGGGAGGGGGTGAGATGTCAGATTAAAGGCTGCAATATCACAGGTAGCTACATTGCAAACTAAACTACATGGGGATATGATTTAGTTTGCAATGTAACAAACACATTTCAAGTGGAACACCCCCTGCCATACATGTAAAATGGGATACAATTAAACAACAAAACCTGGGCAATTTTCATTATGTGTACAAGCACCCTGTAAGTCCTGCTCTCTGCAGCAAGAGATAACAATTTTTCTCTGTCCTCTTTTTATAGTAGCATTTTGACTATTTGAAAACTACTGTTGTCCCCCCGCCTTCTTCCATAATCTTCCTATCGCCAAACTAAACGCACCTAGTTCCCTCAATATTTGCCTAGCTTGTATTCCAACACTGTTATCATTTTTGGGGCTTACCTCTGGATCCAGTTCAGTTTCTTCACATCCTTAAATTGTGGAGCCCAGAACTGTACACAAGGTTCCTGCTGAGGCCCAAGTAGCATTAAGTAGAGTGTTATTTTTATCTCCCATTTCTTATGCATTATACTCCTGTTAATACATCCCAACATCCTGACTAATGTTAAGTCTATGATTGAAGGACCCTCCAGATCCTTTTGGCATCTCTACTGCGTTGTCAATCATCTCTCATTTTGTATATGTGCATTTTTTTTACCTAGATGTAGTACTTTATATTTGTCCTTGTTGAATTTCTTTCTGTTGTCTACTGCCCAATTATCTAATCTATCAAGCTCCTTTTTAATGCTAATCCTATTCCATTCCCCCACTTCCCTCCCACTCAAAGTGTTTGCAGCCCTCTCTGTGTCACGTCACCTGAAAACTTGATCAGAAAGCTCTCTTTTTTTGCATGCAAATCTTTAATAAACATGTTAAATGACTCCAGACTCAGAACAGACCCCTGTCAAACCCACATTGATCCTTTTATAGTTACTCTCCATTTTCTGTTACTTAGCTAATTACATATTTATTGAGCAGTAATTCTATCAAGTCTATGTTTCTTCAGTTTCTTATAGGAACATCACATAAGACTTTAGTAAAAGTGCTTTTATATTTCAAGTATATTATGTCTACTGTATTCCCCTTACCCACTTAACTGTTACCTTAATATATTAGGAAAACAGATTGATTTGATATGATTAGTTCTTAATAAATACATTATCTCCTCCTCCTCTAGTTGTTTATATATAGATTGTTTATAGTTTGCTCCAGCAACTTTCTAAGTATTGGAAGTCAAGCTGACTGAAGTATAATTCCTGGGTCTTCCTTTTTCTCTCTTTTTTTTAAATATGGCCATTATGTTTGGGGACCTCTTACATGGTAATTTTGGGTGGCTCCTGGAGCTCTTACCCCCTGGATTAACCCCCTCTGCACATTAACACCTGAAACTAGTTTTAAGTATTTTTTATGTGGCTCAAAATTGCAGCAATTCCGGCCAGAATGATCTCTGATTCATGTTGCCCAGCTCATATTATGCTAAGATGTAGCCAGTCTTAGTCCCACCTTTAGTGTAAATGCCCCCTCCCCCACTGGCCCAGATTACGCCCACCAACTTCCCTCTGCCTTCCCCAGCACTCCAGATCCTCACTCAGTGTTCTCTCTCCACCCCATCCCACTTACATGTAACTGCCCATACTGTCTATCCAGGGGATCAGGTAGAAAAGGATTAATCTGCCTGCCCAGACACTGCTGCTACTGCTGATGCTCTCTGGGCTGAGCTCAGCCCAGAGAAGTGCAGCATCCTAGTGGAAGCATGGACTAAGCTGGTTATCTCTTCCCTGTCTGTTCCCCTGGGACAGACATCACAGGCAGCCACAAGTAAGTGTGTGGGTGGGAGCAGGGGGAAAATCTGAGGGGCAGAGGGAAGCTGCTGGGGTGTAGGGGACAGGAGAATCCCAGAATGTGGGGGGAGGAGATTCTTACCTTTCAGTCCTCTAGGCCACTCCTGGCCTGAAGTGCTAATTACAAACTCAAACTAGCACTAACCCTAATCAACATTAGTATACCTCTCAGTATAACATTTAACAAGGCACTTAGCTTGTCTCCAGTCCTCTGGAACCTTGCCTGCCATATATAACTTTTGTCCATACTGTTGCCAATGGTTATGAGATTTGTTCAGCTGGTTCCTTCATCATCCTGGGAGGAATCTGGGGGAGTTGTTTGTTTTGCTAAGTTTATTTTGGAATTAAATTGAGTTGATTTGCTATCTCTGTATACTGACTCTAGCAATCTGTCTTTTAAAATTAAAATTCATAAAGAATAAATTTAAAATTTTAAAACAATACATTAAACCCTTCCTTTTTTATATATGAGATCTGTTTGCCTGGGTTCTGTATATATTTTTCTCCTATCAGCTAGGGATGATTAGCATTTAAGACCGTTAACAATGACATCTGTTGCATGAAAAAGAGAGAACTGTGAATGGTTCAAATGTTAAATGTCTTCCATTCCACCTATAAGCGGAACTTATTTCTGTTCATCCTGTTGAGGTGGATGTGGGGGAAGTTGATTTTTCCACATAATCATGATCCAGTTTCCACTGAAGTCAATGGAAATAATTTCATTGACTTTTTATAGACTTGGCTCTATTCATGACAACATTTTAACTTTGGTGGCTTGGGTGTTAGTGCAGTCTTAGGCTCAAGGTTGAATCCTAACATACCTAAGAGCTTTGGTGGAAGCATGAGCATTATTCAGGTGTGAAAGTGAAGGGTTGCCATATGAAGTTTGCTAAGAGGTAGACATTTACTAATCTTTCTGATGACTGCTGTTCCTCATGTTACAGATTGGCAAATGGAACAGTTGGATAACAATGGCATTTTGTGTATTAATGGGCTATCTTTCTTCAGTGCCAACTATGCTCTAGCTGGATATAAGTAACTTGGCACTTACTAGAACTCTTTGCTGCTGAGCTGTGTTTGCAAAGCCAAACTGCACTCCTGCTACCTATTCACATTGCTTGCAAATAATCTTACTACATTTTATAGTAACTTTAAACCCAGCCTAATACACAGATGATACATAGACAAGAAGCATTGTAGCATGTATAAGTGGAATGTGGTAAGTGATTTAACATCTGAAAAGGAACCCAAAATGCAACCCAAAATGCTGGAAGAACCAGCTGAAAAAATCTCATAGCCCCTGGCAAAGTCATGGATGGCTGGCAAGATCCTAGAGGACTGGAGAGAAGCTAACACAGTAGCCATCTTTAAAAGGAGCAATTTAAAAAATTTGGTGTATAGGTATAGGATGATTTCTGATCCCTCCTTTTCTGGTCCCTTAGGGGATATGAAAGTGCTAAAATAAAGTTAAAATAAAAATTGTGTCTTTTAAACTGTGTGATATGCTTAGTTTTTGCGGATACAGAAGAGGCTTATCAGTTGAGTTATGTATTTAGATGCATTCTAGACTGCATGATGTTTCTATTCATGTAGGTAAGGTCAGAATTCTTTTTTTTTTTCTTCTTTTGAAGGCTGTGTCTTTGGTATACCCTGATGAAAAGAGAAGGCTGTTTTCAAATCCATTAACTTTTACTAAAGCAATAATATGATATTACTTCTCTGGGGATAGGTTACCTGAGGGGAACAAAACCTTTTAAAAATAAACAGTTCTACTTTAGCATGGCACAGTGAGGTTGGCATTTGAAGAGGTTTTTCTTCTGCAAAGGGCACTTTAGAGTTGATTTTAGTATACTTTGGGGATAGAGCTTTTGATAAAAATGTACAGTATCTTGGCAATGCAGATAAACTGCTTCTATTGCTTCTGTTTTGGAATCAGGTTATATTCTGCTTCTTTTCTGTTTTACTTTCGGTCAGCATGCATCTCGCTGTCCTCCACCAATTGTCCATATTTTTTAGTTTCATCCATCTTACGTTAATTTTTTCTTTGATTTATTTTTCATTGAAGAGTGAGATAATAAGTAAGTTTTAGAGGATGAAGTTGGGTGTGATAGTAGGAGGTGATTCAAAGCTCTCTGGTCTTATTGCGAGTCTTTCTTATATCAATAGGTTTTGGGTTAGGCTTGAGCGTGTTCAGGAAATGGCAGATGATGTTGAGCCTTTACATATCTAATCCTGATGGTATGCCCTGCTTCTAGAATTTCTTTATATTATTATTAGCACTGTTTTTTCCCCCAGTTTCAAGTGTTGATGTGAAGACACAAAAATCAAAAAAATCCATTAGTAGAAGAAGCAGATATTACTTTTAGATGCTTCCACAACCAGACTTTTTTTATTACTGTGCTGTTCAAACTCATGCTTCCAACTGGATGGAAACCTTTGGATTTGTCTGCTGTATAGAGGCAATCAAATGACGAGGAATGGCAGTCATTGAGGATATATTACTTTGGATCTTAAAATCTTTATTCAGCTTTACAAATATAATGGGCCATTCAATCCAAGAAAGATATTTTAAGTTTTTAATTAATAATCTTAAAGTGGTATTAACTTTCCTTCTAACTTTTTTTCTGTTGGCTAAAGATTACAGTTGTGGTAGAATGGATAGAGGAACAGTGTAATAAAGCTCAACAAAGGAAAGCATACTTCAATTATTGCTGCAAGAGAGAAATGTTCTGTTTTTTTTTCAGATTTCTTATCTGTGCTAAAGCATACTATTCAGTACATTTTGCTTTTTAAAAGAATTAGCATTATAAGAACTGGCTAGATTGCAGAATTGTTAAATACCACTGGCTGCTTCTACATGTGACACTGACTGTGCAGTTGTTACTGTGCAGTCATTTAGTACTTGCATACCTAAGTACTAAATGACTGTTCAGTAACTAGAATTACGGTGTAGTTGCATCCCTGAAGAGCTTTTCGGTGATTCCAACTGTGTAGTAGTGTCATGTCACACTTCGTGCCACATGAAGCTACTGCACAGTAGTAATGGGCTAGTGCACAGTCAGCATCTTGTGTAGATGCGGCCACTATGTACTAAAACCAGGCCTATCCAATTGGCAGCCCACAGGCTACGTATGGTTCATGAGAGATTAATGTACAGCCCCTGGGCTCTCACCCAGTGTTCCCTTCATCACTCCAGCTGCTCAAAGCTCCCCACCCTCCCTCCCTCTAGCTGTGGTTTTCTACCTTTGCTCCAGGGCACAGGACAGTGTGGAGAGCTGAGGGCAAGTCCAGGGTTACATCTGGAGGGGGGTGGGTATTGGGGTCGCATGTGGTAGGGAGATCAGACCACACAATGCAGCAGTGGGTGGAGTGCACTTCACAGTGTAGGGCAGGGGAATCAGCATGTGGAAGAGTGGTACCTGTGCAGGTGTATGGTGCAGCAGTGGGTAGGTGGGGGAGTCAACACAGTGTACCTTTTGTGACCCACACTGTGTGGGCCGTGAGGCATGTAGCCCTTTTGGGTTTAGATACTGTATTGACCATATACGTTTGATACATATAAACTATTAAATAGTTTAGGTAATAAATTGCATACAGCATATGTGATCCTAGTGCTCTGTAGCTTCAAGGAAAACAGTGGTACTGTTGGTGTGGAAGGCTTAACACTGGATAACTTTTGGTTTTCTTGTCTGAGCACAACTCAAGTTGTTGAACTTAATCTAATTCCATGACAGAATCATTGTTTTAAATAGAAAAACAGATTTAACTGAATATGTGCTCGACTTTCAGAAATCATCACATCTCAGAAGATGATAAGCATTTCTGTAATATCTAATTCCAATAGATTCAGATAAATTTACTTGAAATAACTCCAACAATTGTTGCCCTTGCCATAACAAGAACTAGATTAAATATTAAATTAATTTACCTATTTTCTCAATCAGTGGAAATGTATGTATTTTCAAAATATATTTAAGCTTGCAGAATATCTGACTCCATACCTCTAACACCAATTCTATTCATTAGCACAAGGAATACTATCAGAAGTCACAAGGAATACTATCAGAAGTCCACTGAAATAAATAGGCACTTTCTCATGAGCACACATGTCCTAATGATATGGGTGGTGCATGAAGGGGAACAAAGGATTCCACATGATCCCTAATTTCCCAGAGTGAGGGTGCAAAAAGTCTTACAACCAAACCCTAAAAGAATAAGGTTAATGATACAACTTCATATCTTAGACTATGTGCCAACAGCATTCTGCAGATGAATTTAGTTTGGATCCTCATTTTAAGACCATTTTTATAACCTTATGGACAGCTTGAGAGTGAGTTAATATTAATATCATTGGTAATTTAGTTCGTATTGTAATTATTAATTCTAAGACCTATGACTACTTGGCAGAATATATTGTGTAGCTAAGAAATCTTACTTTTGATTAATAATCCACAAATGGAATTCTCTTCCCAAGGTCAGAAAGACAGTGATTAGTAGTACTTTGGACATTATTCAAATCATTTTCCCATATCACTGTAGGAGTACAGTATAACTTAAAGGGATGGCTCCTGAGCTAGCATAAACTAGCACAAAGTCTTTGAAGTCAGCTAGAGCACAAGTTACAGAAATGGCATAATATAACTTTACATTCAGATAATATGTCAAAACTGCAGACGCTTCTATAGTGAAAGGAAGACATACTTACATACTGTGGCAAAGTCGACTACAGAGTACTACAACTAGGACTTCAGTGTTGACATATATTCTGAATGTGTAAGTAAATGGATGTAAGCTGTAGCCATGTTGGACATAAGCAGCCAAGGTTCTTTGGGTGAATCTGATATATTTTATTAGACCAACTTAAATAGTTGAAAAACAATTTTTAAGCAAGCTTTCGGGTTTAAAAACCCTTCATCAGGTTAAGGAAGTTTCAGTAGTTGATGTGTGTTCTTCCTGGATGGAATGAAAAGTAAAGAAGCCAGAGACTGGGCTGGTATGCATACAAGATAGGCAGTCAGTGAAAATGTAGATTGAGGAGTCAATGGGTGAGAGACAGGCTGGGTGGTGAGGGAAAGAAGACGGATGAATAGTGGAGAAGTACCTGGGGAGTCAGATGTCAGGCAGGTTATTTAGCCTGAATTAGTTTTCTCTTAATTTCTTCCCATTTTTCCAATAAGGTTACATATCTGTGCATCACATTAATTCATTCATCTTCCTTCTTGGAATGCAGTTCATCCTTGTCCTGTATTTCATGTAGTTATTCAGGAGTTCAAAATGAGATTTTGTAGCAGTTTAATAGCTACTTTGTACTGGTGCAAATGACAGAAAGTTCATCCAGAGATGAAATCCACCAATTGCACTAGACCTTTCCCATACATGTAGACTAATACCATTCATCTTTTTGTCTTGTTACTCGTATTATACCTGTTTAGCTTCTTCAGGCTCACAAACTAAAGGATATAAGCTTGCAATTCATTTCAATGGGCCCTCATTCTCTCACATAAAGTTCCCTCAAGCTATTTCTTTTTGGTCACTTATCTCTCTCTTCTTTCCTGTTGTACACCTCTTGTTAGTAATCAGTAATGAGAACCATATATGACCTTCAGTTTATGGATGATTGCTGTGTGATGGCTCACTCTGCACAGGATGTGCAAGTGACCCTAGATCTCGTCAAAGCTTTGTATAAGAGACTTGGCCTGTCTTTGAAAGTCACCAAGGTTCTCCACCAGCCCTCCCCACCCCCCTGCCTCCCCAGGCCAGCCGAACATCCCTCACATTTTCTATGTAGACAAGGAGGCTCTGGTGTATGTGGAGCACTTTCCATATCTCAGCAGCCACCTCTCTCAACAGGCTACCATCAATGAGTAAGTCCAGCACCAGGTCAACTGCACCAGTGCCACATTCTTCAAGCTGTGACAACGTGTCTTTGAAAATAGAAAACTTGGGAAGTTGACAAAGGTCATGGTTTATAAGGCTGTCATGCTGACCATCTTCCTCTACTGCAGTGAAGCCTGGACCATCTACTGACACCACATTAAGACCCCTGAGAGCTTTCACCAGTGGTGCTTGTGTTGAATCCTGGGGATTAAATGGGAGGACTGTGGGGCCAGAAAGAGCATCATCCACGAAGCTGTGCCCACCGGCATTGAAGCCTTGCTGTTGAGAAATCAAGTCCAATGGATAGGCCACTGTGTTCAGATGTCTGAGAACCACCTCTCTTGCCAGATTTTCTCCTCCCAACTCTTCATTGGCCAACACTTAAAGGGGGGGGGCAAAGGAAATGATACAAAGACACGCTTAAGGTCACCCTCAAGCACGAGGGAATTGACACTAATGGGTGGGAGGAGCAAGCTGTTGACCATTCGTCATGGAGCCACCTGGTCCACCAAGGCACACACCAGTTCAAGGCCTGACAACTCAATACCAAGGCAGAACAGCAGCAGGAGGAGACCAACCCAGGGCTGTGAATCCCACTCCCCCATGCAATGACTTGTCCCATTGCCGAAGAATGTGAGCTTCCAGACTCGGGCCCCTCAGTCACCTGAGGACCCATCAAGCCTGATGGACATCATCCTCGACTTCGAGGGACCACCACCACTGACAGTATTCCGGATACAGGAATTTCCGCACAGATGTGGGGTGTGGTCCTCTTGCTTACATGTAATATTTTGTGTGTCCCAATGTGGCTTTTTTTTTTTTTTTTTTTTTAACTAAATCATATTTCAAGCTAATTGTAATCTGTTGTCCATTATTACCAGTTGTTGTCTTTCAGCATTATTTCCCCTGTCAAGGTTTCCTCTTCTTTAAAGAATGCATATTTCTAGCTACTTTTCATCACTTGTATTAGCATGAGTGTGTACAAATTAGATTTATTTTTGTTGTTTTCTTTCCCTGTTTCTGTTCTCTCAGACTTTATAGCTTCACTTAGCTCCAGAACAATGCCTTCAAATTTAGCATCCTTTACAAGTTTCATTAATGTGCTGTTTACTCCCTTTTCCAGATCATTAAGGAAAATGTTGAAGAAGATTATTTGTTACCTTGATCCTTTTAGTGCTTCAGAGATGTCATACCCTTCAGTTCTGCACATTGCTAGTCATCATTACCCCTTGTTACTCTCTAGCTTTCCATCCAGATATTATTCCTATCCAAGTCAATTTGAATGAACATTTCCATTAAGATTTCATGAAAGGAAGGACTTCCCCTCCCCCACCAACTTTTTGCTACATGTAACTTGTTTTCTTTTTTCACCTTCCACAGAAGCATTGGATGTTGGCTTGAGCGTGCCAATGCCCAGTGGAACTAAAAGCTGGAGATGCCTGGTTAGAGGATCTTTCCTTTCCACTCAGCGTCAGACCAATTCCTGTATTTATGATCAGAAAGGACATTTACCTTATGGTCATATTGGTATGGACTGTTGGGATTTTTGCCTTCCTCTGTATTGGAGGTGTGGTCCCCTCCCTTGAGTTTCTTGAGGATATTTTAATGTCTTGCAGCAGCAGGACACTGGCCACTGTTGTCCTCTCTGCTTTATATGTGGCAGGTCTACCTGTGGCAAGTGCTATGTTTTGTGGTTATGTGACAGGTTTGTCTGTGTAGTTTTAGTAATAGGTTAGTCAAGATTTGCTTGGGATGGTTTGCGTAGGAATAGTGATGATCCTGGGTCTGGTTATAAACCAAGTTACCATGGGAACATTAGGTATTAACTTACTGCATGTTAGCTATGCCCGTGTGCACACTCTTATCCTGTATTAATTAAGAGAGAGCTCGCCCCACTTTCCTTGCAAAGCAAGCTGCCTTGTTCTGATTTCAGGACAAGAGCATACACATGAACCCGTACCATGGAATAGCAGATAAATGCTAGCTTACCTCCTGAAATCTTGTTCATGTCACCATACCTTAAGTAAAATAAGTTTGACTTAGAAATACAGAATAGACTTCCTAGTAATGATTGTGTTCCAATATGCAAAAATACAAATATAAAGAATGGCATATTAGACACCCAATTGCTGGACTATAATCTTGTCTACAGTCGGCATTAGTGCCTACATTTGAAATTCAATCTGCTCAAGTACCTGGAGAACTGTTTAGTACAAAGGTGAGTGAGTCTTCCTCCTCCTATCTTTTTATGATTGAGTCTGAGGGGAAGAGTACTATATGTACAGAAGTAGATGAATTAATGCAGTTTCTCTGGGACTTCAACAGGGTGGTATAGAACAGCACTTAGGTACCTAAGTCCTCTTAAATTCCCAATGTGTGACCCTTTATGTGCAAACTATCACTTAAAAGTAATATATTTGATTGGATTATGAATAGTGAAGAGCTGGGCAGTACATCATGTAAAATATTCCATCAAAGTGGTGGAAAATCATACCTCAAATGTCACAGTCTAAAGAGGCAGAATCATATTGACAATTACTTTATAGCATCAAACCTATTATGTTATATATACATCCTGTTGTTGTGAATCATTGAAAATATTCCCTCAAAGCTGCACGGTGATGAACATTTATTTTTTCAAAACAAATACTGGAGTATTTTGATTCTGCAATGCCTTTCTACTCAGAAATAGAGTTTTATGAATCAGGTAAAGGTGCCATTAGAGTTTAAATCTGTCTGAAACTGCAGAGGACAACAGGACAGGTTTAAACCGTGCTTCATTATATGTACATTAATGGATGCCAGCAAGAAGGAAGACTGTCAGAAGATAACTTTGTTTTTAACAATGGTGGGTTCTGAAGCTCTGATTATTTTAATAGTCACCAGGAAACTCAGGCAGATGTTAAATATGAAGCTGTTCTGCAATTTGAAGAATACAGCACTCTATGTAAAAGTGAAACATAAGCATGTTTATCAGAGGAAAGGTGAAATGTAGAGATATTTGTGATTTAATCTGTGCTTGATGAACCATTTTAACAATGTTGCAGAGCTAATTGCATCTCTAAGAGTGCAAATCTTTACCGGAATCCAGGACAAAACATGTAGATGGCAACTACTGAGAGATCACCCAGACTTAATTATAGATAAGGCTATTAGACTTTCCCAAACAACTTAAGTCCCTTAGTCCAGCCTAATGCTTATAGAAGGTGGGTGCTGTGGACATAATGGAAAATCCAAAATAGTAGAAGACAAGTAAACTGTACCAGGAAAGCATGGAGAGCTCAACACCAGAGCCCATAAATAACTGTACAAACAGAACAAGCTAAGATGATACTCAGCATATGGTAAAAGAAAAGAATTGGAATGAATTGCATACATTTTCAAGTATTTCAAGTACCATTAGAATATTTTCAGCTCTACAAAAAGTATCACAAGGACACAAATAGCTATAAAGTCTCATAAACAATAAGCAACCTACAGCAGAAGCTGCTTGGACTATCAACCTGAATTCAAATAGTACATTTAGTACTTTTAACCTAAGTACAGGTGCTCAAGCTAGTGTAGATCCAGAAACAATATTCTTAGTGAAAGGAAAAACATAGGCAGGTAGGTAAGCTGGTAAACTCAGAATTTAAGAGTGGTGGGCTTATCCCACTAAGCAATGGTGTGCTAGTGTAAATAGGAAAAAGTGTAATAGTACCAGAGGGGGAAAAAAATCTATTGTTGAGTTGGAAATAAACCCATTATCAAGCCTTTGGTTCATTAAGAGGACAGAGTCATAGGAGGAGCCTGGGACCAACACCCTTGTCCCCCAAAACAAAACTGAAGAAAGAGTTTTGTATAACTTTGAGCTACAGAAATTGAAAAGCTCACAGTTGAAAGATCAGACCCACTGCCACAGTTCACATCTTTAGGATAGTTTTCTTTAAGGCAGAAACTAACAGGAGGAGCTGGATAGCTTCATTGCTTTGGGAAATAAAGAAATAGTAGAAAACCAAAGATCAAGACAGTTGGTCAAAACAATGAGGTGTTTACTAAAAAAAATGTGTAGTGTCAGATTCTAATCCATATTTAGTATTGTCAAAGATCAAAGTCTTTGATTTCAGATGCCGATGGCAAAAGGTCAGAGGCTAACACAACAAACTCTGTAATTGTAGTCTCACACAATTATTTTTAGTTTGTAACAGTGCTGCATATACACACCCCTGCCTGTGCCTCATTTCAAATCACTTGAGCTCCCATACGAGAGAGAGAGAGAGAAACTGACCTTGACAATTCAGCACGAAAGATATCGGTACCCATGGTGACCAGATAAAAATGAAACTACCTTTAATGAAGTTGTAAAATTAAATAATGTACTATGCTTGCCCTCCTGTGACCAAACAGGACCAGTACCACCCAAGCAAAAAATAACCCCCCTTTTTTCTGAAACCTGAGCAAACAAAGAGAGCACAAGTGCCAACTCGTTAATTATTCATGCCTGGTGTGTAGTAATTGGTCACCTGGCCAAGTATAACTTTGAAAGAACTTCTGCCCAAAGCAGAGAACTCTCCACACACACCCAGGAGATGCAATTTGTAAAGTGGCCTTTTACAAACATCTCCCTGCCTTCGATCCTTGTCTCGGTGTAACCCTGTCCTTGCCGACTCGATTATCTCCCTCGTTATCTTTCTTATCAAGAGCTCTCGGTAATCTTCAGACTGCAACGGCTTGTGTGAATCGCTCAGAATCAAGTCTATTACCCACCCTGTAAATGCTGGGTAACATGATATCTACATGCTGTAACTGAATAAATCAACTCCTCTGCCTATGCTGCATCACATCAGTAGCGTAAGTAAAATAAACTTTCTGTGTAACCATTACACTTTAAATCATCTGACTCCTGCTCGCCATTAACACCCACCTGTCTGGTCATAAATCCCCCCCTCACGCCAAGCCGGTAGTGCCGACCCAGGCTCGCAGGTCAAAGGTGCACTGGTCATTGGGGCGTGACAAGTATTAAATTATGGAATGGTGCCAAGATGGAGGATGTGGTCATGTGTTCCCTTTTTTTCAACAGGAAACTGAAAAACAGGATGGCTTTACTATTAGAAACAGTTTTTATACATTTCCGAGTAACCAGGGGCAGATGAGATTAAAATAAAGAATAATTGGAATGATTTAAGGTTCCAGGATCTGCAGTCATTTCATAAAAATGATGCTTTCTATATCCACAAAAGGGGAAAAAATAGTCACAAACAGCCATGGTAGTCTGAGTTACAAGAGTATCATTCCAGATGGATATTTATTATGAAGAAGTACAGGTTCTCTTACATATCCCAGAAGGATAGTAGATAATGAACAATGCAGTGGTTGTTTTGTCCTCAAAGGGCGTGTCCAGAGGAGCTCACATATGCATCTTTCAGCATCTCAAAGGAGTTTGAGGAATGAGAAAATGTTACCCATGCTGTATATTTTTTATTCCTGGACAGCCAGGGGCTGGAGGCTGCAGTGGGTGGGGGGCAGCCATCGGGGGCTGGGGGTGCAAGTGGGGGCTGGGGCTGGGTGGGGGATGGGGCCAGGTGGGGCAGCAATCCATGGAGCTGGGGAAGCTAGCGGGGGTGGGGTGTATGAGACCTGCAAGGCGGGTGCTAGCCCCTACAGGGATCACTTGGTCCCTGTGGGGGGGCTGTATCCCCAGTGGGGGGTAGCAAAACATATATTCATGAATTAACTTTATTATTACAACAGAGACACTGGTAGGCTTCCAAATTGCTTTAACACTGTAGATATATCAATAAAACATTGCCCAGCTGATCGCTCTCTCTCTCTGTATACGTGTGTGTGTGTGTGTGTGTGTGTGTGTGTGTGTGTGTGTGTGTAGTGGTGTTTTGTTTTAATTGTGGAGGATCATGGATTTGGGGGTATTTTACAGAGTGACTTGGGATTTTTTTTTTATCAGGGACTTTTCAGTTTTCCAATAGGGAACACCAGAATTCCTGCTAGGGAGGCCAGTGACAGGACTCTGCCTGCTCAGAGCACCTTGGACCCAGGTGGCTGTGGCTGATGTCCTGGCCAATTAGGGCCAGAAGGACATGCTTTGACAGTTCAAAGTAGGCCACCACACCTGGAACATCTGGGAAATGGCTGCCCAGATGGCCAGGCAGGGGGCACACATGACAGTAGTGCCACACAAAGGCCAACTCTGTGGCCACAGCCCAGTGGCAGCTGGCCCAGTCCCCATCTGGGTCTGGCAGGTGTGTAGCAGGTCACAGCCAGGCTGCAGTCCCCACTGCCAGACTGCTGCAGTGTGTAGAGGGTGCAGGGAACTCTCAGAGCTGCTTCAGCAGTCCAGCTGGCACAAGGGGTGGCATCCCCAGGTACCAGTTGGCTGGGCTCCAGAAGCTCCTGAGAGTGAGTAGCCCTGAGCTACTTGACAGGGCAGTTTTTAATACTGCTGGGGACAGCACAGATGCTGGCCCTGGGCTCTTGCTTGCATGTGTGGATGTGCCCAAAGGTCTCAGATGGGCAACAATCACAAGCAGGCTGATACAGATCAGCCCCAAGACCTGTGCATAGCAAGAACCAATGGTTTTACTCTCACTTAAACATGATAGCTAGGTCTTAGGGAAGGCACTGAAGTTTGCAACACAGCAGTGGGTACCTCCGACTGAATTGTAACATGTTATCTCACAAGGCTGGTCATTGAAAACACAGACCTTGAATGAAGCAGGCCTTTCTAGAGCTCCTTGACTCTGAGTGCTTACTGAACAACACACCAGTGACTTTGTGTTTTTGTGGTTTTCTTTAAATGCTTTAAGTAGATGTGTTTCTTTTCTGTATTATTTATTTTTTATTACTAGAAAACTTATAAAAGAAGGATTGTCAGTATCCTCTACCTGGAAGTATAATGATAGCTCTGCTCCTGCAAGTGCCTGGTAAAACCAATAACTATATCATAAACATTTTATAGAACTGAGATGTGAAAAGATTTTTTTTTTTATTGGCTGTTAACATACTTGCCATGTTTAATATCACACTAGGGAGTTTGCTTTCAGTCACAGTTCAGTTGTATGTGTCTACCTTTCAACCTTGATGCAAAACTAATGGTTTCTTATTAAGCTCAGTCATGGATGAGTCTTGAAAAGACATAGGGGACCTCTTTTATCTTGCTGGAATCTACATTGCAGTAGATATATTAACTGAAAAGCTAATGCATCAGCGCTGTAGTACTTGATGGCCTGAAACAAGCTGAGAGACGTTAAGATTTGCATTGGAAACTGCAATATTTTAATAGGATAGTAATGCTTTAGCTTTAGGCCCAATTTATAATCTTAGTTTTATATTGCAGTGGTGTCTTCGTTCTTGAGAGTAGGTTTCAGAATATCTATTTAATGTACAGTATTCCCTCTCAAGTAGGTTGTTTCCTTTAAAAATATAATAAGATCTCCTGTTACATTCAGATAGAAAATTATGTTGTTGCTATCATGAAGCAGAAACAAACACAGCTGATGAGTATTTGCACTTTTGCCACTTAGCATTTATTGGGGAATGCCATTTATGAGGAGCTGAAATTCATGAGCTTTATACATTTGGTTGTAATTTTAGAGTATGAAAATAATACAAGGAATATATTATTGCATAAGTATTATATAATTTTGAGGGCCTGATCCAATTTTATAAATCAGCAAATAATCAGTAAAAAGGCTTGTATGAAGTTAGAGCAAATATTTAGGGTCAAAGGTTGCAGTTCCATGTAGTGAGCCTATGATGAATCCATACATGGTCTTGGGCAAATCATTTATAACTAAATTCTACCATCTTTTCTTATGATGAGTGCTGTATGCTTTTCATTCCTGAAGTAGTCCTAGTGACCTGGACCTTGATTTTTCTCAGTTAACTCTCTTTAAATTAGGTGTAATAATCCTTAACTTCATGACTACACAGGTCTGTTCTGAGACTTCGTTTTGTTTGTAAAACACTTGGGAATTCTTAGGTACTATATAAACTCTGTCAGCCTACAGTCCTGTTTTACCGATTTCAGTAAAATCAAAGAATGAATGGGCCATGCCCCTTATAGTGGAACAGGATTAAGATTCAATTGGCCAAACTGGTGGAAAAGCTATCAGCCTTGTTGCTTGTATTATACAAGCACTATGGCTGTATGTAGAACTTTAGTTTTCCATTTTTTCCCATATTAACACTTACATTTTTTAACTTAAAGTCATTTTCAAATCTCTAACAAAAATAGTTTTAGCCAAATAACTATTGACCAGAACATGAAAATAGAAAAAGTATATAACTGGCTTACCTACTGTTCTAAATTTTTCAGTGACATAGATATGTTACTAGGTAGGGTCAAGTACAGCTGGGTTTGTTCTCCCCTCTGTGGATTTTTGTGCTTGTTAATCATTTTATTCTTCTGGGTAAATCTCATCATATTAGTGTCTATTTGGGCCCCAAAAGGATTTAAAAATAGCTTGACTGAAAAGAGATAAGGAGTAGTGATTTAGGGATGGAAATCAAACTGCAGCATGATAAATTTAGTGGGTTTTACCTGTCTATTTTAGTGTCCTCATTATTTTCCTTTTTTTTTTTTTTAAATAAATGACCTGTTATCTATCATGCAAGGGCATTTCTATGTATTCTAGCATGAAAAGTATAACTGGATAAAAGGTTGTTATTAAATTGCTGATTTATACACTAAATTACAATAAGAGATTTTTGATTTGGTATATCATAATATTTAAGAATAAACTATATGTTTGCACACGTTTCAGTTGTGTGTGCAGGAACAAATGGAGGGCTGGCCATCCAGAGCAATGTTCTGTCTGCCGGCCAGGCTCTGTACTGCCGGATTCGCACTCCTACTGCAACAGGGTCCTGGGATAGACCCCACAAATTTGCTGCCAGAAGTAATATCAGCTGTAATGAAGCATCTGTGAGTGTGCAGGGACCATATACAGTGTTGCTCAGGAGGATTGTCAAAACAATCCTCAAGCTTTGTTTGAAATAGTTTGGCCCGGCACAACCATTTTATCACAGCCACTCACATCAGATCACTATAGAGCATCTTTCATCATGTTCCCTATCTTGTCTTTTGTCTCTGAGTTTTTGTTTGTGGGAATTAATGACAATCACAGCTGGAATTCGGTTTAAAAATGTTTTAATTGCAGGCCATTTACTTATAATCATATTGATCTACTATCAACCTATCGTGCTAATTTCTAACCTGGTGCTAGACAGGTGGTTAGTTACAGTTCATGATCTTCTGAATTGTTTCATTACCTTTCATAGACTCTTAAACTAGGGATGGGTGGGACCTCAAGAGGTTATCTAATACAAACCCCTACTTCAGACAAGAATATCTCTGTCCCAGCCGCACCAGAATAATATTAATTTTAAAAGCTCCCAATGATAGTGATTCAGCAACCTCTCTAGGTTGTCTCTTTCAGTACTTGAGCACCTGTATTGTTATAAAATTATTTTTAATATCTCACCCTGCTACATGTTAATCCTAGATACAGGGAAGTTTGTCCATCTATCAAGCTATTGCAGCTGGGGAACCTAGGGTGTTTAAATGTGTCAGTGCTGGGGGATGTAGGGGGGGAAGGAATTGAAAACCTCAGGAAATGTGTATTTTGCTTTTTATAGCTGCACACACCTTAAATAAGGCAGTACCATCTATAGATTTGCACATCCCAGGCTGGTTCTTCATAAATTGGTAGCAGTCAGTGTTTACCAGCTTCTGGATCTATAGTGCCATAATTGCTACTCCTCCTCAGGTAAAGGCACTCTATTGGACTCTGGCCGTGTAAGTTTGGGGCTAGCTTTGTATATAATATGAGAAAAGTAGCCTTCCTCACCTGGAAGTTCACCTCCCACTGGTGGTAATCCTCAGAACAGCTCTCTTTCAACAATCTTTTCTTTCTTCCCCTCATAGCCAAAGCAGGCATACACCACTCTACAGCTATAAGCCACCCCTGGTTGTGGAAAGTATTTCCTCTTCGGGTAGTTTGCAAGTATCAGGTACAATGCTGTGTGAGAGGATTGTTCAATGTGGCCCTTCAGTTGCTTGCAACTACTTGTTCAGGATGGGGATTAGAAACCATATGTGGACTGAGCAGAAGGAAACCTTGTGCATCCCAAGAGCTCAGTGTTGTCGGGTAGGCAGCATGTCAAGGAGCTGCAAACAGATTTCACAGAGCTGTTTCTCTTTGCTGCTTTCTGAGAGTTTCTCATGGCTCATGAAGGGTGGTTGTTCCTCAAGAGGGCAATCCTATGGGTGCAGAATGAGATGATCCCATTGTGCATAAAAGGCAAAGGGGCCAAGAAGCCTTTTGGCTGAACAGGGAAGGCCAAGAAAGCCTAAGGGCAAAGAAAGAGGTATACAGGCTGTGGAAACAAGGAGGAGTATACCTCCCTGGCTCATACTTGCAGGGAATCAGTTAGGAAGGCCAAAGCAGGATTAGAAGTTAGGCTGGCAACAAAAATTAAGGACAACAAAAAGTCCTTCTTCAGGTATATAGGGAGCAAAAGGAAGGTGTGGGATAGCATAGGACCCCTACAGGACAAACTAGAGCAATTGGTGACCGGTGGGGGGGGACAACAAAGTTGAGCTTTTCGATGAGTTCTTTGCATCTGTATTCCTAGACACAGACCAAGACAAACTCCCAATTGGATCATACATAGACACAGGAGGGACACCAGCCCACGAACTGTTAGTGCAGACTTAGTGAAGGGGCACTTGGAGGGGCTGGATGTGTTCAAATAGCAGAGCCACTGGCACAGCTGTTGGAGCACTCATGGTCAGGTCCCAGAGGACTGGAAAAGGGCCAATGTGGTCCCTATTTTCAAGAAGGGGAGGAGGGATGAACCAGGAAACTATAGACCAGTTAGTCTCACCTCTATCTTTGGGAAAACTCTGTAAAAAATCGTTAAGGATCACATTTGTGGGACCCCAGTAGGGGAAATAATGTTGAAAGGAAATTGGAATGGGTTCATTGTAGATACCTGACTAACCTTGTTTCTTTTTATGACTATGTCACAAAATGCTTAGATGCAGGAGACAAGGTAGATGCCATCTACTTAGACTTTAAGAAGGCCTTTGATACGGTATCACATTCTGTTCTCATAAATAAACTGACAGGCTGTGATGCAGATGATTACACAGTCAGGTGGGTGGCAAATTGGCTTATGGGTTATACCCAGACAGTAGTGGTGGATGGGTTGAAATTAACCTGGAAAGATGTGTACTGTGGAGTCCCTCAAGGCTCAGTCCTTGGACTGGTGCTATTCAATGTCTTCATCAGTGACTTGAATGAGGGTGTGGAGAGCACCTTGTCCAAGTTTGCAGATGATACCAAATTATGGGGCAAAGTTGACATGCCAGAGGGCAGGGAACAGATTCAGGCAGATCTGGACAGGTTGGAAAAAGAGGCAGAATGAAATAGGATGCAGTTCAACAAAGACAAGTGCAAAGTATTGCACCTGGGCAAAAAGAACCACCAACACACTCACATGCTGGGGGATGACCTTCTCAGCAGCACAGCAGCAGAAAGGGATCTTGGAGTCATAGTTGACTCCAAGATGAACATGAGTCATCAATGTGATGAAGTGATCAACAAGGCTAACCGCACTTGACAAACAGGTCAAGGGAGGTGATGCTTCCCCTCTATGCAGCACTGGTCAGGCTGCAGTTGGAGTACTGTGTCCAGTTTTTGGCGCCACACTTCAAGAGATATGTGGAGAATCTTGAGAGGGTTCACAGGAGGGCTATTCATATGGTCAGAGGCCTGCAGGCAAGGCTCTACAAGGACAGACCGAGGGACCTAGATCTCTTCAGCGTTCACAAGAGAAAGCTGAGGGGTGATTTTGTGGCTACCTATAAATTCATCAGGGGAGGGCAGCAGGGAATAAGAGCTGCTCTGTTTACTAGGGCACCCCCTGGAGTAACTAGGAATAATGGCCACAAATTGTTGGAGATTTAGATTGGACATTAGGAAGAACTTCTTCACAGTAAGGGTTGCCAGAATCTGGAACGGGCTTCCAAGGGAGGTGTTGCTCTCTCCCCTACCTTGGGGGTTGTCACAGGTCCGCCCACAAGGGCGCAACTCACGTACCCGTGGGCGCCTAGGGGCCCAGCCCCTTTGTGCACTTTGGAGTCGCTCACGTTCCCAGCCTGCTCCCGCCAAGTCTGCCTGCCAAGACTTCAATGATATAGGTTCAGTGTTGTTCCTTGGTGGGTACGGGTCTAGAAATGGGTCTCTGGTCTCGTCTGGTCTGGGGGTCTTCAAGGGCTCCGGCCTGCCCTACACCCTCACCCTCGCCTCCACACGGTAAATCCCCAACAGTGTTCCCCTCAACCTGGCCGGGGTCGGGTCTCCCTCTCTTCGCCACCCGCAAGTCCTCCTTAGTGACCCCTGGGTCACTCGCTAAGTCTCGGCGGGGTCCCCTAGGTATCGCCGGGGCCCGCCGCTCCTGCCAAGGGCCTGTCTGCCAACAGTCCTCCTGGGTTCAGCCTGCCTCGGCTGCCTCTGGCCAAGGGCCGCACCGGCGGTGGCTGTGGTGGGGGGGCTTCCCCGCTCCCAGCCTCCACCACCCGATCAGTGGCCCAGAGGGCCCTTCATCCGGCGTAGTTTGCCCCGCAGGGCCCTACCCTGCTCCAAAAGGTTCGGGCCGGCTTCCCTCCTGCCGTCCACCTCGCTGCTGCTTCCCCACCGGGAAGCTCCTCCTCCTCCGGCTGCTTCCGGCCTCCGCCGCACCGCCCCAGCGCCGCTTTTGAACCTGCTGGGTCCTTGCGGCACCTGGAAGAGTTAATTAAAGTGCGTGCCGCTGGGCCCTGCGCTGGGCTTACCTCCCGGGCTTTCGCGCCGGCTCCGGCTGTGCCGCGCCTCTCACGCCCGGCGTTCCCGCGCTGCCGGCTCCGGCCGGGCATGCTCCGTCCCACCCGGTAAGTCCCAGGGCTGCCTGGGGTCGGGGCTCTTCCACAGGGGTCTTGAAGAAGAGGCTGGACAAGCACCTGACTGGGGTTGTCTGACCCCAGCGTTCTTTCCTGCCCAAGGCGGGGGGCAGACTTAATGACCTACTGAGGTCTCTTCTGACCTTAATATCTATGAGTGGAAGCTTAAATGGGAGACTTTGAGGCATACTGGCATTCTGCCTGAGACAATCTTCCTAGGGTAGGAGCTAGGGAATTCGAATTTGTCTTCTCTTCTTTTTCTGGGTATGAACTGAATTTAGCTCAAAGAGATGGTTCTCTGTTCTTGTATTTTTTTTGGTTGAATCAATTTAGTATACCTGTGAAAAATTCCAATCTTTGATAGCTGTAGAAATTGAAGCCATCCATTTAGCTCCAGGATGAACAAGCATTGATATCAACACTGCAAACTTGGCTTACATGCTGGGTTGTATCTCAGAATGGGATACTTGTTGGACAAATTTAGTGCTCATCTCCCTGATATTTAAACTTGGTGGTGCAACCCCTGAAGAAACATTGGGTAAATGAGACTTCTAGTCTTACAGCTGAAAGCCCTGCCCAGTATGACAGAAGCAAAAGTGCGAATTAAGGGTATTTAAAGCTCATTTGTATTTTGATCTTTATCTGGCATATATTTACATCCAAGCATTGTATTGGAGGTAGGTGTGTACTTCCACTGTGATGGTTATAATATGATTGTAGTCTCCACTATACTCCCAGGAACAATATAAAAATAAATGTTGCCTCTCACTATGACTGTCTAAAGACAAATATTTTTAATAAATAAGACCTAGAATGGAATAAAATGCATTATTGCATTAGGAACTAGAATAGTGCTAATAGCCTTTGGAAAACCATTATGCAGTCTCTAATAATGCAATATTGTTTATCTTTGTGGACCTGTGTAGTCTTTACACATATAATGTGGAGCACTTGTTTCATAAAATCTTGTAAGGTAGAAAATAAAGTAGTTTTGGACTGATGATCTGATTGTTTTTTGCCTTAAATGGATTCCCTTCCCCCCCCCAATTGTTTCTACTTCCTTTTACAACAAACAAGAAATTCTAATAAATAAATGTAACTGCCTTTTGTGTCTTTCTTTCCCTGCAAGGTATAGGTCCTTATTTAATTTTTATTGGTTTGCTGAAAGATCCAATGTTCTTTTTTTAAACTTGATGTACATGTGTATTGATTAGATTTGTACGCTGCTTCTGGCATGTTACTAGACTTCTACAGTTATTATTTTGTCACAACTGAATTCATGGTTCAGGTTTTTATTTCACTGTTGTACAAGAAGACATTCAAAGTATTACAAAGATACTTCTCTACATGTAATTTATCTCTGATATGTATTAGGATGTCCATTTTACCTACATTTTCATTATGGTTAACTGCCATGGATGTGCAAAGTATGGAATAATAAGCTGGTTACTTCTTTCCTTTTTTGACAGATGAGGCACATTGATTTGGCTGCATGGGGAAAAGTGGCTATTGATTATGAATGAACAGAAGACTTCATTCCTCAGCAGTGTGAGTCTAACTTTTTTAAGTATTACTTTCAATGAATGCTAACTTTCTCGACTTTGTGGGGAGGAGGAGAAGGTCTTTTTTTTTTTTTCCCCCTACAAAGACATTTCATATGCTCCCCCTTGTGAAACTGAAGGAAGCTGGATATATAATTTACTTTTAATAAACAAAATAAATCTAGTGGAAAATGTTTTTACATTTTAATGGGAATTCAAAAATAATTGGAAATAACGTAAACTATATTTTACCAGACATACTATTTAACGATATATATGAGCATAAAAAATGGGGAACCTCCCCCCACCCCACCCCCCCAAAAAAACAAAAAAACCCTAACTCTGTGAGTTATCTGTTTTGGTCTGAAAATAGCAAGTACAATTCTACATCTACCATTACTTGTATATCTAGCTACTTACATGGAAGACAGAACTGCAGGTGTAGTTATCTGTTTGATTATGTTATATAAATAATGATAGGCAGACAATTGTGCTTGAAATGTTATGAGTTTGAGACAGGAGCTTAAATTGAGGCTTTTCTGAAGATTAGGCCTTAGAGATACAGGTGCCTGTGTTAAGAATACTCTATTGCATGCATGTTGTTGTTTCCCCAAATATATTTAAATGTTTTACAATTATGTATCATTAATTTGTGATAGAATCTTAATGCAATTTCATTATTAATATTCCAGAGATGGCCATCTTTGAACTGATTGTGGTGTGAAACAGACATTTGGGCTAGGTGCAGACTTTTTCCATTTTAGGTGGCTGGAAACTGGTCTATACCTGTAAGAAAACAGAAGTTTGGGGCACATAGGCCTGTTTCAAAATGGCAGATCCTGGTTTAAGATAGACCCGGATCAATGTAGTATAAGGCTTATTTGATCTAGGTTAGACTGGTTTATTGAATGTCAGTACCAGGTCCACTTGTGAATCAAGGTAGGTTGCTGTCTCCTGGTATTCTGGGACACTGCTAGCCTGGGGCACTTTGCGATGCCTCCTAACCCCTCCCCGCTCCACCAGAGACCTGTGGCTTGGCCAAGCAGCCAAGTTCCTAGCTTTCCCTTGTCCTGAGCTTAGTGTCAGCTTCCGACAGGACAGAGGTGGGAGGTGGGGTGGAGCACAGCTTGCGAGCTAGTGGAGGGAAGCAGTGCCAGCAGTGCATCCTGGATTCCTGGCTGAGTCACTGGAGCACAGACTGTCTCTCCCTTGGTCTGTCAGAGTCCTGGGACCCTGCACTGCAGTGGCTTCAGGAAGGGCTTGCAGAATTCCCCCCTTGAAGCCAGTGCCAAATTCCTGGCTGAAGCAGCTTCTCTGTACCTTTTGATGGTTGATCATATTTTACATGGAATGTATTGAAGATCAACCCTATCTCTTTGGAAAAAGCCTTTGGGGCAGCCACAAAGGAGTTTCTAGGGCTGTTTGCTGTATTTTGAACAATTCTAAACATTTGGGAACTTCCGAACCAAACTCTGTCCCCTGGCAGCAGTTCTGGTAGTGGTTTTGCTCATTGTCTAATATTGAAGTTTCTTTGCTGAGGACATTTTAGTTCAGCAACTTGATTCCTAAATTTCTGATGGTTGGGCCTTCTAGGGTTAATCTATATTGGTGGTACAGGTAATGGCATTCTAAGTTATTTTCTCATGAGCACTTCATCCAGAGAATGTCCTGATCCCAGTGGTATAGATCAATATGTCAGGAATGCCAGGTTTGGGTCTCTGGACTTACATTGAAGCTGTTTCAGAGTCTGTATTGCTCTCATCTTCTCTATTGCTCTGAGGATAGTGAGGACTGCTAGTGTAATGCTGAAAATCAGAATTCTCTGCAAACTGTAGGAATAACTCAGAGGTAAACTGAGGTCCATCGTCTAATATGATGACCTCAGAAACACCATGCCTTGCAAATATAGACTTCAGTATTTGGATGACTTGTGCTGATGAGGTCTGTGTAAGTGAAGTCAAATCAGTTTATCTGGAATACTCAACTACAATAACATGCGTGTCCTTTCCACTGTGAGGGAGTGGGGCCTAGGAGCGGCCGTGAACTCCCTAGCGCCCCCTACCGTCACTCAAGGTGGACTCAGCACCCTCGGATTCTCGCCCGCCACAACTTTGATGACAATTAAGTTTATATGGGAGGCTGGCTTTATCCCCGGATGAACGGTACGCGTGTTCCTACCCCTACTTCATATGGGGTACCTCTGTGCACCCCTGCCTTAAGGGCTATGCGTGCCTCCTACCTCCCCTTTAGCATGCCTCAAGCCTTGCAGCTGTTCCTTGGACGTTGTTTGGGTCCCCTGCCCTTCGGTGCCCTCTCCGGCACCCCTCGGGCTCGTCCTGCCCTGGTGCCCCTCTCTGGCACACCGGGCCTGTCACCCACCTGGTGCCCCTGGGGCTTGTCCCGCCCCGGCGCCCCTCTCCAATCTCCCTGGGCCTGTTCTGTCAACCGGCAGTCCCTCTACCAGCGCTCTTGGGTCGGTCACGCACCTATCACCCCTTCACCGGCACCCCCGGGCTGGTTAAGCAACCTGCACCCTGATACCGGTGCCCCTGGGCCACTGCTGCAACCTGTACCCCGATACCGGCGCCCTTGGACCTGCCGTGCCCAGGCCTTGCCCCACTGGGCCTGTCTTGCGGTTCTTCCGCCACTCCTTGCCCTCTCTGGAGCCTCTCGCGCCCGCCGCCCCACTCTGGGGCCTGTGCCGTGCCTCTTGCGCCCGCCGCCCCACTCTGGGGCCAGTGCCGCGCCTCTCGCGGCTGGGGCTACAACCCCACACCCCGAGCGCCTTTCTGACACTCCTCATGCAGTGCCCACAGTGGCACTATGCACCGTACCCCTGCTGGGCACCGGGAACCCCCAAGCTCCTGGGGAGTCCCCGTGAGGCCTCCTCTCACCCCTGCAGCCTCACCCGGTCCTCCGGTTAACTATAACCGAAACCTGAGCCAACTGGCTACAACACAAACAACACAGAGCCTTCCCGCTCATAATGTAAACACCAAGCCCCCACCAGGGCTCCCAACCATACCTCCCTTTAGGGTGTTCTGATCCCTAGCATCATCACAGCCGGTCAGCGTGGTAAAGTTATGACCCCCAATTCCAGCTGCTCAGCTCTGCCTCAGAGCTCCCGCTCCTGCGGCTACCAGAAGGGAACTGCTGGTCAGGCTCCAGCCTGGGCTGTTTATAAAGGCCTGGCCCTGCCCCCTTCTGGCCACCTGACCCGCCTGGTCACCCTGGCAAATGGCACCTGAGCTGCCCTGGTGATTGGCAGCTCTGTCAATTTCAATCCCAGTCAAGGGGCACCTATGTGACCCCGTGACATCCAGGAAAAGGAATCAGTTGCCAAGGCTTCTCTGTTATCTTTGTAGAAAATAATGACTCCACAGAGAGTCTTTTTTTTTCCTTGTTAAATTTCTCACAACCTTCTACAAAATCTGAAGCTGATTATTCACCCTGGGCCACCATATAGATTGTTGTTCTCTTGCTCTGTATTTATTTATACCTTGGTTTCCTTCATGGACCTTCAAAAACAATTTCTTCCTGGAGCATCTGAGGGATCACAGTGCATCTTCCTTTAAGGGGTGGCTCATCAGCTATGTGGAAGTCATTTTGATCCTGCCAATACGGTTATAGGTTGTTTGACGTTTCATCCTTCAAAGGATGCTGGGCAGCCCTGTTCACAATCTGAGGTTGAGATTATATAATACAAGTAGACCACATTAAGAGCACTTAAAATTTGAATAATCACACATTAAGACAAGTTCTAAGTGCCCTCTAGGCATCTTAAAGTTGTTCCACTCTGGGCCAGGATCTTCTTTGAACTGTGCTACCTACCAGGAGTTATGTTAACTTTAGGTGTTTTTCCTTGACTGTCTGCATTCTGGCAGTTTGGTCCTCTCCCATAGGTCTGGAGGATGAGGCCTCTGATCACTCCATACTAATCATCTTTAATATATTTTTTCTATTCTTAATTCCATAATAGGAAGTGGTCACTGTTTCACTATTTAGCATTCTTAATGGCAAATATGTAAGTTACCTCCATGTGCATGAAAGAGAATCTTGTAAACAGCTATTTTAACACCATAACCATTGGATTTAACTTTGAGCAAATAATAAAGCAATGACAGTTTCCTTTATCAGCAAAATGGAAGAGTCATCTATCACCTCTGAGTTTACGCTCCTTATAAATGAACTGATGATAATGATATTGTGCAAGAGTTTCTATTGTGAATTGCCAGATGTCTTTAGGATAGGGATCTTTTAGAGGACTGCAAGCCATTTTGATTAATTTAGTTACCTATGTTCTCCAATAAGCACCTTAAAGCTCCTGAAGTTGTTGTGGTTGACAGGTCTTCACTTCATAGAGTTTTGTGCGCAGCTAACAAAGAATCTGTGCAATCCCTTGAGCAATAAGAAAGCTCCAATATGACATTAATAGGTGAAACTGTCAAGCCAAGAAAAGAGGTTTTTTCTTAAGGAGATTTTCCTATATATAATAAATCTGACTAGAGACCTGTCCTTAATATGATTATAAGAATAATTTTATAGCTCACCAAGCTCTGGTTCTTTCCCCCTACTGCACAGTTCAGGTTTCTTTACATTTAAAACTTCTAAATTCAGCAATAGAAAACCTAGTAATGTCTGTTCCCTGTCCAGTGCTGAAGTACATATCTGGAAAATCCATTAGAACTTTAAAACTGGGTTACACACTTAAAGTGAGGTCCTCAGCTGGTATAAATCATTATAGCTCCTTTACTTCAAGATCAGGGTCCCCTTATGCTGAGCACTGTACAAATACAGGAGGAAAGAAAAATCTGTTCCAGTGATTTTTCATTTTGAAAGATTTGGTAAAGCATTGAGAGGAAAGATGTTCTGATGCTTAGGGAACTAGCTGAGAACTTCAGATATTTCAGTTCAATTCCATTCTCCATCAAACAGTGACCTTAAATAGGTCACTTAAGGCTTCAGATTTCCATCTGTAAAATGTACTTTACTAGAACTTTACTACTTCTCAGGAATGTTGTGAAGACATATATACATTAGTAATTGTTACCCTACAGCAACAGAGGTGATATGCATTGCTAAGGTAGAATACACCATGAAAATAACTCATGATTTGTAACTTTAAATATTTAGTGGTGGTTGTTCTTTTTAAATGAATTTTTAAATAATATTTACTTTGAAACAAAAAAAGAGATCCAGATCCTCAGATGGAGTAAATTGCCTGACTGAAGTAAGGCTAAACTGGTTTCCCTTCAGGTTTATGGAGAAGGCAAGAAAGGAATAAAAGTAAGTAAATAGGAAAAGGGAAAGAGGAAAAGAGGAAACATAGATAGATAGATAGATGCTTAATTATGATCAGGGGTTTGCTAGCATCAGTGAGCAAAAATGAATCCTACAAAAAGATATGAAGGAGATGTCCTGGTACTTTTACTTGGGTCTACTATCATTATGTGGTTTACTGGCTGTGACAGGGTTTACTGCCTGTCACTGTAAGTAAAGAGTGCAGGTGGCCAATGGAGCTGCAGCAGAGGAGCACAGGCTGACCTTAGACAAAGGAGAAACCCCTTACGTGTGCTGGGGACCCATATTATTGGAAGAGGTGGGGCTTAGAAGCATATAAGACCAGGACTTGAGGTAAAGGGGCAGTCTGGCCTTGCATGCTGAGGGGGGAAGGAGCTCCTGGGAGAGGGGTGTTTCAAGAAGCAGCAGGCCCATGGGTACCTGAGAGAACCTGGGGAGCTCAACAGAGCAGGCAAAATGGACATGTGGCTTGTAGTGGAGTGTTAGCTTACTTTGTGAATTGGTTTACTTATATTTGTGTTATACTTAAGTTTTACATTGGAGGACTGGATTGTGGCTACAGGGATGGGGCACCTGAGGGGCACCCAACTTAGAGCCTTGCCTGGATCAGAAAGCCCCAGGGGGCTGGGCATACTAAAAGCAACCTGGCTTGGGTTAGCAGTGCACGGGGCTGCCATAACAGACAGGGCTGCGGAGTCCAGAGCCCAAGAGGGTGAGATCACCAGTACCCTTTATCCAGGGTCCACTTCCCAGAAGCCAAAGTCTGGGGCAGTGGACCCTGGATGAAGGACACAGCCAGTGTAAGAGGGCCAAGGCCACAAAGTTGAAACCCAGACTAAAGTTTGTAGCCTGAGGGATCAAGTGCTGCAGTGGGGGTCAGGGGGTTACCTCTGATTAGATGTTGATTGACACCTGCATAGGTGTAGCTATAGAGGAGGCTGGAGACCATGATAAGGGAGGCTGGAGACCAAGATAAGGCAATTTAGTGCCTGAGAGCAAGACTTGTTCTACTTGGCCACGTAGAGCACAAGACAGTTGAGGGACTGAGGTTCACTCTGAGAGCCTAAGGCAACTTCCTACAATAATAGAAATGTCATCAAGATGTGGCAGGAGTGTGAAAAAATGAAGAGTACCCCAAGGAGCCAGAGTCACTGGGCCATCAGGGGACATCACGGCCACTCTTGGGGTCAAGGCCTTGTTACCCAGTCATTACTTTTTATGGGAAGGAATTACAGCACTGTTAAACAATTAAACAAGCAGCATAAGTTAGTGCAAGCATTAGAATAAAATTTAGATTCTGTTCTTAGGCTTTGTATTGTTTATCTTAACCTTGCCCCTACATGTAACATTTTTAAATATCATAAAAGCCTTAGTCTGTCTGTCCATAACACTTTATTCACAGTCTGATTGGTTGTCTTGGGAGCCAATCACAATGCTTACTGAAACAACAAATTAGAGTGCTCTGCACAGACAGAAACACCAGCATGACAGTGGGCCTAAGGAGCCGGACTGAGAGGCCGAGGCCAGCACTGCTTGCCCCCCTCCCTGGTCCTACTTCTTGGAGGCTAGGGGGGAATGGCTGCATTCTTGGAGGGGAGGGGGGAAAGGGACTTGGATACAATGTGGTGGGGTGGGGAGAGGGGTAATGGGGCTAGATGAGAAGTGGGGGTGGGGCTGGATGGACCCATAATGGTGGGGACTGAAGAGCCGGGGGGTTTTGCATGGATTCCAATGTGGGGAGGGTGGTGGAGGCCCCCATGGGGCCAGAGGCAGAGCAGTGGCAGCACAGGGAGTTGGATGGGGCTACTCCATCCCTGCCCACCCTAATCCCCCCGGTCATTCTTGATGGCCAATTGGCTAGTATTATAATAGCCCTGATAAAGTGACACTACAAGAATTAAAAAAGAAACAAAAAGAGAACATAGTTTCCTATATTGATTAGGATTAGTTATAAACAGGGATCTGGGATTTCTATTCCCATGGAAAAATGGAGAAAAATTCAAATTTCCCCCTTTACTGGAGGAAAACTTGAATTTTTCATTTTAACAGAGAAACCTGCAGATTTTGCACTTTTGCAATGAGCTCGTTGCAGGCTGGCAGAGTTCCAGCCTACAGGGAGTGGGGTTGGGGGTCAAGAACAGAAGGAGGGTGGACAGACAGGGTATGCCACCAGTCAGACTAGAGAGCAGCTCCTGCAGGTAAGTCAAGGGCAGGGGGAGGGGGGAATTGAGGCCCCCATAGGGCGGGAGTTGGCTAGGGCTGCTGCCCAGCTGGGCCCTGTGTCGGGCTTGGGGCCCAGGGCCAGAATGCATGGCTACAGGGCCCAATAGAGGAGTGGGGTGGGGTTGTGGGCAGCTTGTCTAGGGGCAGGCGGTGGGTCTGGCTCTCTGCAGCTATGCATACTCCTGTGGGGGCAGAGCGGACACGTGTCCCCCAGATCTCTGTGCGAGGTGGAGGTGGGTGCAGGATGCCTGTTGTAGGCTCAGGCTCCCTGCCCTGCTGCCCTTCCCCAGAGCCTCCACAGGTGGTGCAAACCAGTGGAGCAGGAAAGAGCAGGGCTATGTGGGAAAGTTCATCGCTATTGTGAGCGCTGTGCTGTCCTGGCAATGCTTCTCCTGCCAGGGCAGCATGGAGCTCACAGCAGCAAGAAGTGTGGTTCCACTCTGCCCTGCCATGCTGGGTTGTACCCACTGTGCCATGGAAACCCTGGGGTTAGGGTACTAGGTAGGAAGCTTGAGCCTGCAATGGGCAGGCTGCCTCTGCCCCCACCCTACACACAAATTTGAGGGCACAGGTCACACCTGCCCCCTCCAACGCACACAGTTGCTGGGAGCTATGGGGAGCTTCCCACCCCTTGCTTGCAGCAGGCAGTAGGCAGGGGGCAGGCTCTACATTCTCATGGGCAGGAACTGAGGCTCGGGCGCTGCTGTGGGAAACAAGAGGCTGTGGGCCTGAGTCCCTAACCCCACAGCGCAGGCAGCTGGGGAGGCAGGGGGCTGTGGGTGGGGGGTGGGAGGCACCCGAAGGTCTGAGTGGTTGTGGGGGGGACTGAGGGGCACAAGCAGAGCTTGTAGGAGAGGGAGTGAGGGGCACCAGCAGGGTTGTGGGGGGCTGTGGGAGGGAGTATGGGGCATTGGCAGGGCCAAGGGCTGTGGCTGGGGAATGGGGTCCTGGACCTGAATTCTGTGACTGAAGGCAGCAGGGGGAGCTCTGATTCTCCATGATAAAACCCAATATCAAATACTGAAATTTATAGGTATTTAGAATTTATTTTATTATTATAGTAATTGAGGCAATGACAGGCTTCCAAATTGTTTATAATTGTAAATATATCAAGAAAATGTTGTTTTCAACTGATATGTGTATATGTATGTATGTAATGTGTGTGTGTGTGTGTGTCTGTCTGTGTGTGTATGTGTGTATATGTGTGTGTGTGTGTGTGTATGTATGTGTGTATGTATGTATATATTATATATATATATATATATATATATATGTATATATATGTGTATATGTGTGTGTGTGTGTGTGTATATATGTGTATATATGTGTATATATGTATATATATATATAGTGGACTTTCACTTTAATCACAGATTTAGGGGTTGTATCCGAGTTTTTGCATGTATTTTTTTTTTAATTGGGCAAAACCAAGATCCCTGTTCATAAAATCTGTATTAGAAAGGGCACATAGAAGGGTTTCTGATCAATAAAACCACCAAAACATAACATGACATTAACACCTGTGGTATATAATTATATTCTTATACTCTTCTATATGTGTTGTTTTAGTCACTAACTGTGATTATTTTGAGACAATTTGCTCTCTATTTTTGGAATGAGGGTTTTAAATTAAATACTTCCTCTTTTAACTTCACCACTTTTGAAAAGGCTTCATTTCAGCTTAAAATACTGAAGCAGAATATCCTTACAAAAAACATTTTTTTAGATGAAGTGTGTCACTATCTATTGAATTGGATTTTTCAGTTGTTATATCTCATTCATACAGTTGGTGAGGTAATTTATAGGATCCATCATAATCACTACCTGACTGGTGTTACCTGTCAGCTCCATGTTCTTGGGGAACCCTGATACAGGACGCAGACTGTCTGACTCACAAAGAACCCCCCCCCCCCCCCGCCACCTAAACAGAATCTGATTAAGATACAGTGAGAGACGCACCTAAAACCCTCCAGATAAGGTTGACAAAAGTGAAACAACTGCCCTAGGTCTCATTTGCATCTGAGATGGGAACAGATGACCATTCATTTACATGAGAGATGGAGAACAGAAAGCCTGAAGCAGAGACTGCAGTGAATTCTGGGGTCAGCGAAGCAGGGAAGCACTGCATGATGGGGAAGCTGTGCTCCAAATGCTAATCAACCCACACACCCAGCTCAGCATTTAGCAGACCAGTTCTAATCTGGATTTACAAAGGACTTTTCCTCCCCCACCCCCCAACACACCTCTAAGCAAAAATAAGTTTAATAGGCATCTTGGGCTGTACCTTCCCCGGTCCCACTATGGGAGGCCTATGTAAACTTAATTGGCTAAAACTCGGTTGCCGGGTTAGGGAATGCTGAGGCAATAGACTGAGTCAGAGGATAACATTTGAACAATGGTACAGGGTTCATCACAGCATCTAGCCCATTGGAGCCCTGACCACAAGTGTTGTCATACTTTTTCTGAGATGACTGGTGGAAGTCCTCTCCACAACAGGTTATGAACACTCCAATAATTGCCGTACGTCTGTTAAAACACTATAGTAAGATCTGGAAAAGTCATGCTAAGCTGAGGCTTGTTCACAGCAAGTAAAAATCCAAAATCCTGATGCTGCAATCTATTGTTTCTGAAGACACCAGGAGATATCCCATCAAGTATATCTGCTATCCATAGGAATGTCAAGCTGGCTCCCAAGTAGGTGTTTCCTGAGTATCAATTAAGTTCCTGAGATGTTCCAATCAGATAACCCCTTGTCAATAGAAAAGACAATTTGATTTACACTATTGAGAATGCTTGAAAGAAGCTGAACTGGGGGTATACAAATCTGTAAAAGCAGCAGCATTGTGTGTGCTGACACCACCTGCTTTCTTCTTGAGAGGCTGAAGGAGGAAGATTGTCTCCCTTCAAGGATAGTGCTGAGAACTTTGACCTGTCAGCTTTGCAACCTGAGTGCCTCGAACTGGTGAGATCCCAGCTCGCTCTCTCTTTTCTCTTCTCTCTCTAAGCATAGATTTCTGAACTTGAACTGTATTAGTTAAGCTTGAGCTAAGTTTCCCCAAATACTTAGTGAAACCAGGGTATACTGTGACTGTTTGTGTTTGTTTTTCCTTTGCATGTCTACTACTACTAGTGTCAATATATATTTCATCTACTTAGCAATAAATAACTTTTATAGTCAAACTGGTGGTAATTGGGTATATTTTTCCTTCTTTACTTCTCTTTTCCCCACTTGCTCTGCAGCAACGCCCCTTTTACCTAAGCTAAAGATCCCTGTGTAGCCCAAAAATACTGTGGGGTCTGCTCATCAGGAAGCTAAAAGATTGGGATGTGCTGAGTTTGAAACGCATAAGGGATCAGCTTGTACAGGCTGATTGACCCAGTTTGGCTCAGACGTGCCCTAATGAACTGAATGCTGGCCCATGAGGGTGTCATCTGGACACCCAGCCAGATTCAGAGGTATTCTGTTTAACTGTGTGATTGTGTCTGACTGTAGTTACTGTTGCTCTGATGAACTGATTCTTGGCATATGAGGGTGTCAGCCTGTCCATGCTGATCAACCCGGCCAGGTCAGGCGTGTCACGTTAATCTGGGTGTGTTTGTGTGTATGACTGATTTGGTGACTGGAGGAACCCAGCCCCACTGAACTGAGTCCTGCAAGATAGCTCTATTGGGGGTGAGGGCTTGCAGGGGGAGAGATACAGCTCTGTATAGAAACATCAGTAACACAAGCAGCACATTAATAGAATTGCCAAGACCCTAGCCCTAATAAATGAGCATACCCCAAAGTAGTGGGCTAATCTGGTAACACTGGGATTTAATTATGAATGCATTTATCCATTAATCCATCTATGATTGCACCCTCCCTCTTAAATAGACCTAATGAATATCAGAATTATAGTCTCTAAAAATTGAATCTCAAAATTAGGAGGGCCTAAGTCACAAAATTCAGCTCCAGATCTGCTCTAAGTCTTGGGATTGAACATAAGCACTAATTTATTTGAATTCAAGATTTTACTTCTGAACCAGCATCGTGTCTATAAATAATTGAACATTTTGGGGGTCTTAAGATCTGAACACCCACAGAGTTTACTAATTACTTCTATTTTGACTTTTTCTATCAAAATCTATTTTTGTACTCCTTGAAAAAGCTAAGACTTACTTTTCTCCAATCTTTTCACTGGCTTCACTTCTTTGAAAGCCATTTTCTCAATCTGATTAAGTTTACTGCTTCATCATAATCTGCATTTTTTCTTGGTAGGCACTTCTGCATACTACTGATTAATTTTCCTTAAACTTATTATTCCCATACTTTGACTGAACTACCAATAGGATGGTGACTTTATGCCTATTACCACCAAGAAGTGGTTTAGAAAGAATCTGTGGAAGTATTTGGAACCTTATATCTTCCCAGCTATGTATCAGCCTCCTTTGGTTCCCTTTGTTTAGGTTTTCTCAAGAAAGAGTATTTTTAAATACACGAGTCCTTGAAAAAGCATGAGGAGAAAGAGAATCCCTGACATTAGGAAAAGAAGTGGAAATATTTACTCTGCTTTTCAAGCAGGAAGGATAGTTGTGCTCTTCTGGGCTTTAACACCTGGTATACAATATGTGAGTGAATTTTAGAGTATGCTTTGATCCATTAAAAAAGTAGAAACTAGTACTTAAGACTGAAAAACCTCCAGCTCAGTCTGTGCTTGCAACATGACCATAATTTAACATGCTACAACAACCTTGCAAGAATTTCTCTTCCCTTTATTAAAAATTAATAATGTATCTTTATACAAAACTGTATATAAAACACAGGCCCGCGGTCAGCCTATGTTTCACTGCAGTATGATGTGGGGATTGGGAAGAAGACAGTCTGTTCCCTGCTGGGGCAGCAGATTCCAGTGAGTGACACTGTCTTCTGTGGTGGTGGGGGGCATGTTGGAGGACTGTGTTTTCTGAGCTTGAATATCTTTACACTCATAGGTTCTCTTGGGAGCATAGTGACTCTCCCAAGAAAAACTGAATGTCTGTAGCCTTGTCCCAGAAGAAACCATCCATTTACAAATGGGACTGTCTAGCCAGCAGGAAACCACACACTCTTCACAATCCTCCACATTTGTGCTGCAGGAAGACACAGGCTGATCATGGGCAGTTCAGGTCACCCAATCAGGGCTGCACTATGCACTCTACCATCTGTCACCAGGAGGACTAAAGGAGTCTACAGAGAACAATGCAGTGACTGACTAAGATGTAGTGCTGCAGAAAAATTCCTGGGGCTCACAGTAGGCTATAAGCTAGTATGAGCCAGCAGTGTGCTCCTGTTGCAAAAAACCCAACAGCATACTGGGTTTTCTTAATAGAAATTTTGCTTGCAATTCAAGAAACATTATTCTTCCCATATGTTGAGCACTGGTGTGGCCTTATCTGGATTTTTATGTTCCGTTTTGGGTCCCACATTTAAGAAGGATGTAGACAGTTTGGAAAGAGTCCAGCACAGAGTAATAAAAATGACATGGGGCCTGGGATATAAGAATTATAAGGAAAGCCTTAAATGACCAGGACTATTTAGTCTGGAAATGAGAAAATTGAGGGGGGAATTTGATAACAGTCTTCAAATACCTGAAGGGTGATTATGGAAAACGTGGAGATGTGCTTTTGTTGCCCTGTGGAGTCAGGCCAACTCTCAGGATCTCAATGTTGCATTGTTAGACAGGAGGGCATGGTGTACAATTGCACATGCACACACTAAAAAATCAATTGGGCCTCTTAGCATGTCATTGTCTCCTAGACCCTACAGTAAAAAAGGTGTGTGGGGGATGCACCCCAGCACCCCTATCTGTGATCTCCTTTGCCCCTGTAGCTACAATTTTGTCCCCTGATTCACAAGTCCAAAACAAATAAAAAGTACAAGCTATCCATTTCACAAAAGAAACAAGTAGTCTCCCTCCTTGAGTTAATAAAGCACATAGGCCTTACCTGCTTAAGAGTGTTTCTCTCCCAGTTTCCCTGGGCAGGTTATGTGCCTGTCCACTTCTGGCAGCACACACTTTCCAAAGCTCTTCTCCCCCCTCCCCTGTTCCCTGTCTTCTGCCCCCTTACACTGCTTCTTCCCTATTTTGTCTTCTCCCCACCACAATAGTTCCAGGCCTGTCCCTCAGGATTTTTTTCATGGGGCTCCACCTTCCCTTACCACATCCAGTAGATTACGCATCTGGATCATTGAGTTGCCAGCTGGGGTTGTACTGTTGAATGTAAATTCCCCTCTCTCTATAGGAGGTCTGCAGAGTACCCGTATAGCTGCCCTGACTAGGCTACAGGATACTCTGTATGGACTTGTTCCTGTGGGTCCTTCTACCGGGCTTGCCTTGGGGAGGGCAAGTCTTTCCACCAGTGGTTCGCTGCTGATCCATAGCCTCCTTAGTCACAGATAGGTTCATCCCTTAAACTGATAGCTATCTTGGTCAGACACTCCTAGTTAATTCATTTGAGGTCCTCCAATCAATCAACTTAGATTCCATAAAGGCCCCTTAAACTAATCCTTTGGTTTTTCCAATTAACTTAAATCCATTCATTAGAAGCCCAAAAGTGAACTCCATTTAAATCAATTCACTCAGGATCTACAGTCACTTAATTCAGTGGGATCCTTGAGTCCATATGCATAAATAAGTAGGCCGGGACCAATCCATTAAGGGTCCATATACTGAAACCAATCCATTAGGGGTCTGTATACCTCCAGATCAATTTATTGAGGGTCCCTGAATTTGACTCTATTCATTAAAAGTTCCTGGAGTAAATCAACTTTAAATCAATCCCCCTTGCCCCACTGGCAGCACTACCCACTGCCCAGTAGGGAAAAGTGAGGAGAAAAAGTTGTTTTGCTGTTTTTCACAGGCAAGTTTATGTGGTCCACTCCATATCCATACACCCCCACACCACAGGTGATACCTGATTCAAAATCCTTCGGTCTTCAATCTTTACCCAAATGGACCTGTCTAGCTTCCTGTAGCTGAGGGTCCTTCCTTTGGTCAGTGGTCCTCTGACCACTTGTGCCAGCTGCTTCTCACTAACACATGCTCATCTCCCATGGATGGCCATGGGGCATTGTGTAGTGTAAAGCCCTCCTGTGTCCCCTCTCTTCAGATGCTGTTGTCTCTCAGTGGCTATCCCTCTCTGGGGTCAGAAGTATTTCTTTTTGTTCGCTAACTGCCAATTCAGAAGAAGCACTTGCAGAAGCATGGCAGGAAGCTCCCTGTTCCATTTGGGATCCTCTTTGGACTTGAGGTGAGTTTCAAATGTTTTTAGTCTCCAGGGCTTTCTCCTCATACTATACTTCTCCCTTCACACCCCCGAAAGAATGTTCAGTATTAAAGATGAAATCTCTTAGCACAATAGAATACATTAAGACACAATTTAAGACCTAATAAGAAACTATTTTGTTTAGGCATTAGAAATTTGAATTTAATTTGTTTGCCTAAATATTGTTTGGATTAAAATAATCATTTTACATACATCATAATTTCCAGTGTAAAAAGCTTGGCAAAGTATTAAGTGAGCAACACTTTCAAGAGTTCTGAATGAGTTTGGAGCCACAGTTCTATAGTCAAAGTTGACATAGAATGAAATTTTCAAAGATGATTAGAGATTCAAATAGTGCCCATCTGCCTATTAATATCTGGCCCCTAGGCACCTACACTTCTAAGTCCTGTTGACTTAATACCTGAGTTGTTCTTGAAAATTAGACTTTAAAAATTGTAATGCTAGACTTCTATGTTGATTTTAGGCCCTTTTGAACATTTCACCTTGAATTTATAAATACTTTTATTGCATTGACATGCAGACACAGTTATGGAATAACACTAACTGAATTCAACAATATTATAGTCTGGGATGAGTGTGTGTGTGTGTATGTATGTATGTATGTATGTGTATATATATATGTATATAAAGCTGAAATGGAAGATGAAATTTTCATGCTGTAACTATCCACACTGGAGCTTGATTAAGATGCTGTTCATAAACCCCTTACTTTTTTGAAACATACTACTGCCCTCCTTATGACTATAGGTGGATAAGTGAACTACAGTTTATGTCTTATTTAATATATGTTATTTCCAGCACTACAGCATTTCCTAACAGCAGTCTGGAGCTTAGAATCAAAATAGACTTGTAAAGCTACGTTAACACGATCAAAAATGTCACCAGAGATAATTGCTGTGAAGTATTGCATACTTGTTCCACATTTTCTATACCTCATTATTATTTAAAGTAGCTGCCTTTTAGGTGATGCTGGGTACATGGCAAACAACATCTGTATCGGGTGTGTTTATTGATATGCATCCAGTACGGCACTAAGGTTGGTTACATTGCATTCTTTTGGGATGTACCATGTGGAGAGCAAGTGTACATGTACTTCAATGCTTGATTGAAGTGCTACCTAGTGGGTATGCTTACATGAGATGCTTTCCTGCACATTAGACTGATCTAATGCACAGCAAAGCATCACTGTCTACATGTGAGCAGCAATTACTGTTCAGTAGATTAGTCTAATGTGCCATTTTCTAGTACCTGTAAATACAGGTACTAAAAATTGGCATATTAATGTGCCGCCAAAATGTCTAAACCTTGACTGGTAGCAAATTGCAACCTAGGTAGCAGGGTGCCACAGGAGGTGAGCAGAGTTTTCTTGGATTGATGGGATGCTGCTTGCCAGCCACGTGGAGATCAGGGTCTGCCCTGGTCTCCACATGGCTGGGAGAGCTGTCTTAGCTGCCATGCAGCTGCCTCCCAGCCCTGTGGAGATCAGGACTGATTCTGATATCACAGGGTCAGGAGAGCTCTCTTGGGTGCCAGGCAGCTCCCACTCAGCCACATGGAGATTGGGATGGTGCCTGATCTCTACCTGGTTGGCAGACAGCTGCCCTGCATCCAGGACAGACTTTCTCCACCCTACAGAGATCAGGACAAGTCCCTGTGCCCATGCCAGCCCAGGGCTGACATCCAGGGGAGCCTGAAGCTCTCCCTGGGTGCTGCAGGGGTGCAGAGAAGAGAAGGAGAAACCCTAGACTGAACTGCTTCTGTCAGGAGCAAATTTGCTCGTGATGCATGCATTTCAGTTTAATGCGCCTGAATTATCAGTGCAAAAAATTCAGACACATTAACTGCACATGTTGATGTGGCCAGTGTAGTCCTTTAATGGTGTAGAAATGCTCTAAGAGGAGAGTGCCAGCTGTAGAATAGCCAGCAATATTTTCTTGGAATCTTCCATTCAAATATATTTACCAAGCCTAGACTTTCTTAGTCCAGTACCATATATTATTCAGGCAATCCTCAGACTTATGACATAATCGGTTCCTGAAAACCATGTCTTAAGTCAAAACGTTGTAACTCGGAACCACTTTTCTCATAAGAAACAATAAATGGGGGATTGATTCCTGAACCAAGGCCCAATAGCCTATTTGCACCAAAAATACCCCAGAATTTTGTACTCAATCAATTATAGATAAGTAATATAGCTACATTACTAGTCAGAGGGGACCAGCAGGCACTGGGGAAGCCCCTGTTCCCCCAAGCACTACCAGGAGTGACCAGGAATAATGGTCACAAGCTGGCAGAGGGTAGATTTAGGCTAGATATCAGGAGGTGCTACTTCATGGTCAGGGCGGCTAGGAGTTGGAACCAACTTCCAAGAGAAGTGGTTCTGGCTCCTACCCTGGGGATCTTTAAGAGGAGGCTAGATGTACACCTGGCTGGGGTCATTTGACCCCAGTACTCTTTCGTACCATGGCAGGGGGTTGGACTCGATGATCTGCTTAGGTCCCTTCCGACCCTAGAAACTATGAAACTATTAATGTATTTATATTGTAAATAGCAACCATATTGGTTTGGAAAGACTTCCTTGAGGTGGCTATGCTGGACTTCTTGAAGGGTTCTTGGCTGGAGTCTTCTCAGAAGTCTTGGCTCCAGATTTTTCTGGAGTCTTGTCTGCTTTCTTAAAGAAAGTGTCCAAGGAAGTTTGGACAGATGTTCTCCATGGATATGAGTGGTGTATTGAACTTGTTCACTGGCACGGCGTTGCATAGGATCAAGCATTGTAAAGTTGAAACTGATGTCACAAAGTTGAAACAGGATGTCAATTTATAAATGTTGTAAGTGCAAAATGTCATAACTCAAAATGTTGCAAGTCAAGGACTGCTTGTATATTAGAACTCCACAAAGCAGCAAGTATTTGCTTTGGATTTAAATTCAGCCAATTTGGAGTGACAGTGATTTGATGAAGTGATTTGAATCACTGTCCCAATATGATTTGGCCAATTTGGATTCAGAGATTCAGTCATAGACTGTACAGGCAGACTTTGACAACTTTGGACACAGCTACCTCCAGCTGGTAAGTCTGTTGCGAGCAGAGCGGGGAGGGAAGGGGTGCCACAGCAAGGGAGGGATTGGGCTGGGGCCAAAACAAGCTGCCCAGCCAGGGCAGGGGGATGCAGGACTCAGTGAGGGGAGCTTTCACCACTGCATGCCACTGCACATTTCTGGTCCAGGAGTTGCTCTTCTAGTGGCTCTTTTGATGGCTCTTGCCACCAGTCCAGGAGGGCATGGGAGAGGGTGTGTGCCTCTGGATCTGTGCAGGCCAGGCGGAGCCGGGCTGCACTTGGGGAGGCTAGCCCCAGTTGCCTGCCTCTGAGCTGTGCTTTGCAGGGTGGGTGGAGCAAGGGCTGCACTCCAAGTGACAAGTTCCCATTGCCAGGCTCTGTTTTGCAGGGTGGGTGGAGCCAGGGCTGCACTTCAGGCTGTGGCTTGGGCTATCAGCCTGGAGTACAGTCCTGGCTCCACTCACCACTCAGAGTACAATCTGGAAGTGGGCGGTTGGGACTAGCCTCCTAGGGCACAGCCCTGGCTCCACCCACCCCACAGAGCACAGTCTGGCAGTGTGTGTTTGCCAGCTGGAGCACAGCCCTGACTCCACCCACCCCATTGAGCTCAGCCCAGTGGCAGGTGGCTGCAGCTACCTTCCTGAAGTACAGCCCAGCCCAGCCCAGCCCAGCCTGCCCCATGCAGATCCAGGGGCACATGCTCACTCCCATGCCCTCCCAGAGTGGCAGTGAGTGCTGCCAGAGGAGCCACCAGAAGAGGAGCTCCGAGACTGGTGGTATTCAGTGACGGGACCAAGTCCCACACCACCCCATCCCAGCTGGGGAGCTTGTCCCAGTCCCCCAGCCTGAATCCCTCTCTTGCTGTGGGGGCATTGATCTGCCCCCCCACCCCCATGCCCCTTCCCTTCCCCCTCCAGATACCACAACAGACTTACTAGCTGGAAGCAGTTGTGTCCAGCGTCATAAAGTCAGAGCCTGGAACTCCGTTGGAACCTGCTGCAAGCCTTTTGAATCTCTGAATTGCTCTGAATTGATTTGGAGGCTTCCAGTTCAATTTAGACCTTTTAAGGGGTCTCTCAATTCAATTTGGATTTCGATATTCAGCTGCTGAATGGGGCCAAATCTCCTCCGAATCAAATCGGCTACCAAAGCTTCGTGCAGCCCTATTATATATGATTGTATCTTCAGGGACTATTACAAGATGATCAGATGTACCTTCTACAGTTAATGGCTCAGATATATATGCCTCTAATGATTTGTGTGTTACATTAATTTGACCCCTTATTTAGTCATAGAAGCTATATGGAGAACAAAAATGAATGTATACTTTGTAGATTTAATGACGGAGTACCACGCAAATAACAAAAGTGGTAACTAATTTCCTTAGCAGTTTGAAAGTGAAAAACACATGCCAGGAGAAAATTTTGACCAGATAAAATGAGAGTTAATTTGTAATTGGAGTTAAGTCAATCAAGAAATGCAGATATCTTAAACTAAAAAAAGTAGATGATTGCCGACTTTTAACAAATCCCATGTAAATTCCAATTCTGTTGATAAAGCTAACTTGAGACTGGTACTTTATGTGGGAATAATCCAGACTGGTGTTTAGTAGGCTTTGAAGCAGACACTCTTGATTTAATTTTAATTAAGTTTTAAAATGAAGCTTTAATATATTTAGGAGAAAATATTCTTTATGATCTATTATCTCCAACTTCACATTTGTGCTATTGTTTGCCTTTCAACTGTGTGGGCTGTGTTAAGTAGAATCAACAGAGCTTTCTAGTGGAGTGCTTCATTTAGACTGAATATTAACTGTAAGTATTTGAGATGAACTTTTTGATTTAAAATATACAAAATAAAGATCTTGTGATGCTGCTCAGTAATAAAGGATTAGTGGAGAGAAGACAGTAGTCATGATGAAATATCCTGTCATGCCATTTTAGTCATTATGGGTGTCTATACGTGATGAATTGAGTCTGCTGGAGTGTAGTAATTGCCATGCTCTAGCAGATTCCAGCATTACATGTATCAGCATCTCTGGGCTGAAAAATGTTGGTAGGAGTTCTTTAAAGCTTTTGCAATGAGCTTTAGTTAAAGTGCCCTGATGCAATTTTTCAGCACAGGGACACTGATACACATGACACTCTGGGTGTTTTAATTAGAGTGGCTCTCATTAAATGGGTACCAGTTGCCCATGCTATTTGCTCTCAGAGCCACTCTAATTAAAGCATCCCCCCAACTTCCTGGAGCATGTGTATAAATGCCCTAGGAATTCCATAGAAATTGTAAGTGCATTTTTACTTTCTCAAGTGGAACACACGTTTTTGATAGAAGAAGCATTACTGTTTAAGATGGCTAAATCTTTTGTATCCTTGAGCTAAATATCACAAAACAATCATTTTAGTAAAGTTTATAATGTTGCAGTTTGTGACTCTGCATTGAAGCAAGTTCTTTTGCATTGATTAAAGCCTTGTTTACTGTTAGCTTCTGGATTAAATCTTATTGTCACACTTTTCATTTCCTGCCCTATTAAAGAAATGAAGAGAACACTTTCTACTTGTCAATGTTCTGATGTATTCTCTGATTATTCATAGTTAATTTAACTGGCAGCCATGTAAATCTAATGTAGTTTGTAAAGGGTGATATACTAAAGTTGCACTACTAGAGAGATGTGGAATACCTGCAGAAAACAGATCTGGAGATGAGTGTGGCCACATCTACACAAAACGCTGACTACACTGTTGTTACTGCGCAGTTATTTTGTACTTGCATACACATACACAAGTACTAAATGACTGTGCAGTAGTGTCCCTGGACAGATATTTGGTGATTCTGACTGTTTAGTAGCTCTTTACTACTGCTCAGTAGCATCATGCCATGCTTCGTGCTATGTGACACTACTGCGTAGTCAGCATCTCCTGTAGACATGGCCACTGTAAGAAAACAAGATCAAAAAAGGCAAGTAGCTCATTGGGCTACAAAGCTTAAAGCACACCAGCTGTGTAGCCAGGCATACGTGGCATTCCATCTTACATCCCTAGGGATGGCTGACCCCAGAATTTGAAGTGCTTGGCATCCAGGTATGTAAATAAAGCCTTTAAAAAGTGTTTTGCACCCAACAGTTTTGGCCAATTCACCCCCTATCGTTGGCCATATACTTTGGAAGGGTAGGTGGCTTGCAAACCACTTACTGTTAAGCAAATGGTTAACATATATTCATATGTGAGGCTTATGGCAAGACTTTCAAAAGAATTGAACAGCCACTTTGCTGAGCTTTCTTGAGAATTTGAGAGGCAGCCAGTGTGCATAAAGTGAGAAATTCACAGAACTCCAGATACCAAGGGGATCACCCATAATTGAAGTCACATTTGATGCCCACTGGCATCCACCCCTTTAGGTATAAAAGATAAATAAAGTTCTAATTATACTTTTAAGTTGCCAAAGGTCCTCCAGCCTGACTATTGTATCTTTCTTTCCATGATACAGTTATGTATTATTTTTCTGTATAAAATATATCTTTAAAAAAAAAAAAAAAAGTTAAATGATAATTTTGTTTAAAATTATAATTTGTTTAAAAACATTCACATAATTAACCAGTTGTTCCACATTAATATTTTGTGCTCACCTGATGCCTGGAACTGGTGGCAATGCTGGTAGTTAAGGTTACTTACTACTACTCTGTGGTGAGTCAAAATAAGCACACTCCAGAGACTGTATTATCCTCTGATAGTGGAGGAAGAACCTCAACCAGAAGGTAAGGTGAAAAGGTGAAAAATGTGTGTTTACCAGAGTATGATGACTTACAAGCATGAGATAATGCATTGCAGCAATTTATTGTATTTTAATGGTGCAGAATGGGAAAGTGCTAAACATGTAATTTTTCAGTCATTTCACACATGCCATCAGCAACATAATTTGAAAAGATAATGATTTACAAACCACCTGCTATCTGGCAGATGCTTAAGTATCAACATGTGAATGGAATATGGAATGGAACACATCTGAGCATTTTAATTGCCCACTAATGTAATAGATTCTATTCTCCTGGAGAATGCCTATTGTACAGTTTAATGAAGTATGGTTGCTTTTTTCTCTTGAAGCAGATCTAGAGGGACTTTATTTTGATAAGCAACAAATGGGAGGAATCTCTACAGGTATCTACAGTCCATTTCAGTGATTTTGCACCAAGTTAATTATCAAAAGGTGTGAAATGTGGGAATTATCACATGAATAAAACTCGAAGAGCTTTGAAAAGTGAGAGAGGCCAATAGTGCATTTTGCTACATCAAAGACAACAGCAGTTTCTTTTTGATGTATCTAGGTTAAACGACTTCAGATCACAATTCTCATCCTGATTCCACTGACGTCAGTAGAAATTCTCATTAGTTTCAATGGAAATAGTATCTGGCCCACAGTAGTACAAAATATGTATGTATTATTCTTTGTATGAAGCGTGTTTTATAACATTTGTAGTATTTTAAACATTCAAAAGTGTGGCTACAGAACTGAAGGACATGGGACTAGAACGGATCTCTTGAGTAATCAAGTGCAGTTCCCAAATCATATAATCCCTGTCATAAACTTATTGAGCTGCTTCTTGAAAGCAGAGAGGCTTTTTCTCTTTGCTTCTTCAGTTGAAAGGCCAGAACACAATGGTATTAATAGTTAGGGATGTTCTTCATATATTCAGACTGAATGTATTTATCACTACTATAAATTTAGGTTTAAATTGTCTTTAATGTGTCTTAAATATTTTTTTTCTCCCCAAAGATTCACCTCCAGTATATTTATACACAGCAATATCTTCTGTGTTAACTTTTGGTTTTCTACAGGACCCAAACTTTTCTAGTCCCTTCTTAATATACACTCCCTGTTCCCTAAGTTCAAAGTATTGTTTGGGGAACAAATGGAATAAATGAAGAGCTGTAGGGAGAGGCAAAATTGTGAAGCGTCTTGAAAGTGAGGCCCATAAACACATATCCTAAAGACTGGAGAAAATAGAGGATGACACAATCAGAATATCAGGGCAGAAAGATTATTTTAGCATGTTTTGAATGGGCTTGAGAAGAGTGACACCCAGTTTCAGAAAACCTGACCCAGAGGCAAAGTTGTATTTTATATGGGACAAAGAAAGAAACACTAGACCTGGACATAATATTGAGTGCCTATACCTGGGCAGGATAGGTATTTCCAAAGATGCTGTAACTTTTGTGCTTTACCTTCCACGGCTTAGTGAGCGTTTCATCCCTTGTTGTAGTTCTGTAGAGTAGGAGGCAGAGGTCACCAGATGCTGCTTAATGCAACCTGAGGCTGTGGGGAAGCCCCAGTTAAATACACATACAATAAAGATGAACTAGGTAGACTGAGATGCACTACCGCAGTTCACCTTACATTTAAAACACATATAACAAGGTTTAATTAAGGCAGCTTCCACCATTTAAAAAAATGTTCTAAAATTTGACTCATCACAGCATAGCTAACTTAAATTCTGGTGGAATGAAGCTTGGCCTAGGCTAATTTACCCACTCTTTGGATAATTTACCATGCTTTCCATTTCACGCAGGCGTCGTATAGGAGGGGAATGGGTGGTGGTGGGGCACATGCCTCCCCTAAGAGTGCTGGTGCCCCACTGACAGTGAGTGCCCTGGCTGGTAGGCGGGACAGAGGATGCTAGTGTCCCCCACAGTGGCAGCTGCCCTTCCCAGGGCCCTATGCCCTGGCACTTCTGCAGCTGCCGTTGTGCTTGGCAACCAGCCACTGGGGGACCACTCCCTCTCCGGTTGCTGGCTGGCCACTGGGGGACCCCCTCCAGTCATGCCCTGCTGGTTCCCCTCCAGACTTGGGAAGTACCAGTTGCCCATGCTATTTGCTCTGTGATAGGCTGCAACTGTTATCAAAACTACATAATTTGAAGCTAGCTTCAGTATTTCTACACTGCACTGCAGACTGTCCCAAGTTAGCTATTGGCTCTGCTTTTGACTTACTGCATTAACTTACTTTTAAAATCTGGTAAAATATGTGAAAAGTAATGTATTTGAAGGAAATAAATTAAGGATTGCTTAATCTCCTAAAATGTTTTCATGATTTGGGAAATGCTTGATTTAAATGTAAAATGGAAGCTCTGTCATAATTACTCAGTTTACATAAGGAAAATAAATCTAAATGTTAAATGATACCTGGAAATAAAAGTTGAAACAATTGTTTTAAAAAATAAAAATACAATATTGAAAATCTTAATATTCACACAGAATAGTCATATTTGTAGGCATATATTTTAATTTCTCTTAAAGGTAGATATGGGTTGACCCTTATTTGCCTAAATAAAAGTTAATGTGTATTTTTTTTTGTTTCAAAATTAACTTTATTATGTTGATTAGGACAGTGATATATCTTCTTTCTGATTTCACAAGTAGCTTACTAGTGGAGAGTAAAAAATGATTACCTGTTTTTTTAAAAAAAATACATTAAAAATACTGATGGTTCTGTTAATTACTATACCAGAAGTCAGTGTTATCTTGAAAGAAATGATAATTTTTGTATTTGCCCTTGCAGATCAGCACTGTCTGAATCAACAGCATAGATCTGATGGTATTAACAAATTTACTGTGTTGAATTTGAGTGCATTAGCTCTGCTGAACTGTGCAAAGGTTTGATAATGTCATTTTATGGACATGCAGACAGTGATGGCTTTCAAATTACGGTGTTGCCACAGTGCTTAACAGATTTGTCTACCATTTCACATCTGTAAATGACTGAATAATTTAAACATTTAACGGCTGTTAGATTACCAATCTCCTATCAGGCTCTTAAGCTACTTCTCTATGAATGAGGAACAGAAAGCAGTGTTTTCATAGGATGTAAATATGTAGTTAACACAAATGGAGCTATTTAAATAACTGTATATGCTGTAATATTGGAATTTTGCCAAACATAGGTAAAACAGATAGCTGTACCACAGCTTCCACTCTTTTCTTTTTTTTGGGGGGGGGGGGTTCCACCTGATATCCTCAGAAAGCTTATTTGTAGAGCTGTGTGTACAATCTTTGTTTGCTAGAATGGTTTTTAATCAAAATGGTGATGTTGCATGTGAGTGGTTTTATCAAAATATGGTTACTAATAAAACACTGACTTTTTAAAGATTCCCGTTTTATGTCCCATTCAGTTGTTCTCTGATGTCCAGTAAAACATTATTTGATAGACAAAAGTGCAGCATTTTCAGTGTAATCAATGACACCAAAATCCTACTTATGGGCATTTGAATAGTTTAAAATGTTAACTGGGTAAGTTAGAATACATGTAAATATTGCAGGCTATTCACTTTTGTTGTATAGTTAAGCAAACAGCCACATGTGAGAGTACTAAAGAATGCAACAGACCTAAGGATAGTAGATGTAATAGATTCATAGATGTTTGGGTTGGAAGGACCTCAGTAGATCATTGAATCTGACACCCTGCCCCAGGCAGGAAAGAAGGCTGGGGTTAGGTGACCCCACCAGGTTCATGTCTAGCCTCCTCTTAAAGAACCCCAAGGTAGGGGAAGGTACCACTTCCCTTGAAAGCCCATTACAGATTATGGCAACTCTTACCATAAATAACTTCTTCCTGATATCTAACTTAAATCTGCTCTGTCAGTTTGTGGCCATTGTTCCTAGTTACTCCAAGGGGTGCCCTGGTAAACAGAGCATCTCCTATTCTTTGTCCCTCCTACCCCCCATACATTTGTAGGGGGCCACAAGATCACCTCTCAGCCTTCTCTTGCAGAGGCTGAAGAGATCTAGGTCTCTCAATCTCTCCTCGTAGGGCTTTGCTTGCAGGCCCCTAACCATAAGAATGGCCCTCCTCCGAACCCTCTTGAGGTTGTCCACATCCCTCTTGAAGCGTGGTGCTCAAAACTGGAAGTAGTACTCCAACTATGGCCTGACCAATGCTGCATAGCGAGGAAGTATCACCTCCCTGAATGTGTTCATCAGGCACCAACAATGACACTTGCTATTCTTGCTGTAAGAAAGAATATCTGGAAATTTGCTTTAAAAACTTTTCTTTCCTATATTATTTTCAAAGTAATTTGTATAATTTAAGAGAATAATACCATTGTCCTCAATATCTATAGGCAGGGTTTCTATTTCTATTGGAATTCAGTAAAAGCTCTTCCATATATATCTTGACAGTAAGTTTTATTCTGTACATTGGTTCAAGATCCAAAATAAACTTTTATCTCCTGTTTGTCTCCTCTTTTCTCCAGACACTGAATTCATCCTTTGGTGCAATGTAACATAGATCTTGCTGGTATCAGGAGAAACTAAGACTGTTTTTGCCAGGGTTTCCTCTAATCTTCATCAATATGAATTCTGTGTTCTCTGAAGTCAAAGGGAATTTTGCTATTGATCAACCTTGGGACAAGTATAAGACTTTCTGGCCACATCTACACATGTACTTTTTCAGTGGAGTAGACTAAATAGCTGCAGAGTAAAGCATCACTGACTACACATGCAATGGCATTAGGACACAGTAAACTAATCTATACTACAGTAAGAGAGTACTGTTTGGGACAGTACTATCTTGCATTGGGGTAATTTACTGTAATTAAACGTGTGTGTAGATGCTGATTATGGGAAGCCCAGCCACCTGGGTGCAAGACTTCTGCCTGCTGCCTAGCCATTGGCTCCATTCTTTCAGCAACTTGATGCCCCAACCAGCATCTCTGCTGCCACTTGGAGCCAGGGCTGACTCCCCATACACTCTGCCAGCCTGGGCCTGCTCCGGCCCAGCTCAAATTGCTGCTGTCCCAAATGCAAGTATGACTGCACCTGGGAAGACTTTACTCTGCCTCAAGAGTTTATTGCTTCACATTAATTGAACATGTAGATGCACCCTCTGGGCACAGCCAGACAAGCTCTGACATGTGGTATGCAGAGCTGCAGCCCAGTCTGCTGTGGCACTGCACACTGTACATGCCACACAAGCAGGTATTTCCCACACTGCGAATTAGCATGGGTGAGGGTGGAGAAGAGGTATTGACCTTGAGAGGTCCTGCAGCATGAGTGACGGGTACCTCCTGAATCTGGGGGGGCACCCACAGAAGCTGCTGATGGTGGCAGCTCTGTTGGGGGGGGCACCAGCCCTGCCGACAGCATCAGTGTCAGTCATCGGGGGGCACCGGCCCTGTTGGGGAGGGGACACATGCACCCCCATACACTCCCTACCAGTTGCCTATGTCCTATGGGCAAAAGAACCCATGCCTAAAAAAGGCAGAGTGGTGCATGAGGCGGCAGTGTGTACTTCCCAAAATCAGAACCTGGCTAGTCAGAGCCATACTCCAGCTGCCGGCTAGACTCCTTGCTGTAGGAATACTGCATCTGCAGCTCCCAGAGGCCTCCAGAACCAAGGTAAGGTGCTGGGGCCAGCACAGTTGCTGGCTCTACCCCACCTGGGACACTATGTCACGTGCCAGAGTCTGTGTGGTACAGGCACACCCCAGAGACAAGTAGCAGTGGTACACATTGTGCCACTGCTGTTTGTCCCTGGGGTAATTGCATACTCCTGCTTGTGGGGATGCACCCTCTGTGTCTTAACGATAAGCTGGGAATGAAATGGGGGTGAGAGGAGGGTGTGTGAAAACAGTAATTGACATTTGTCGTATACAGAATTTTATACCATGCCTATCACCATGGTAAAGAAGCACCTTATAGTGAAGCATCAAAGTACCCCTAATAGCAGTTGTGTGTGTTTTCTTCTTTTCTCTTCAGGTGTATAAGTATGTATAGTAGAATGTCACCTTCTGCATGTACAAGAATATCATTTACTTGCACTGTGAGGCAAAATTGTTGATTTCTTTTATTACTCTGGGTAGAGTTTCTGTAATAATAGCTGGCCTCATTTTTTAAAAAAGAGAACATTTTCCTGAATATTGATGATTCTGCATTTGCTCTTCATATTATTTAGATTTTCTCTTGCACAATTAGGAATTGTAAATGGATGGTGTTTCTGTATTTCAGAGGCAAGCCCTGTGGAAGTTCCTAATAGTATACACCATCACAATATACATGTCTGATCATTTCCAGATAGGCTTATCAGCAGGCTTTTGGTTTGATTATGCTAAAGCCTCTTCATACCAATGGAAGATTCTCAGATGGTGTTAATTATCCTGGCTTCAACTGCCTCTAGAAATCTAAAAGGACTTAAACTGAGTGTAAATGTAGTTTTAGGCCCATTTTAAGGATCCATTGCATCACTTGTCACAGTTGCTGCCAGAGTGGTGCAAAGGTACCCATGTGCAAATGAAAATCAGAGTTTGTACCTATATCTATTGTTAACCCTTGTTTAACTAAGACTCTAAGATAACAAAAAATTTCTATTAGAATCAATTCATTTGTATCCATTGACTTAGGCAATTCATGCTTCAGGAAAGATGTGGACAGTTTGGAAAGCATTGCAGAGCAACAAAAATGCTTAGGGGCCTGGGAGATGAGAATGATAAGGATAGGCTGAAAAAGACCAGGATTATTTAGTTTAGAGAAGAGAAGGCTGAGGGGGAATTTAACAGTCTTAAATATCTGAAAGATGATTACAGAGAGGCCAGAGAGAGGCTTCCTTGGACTGTAGGGGAAATGGCCTTATGGTGTAGTGGGTGAAATTTAGGTTGGGAATTAGCAGGAACTTTGAGGTTGGATAAGCAAAGTTGGAACAGGCTACCCAGAGAAACTGTGGAATCTCCATCTTTAGAAGTTTTCAAGAACAGCTTACAGAGACACTTGTCTCGAGTGGTCTAATCAAGGATGATCCTGCCTTGAGCAGGTGGCTGGACTAGATGACTTTTTGAAGTCCCCTCCAGCCCTACTTTCCTACAATCCTATGCTAAGCATGAACAAGCTTTAGTCGATGAAGGTATCTAGAATCAACTATTTTTTGTAACAAAGAAGCTAAGTTTGATTGTTAATCAAGCCACATTTTGCTCTCCTAACTCAAGCTCCAATTTACAGGATACTATAATGGACACCATTACTTTTCAATGGGACTCTGTCTACAAAGTACATTACAGGGTAACAAAATGCAATAATTTAAATAGTAACAGATTTCTATGTGCTATGAAGCTAAAATTTTCCATGAAAACATCTGGTTTTTTTATGAGGCTTGCTTTTCATTGTTATAATTTTACTTTTCCTTAAATCACATTGTCTTTGGTAATATAAATATATTATCATTACAATCCTCTAGTCCATCTTTTTATATGCAGTTCAACTTCACACCCAGCTTCTTTTTCTTATGCTCTCTACAACCTGCAGCGAACAAAGTCAGAATCAAATGTCCTGAGTTGTTGCTCTTCTGTATAAATGGTCTCTTGTGTTTGTACAGTGCACTGCTGACTTCAGTGAGACAGTATGGGTATGAGGATAATTTAAAGCTGGGGCTGCCAGGGCCCTGCCAGGTCAAGGTTAGATATAACAGCAAGATAACTTTTTTGGAACTCTGGACTAGAACATGCTGTATGATCAAGATACTTGGAGTGGAGCTATGTGGAACATTATTATGGAACACAGGACCAGACTAGCTTCACTACTTTTACAAAAAAAATAGAAACATTCACTAACTCGTTTGCTTAATTTCAAGTGGTATCAATCCTTTTGGAAACCTTTCCCATCCTTCTGACTGGATCTTTTTCTTTTGTTATCCTTTGATGCTCTTGAGCGGTCACTAGTGGAAACCTGCAACCCTCTTCTTTCTGATCACCAGGGACCCTGGTTTTCTCGGACAAAAAATTGAAAATTCACTAATTAAAACTCCCAAAATCTATTATTTAAATCTAAGCTTGGCTGCAGCCTCCCCCAACCTGGCTAGTACTCCTCACTTTGCCCCACCCACAGCCCCTGCCCCCCAGCCCTGCTGGAGGGGCCCTCCAGCTCACAGGACTGTGGGGCCAGGGACCCAAGTCTGCAGCTCCCTGCCCCCAACAGCAGGCAGCTTCAGCAGAAGCAGCATGAGCAGCTCCCCCACTGCTGCTGCCTGCTCAGGCAGGAGTGGGACTGGGTCCTGGTTACCCCCCCAGTCCTGTCAGAGGGGCCCCCAGCCCCTGCAAGCCCTACTTACCTCACAGGCTCCAGGAGCAAAGAGTGAAGCTAAGCTGAGCAGAGCTGTGGCTGGCTGAGGGTCTCAGGCTCCACCCTTCCCCCTCCTCATCCCAGTTTGAGCAGGGCTGGGGGTTTTCCACCCTGTTGGCAAACAGCTCTTTCAGGCTGGAGCTCAACCAGGCTGCAGATCTCTTTCAAAAAGCAGGGAATCCATGGGTTTCTTTGCTAAAAGGAGAAATCCATGGTTTTCTTCATTTTTTTTTTCCCATAAGAAACAGAAAACCCAGATCCCTGCTGATTGCTTTCTCTGAAGATCATCCTAGAAATCTAGGCTACTTTGCTAGCCATTAGAAAGGTGGTGCAGTGGGTTGACCAGTCATTTTATGAAGAAACTAAGATGTCTGCCATAAAAATATACTAATGAGGAGACTTGAAAATTCACTTTTTCCTGTGCTGTAGTGAAAGGAACAGGGAATCTCAGCTGACCAGGAGAATAAAGGTCATAATGACCCCATTCTACTAGGTGATAGAAAACTATACCCGGTATTTCAGAGTCCTGATGCTGAGAAGCCACATTAATCCACGTAGAGTCTTAGGCCTCCTGTGTTTGTATTAATGGCTTCTGTGTTATGCCTTGATTCTTGGCATTCTTTGTTCAAGATGCTAATTCCTGTGCTATTTTCATAGGGAATTGTTATACACAGATTTTTTCCAGAAAATATATAGTGTAAAAAGTCACAAATGGATACAAATCATAAATATATAAATTTAAACATTTTACTTCTACATTTGGCATGCCTTACTAATTTCTTTAGGTGCTTTACCATTCCAGGTCCAGTCAAAATAGCATGAATGTGTGTAATGTTAAGCCTGATAAACCACAGAAAGATAAGATACAATGATTCAGTTTCCCATACATTGTTTTTATAAAAAAGAATACACTTAGACCTGAAACATAACTGAAACTGCCAAATGCAAATGATTTGTTTCCAATACTGAAGAAAACATATATTCCCTTTCTGAAACATATGGTTTAATATTAAGATTAATATATTCATGCATTCACACCACACTGTCCATAGATATTTCTATTTTTTATTTAATTATGTTTCCAACATTGTTTACATTATTGTCTAATTAGCAATCTAGAAATAACACTAAATGAGTGTATTTTTCCATCTGTGTAGGTCCTTTTTAAGTTTCAAAATGTTGTTTTTATTGTCGTGCATAAAACAGCTCTGAATTTGCTTGTTAAAGATGTAGAGATTTGGGGCATTTGTACTAAAAAGTTTTTAGTTCTTTGAGAATGACTTAACATTACAGGTATTTAAAAAAATATAAATGGGGGAATCGTTCTAGAATAAATTTAGAAAAGGTAACAAGAACAATGATTAAATTAGACATTTGTAATTTACTTAATTTCATTATATTTCTTTAGAACAAACTTGATAGCTATTTCCCAGACATAATATTTTACTCTCTTTTTCGTTGATTAAACATTATGCAGCATTATATTGCACTGAAAAACTCTGAGAGCCAGTGATGATTATAATTCATTAAATATTGATCAAATTAAAACTAAAATTGCTTCGATACTATTCATTTGTTAAGTATAAAATAAAGGAAAATTCTATAGCATGCAGATAACATTGAGTAGCTGTATAAATAAGCAAACTAATAAAACCTGAAAATGCGAATGCTTAATAATCTTCTTAGTGAGAAAACACTCCTATTAAAATTTAGATCTTATTTTTAATTTTAATAAGGAAAAAACCAAGGAGATTCCATGACCTTGTTCTTCTAAATCTTTAATTTAGTTTCTGTTAGAAGCTTAATTTGGAAAAAAAACCCTATTTTTTCCATTCAGCTTTGGAACTAATAAGTTTATATCAATTAATATGATTTTTTCAACTGTGAGATTTGCATGTGTCATTTATACAGAAATCTTTTCCAATTTACCATTATCCTCAGGAAGCATTGTTACTCCTTGCCGTGCTAGCATATTATTTATGGAATAGAAAAACTTGTGTTGATGTCAGTGGACTCCGGGCCTAATATTGCAAAGTTCTGATCACCCTCAATAGTCAGTAGCTTAGGTGTGAAGATATAGATGGGAGTAGTAGATGTTCAGCAGTTCTCAGACCTGAACCCTTAACTGCCAAACTGTCCTTATTCTGATATGCACATTTGGCTTGAAGATGCTTGTGGAGCTCACTAACATATTTTTATTGTCCTATACACACCTAAACTGACAGACATATAGGTTTAAGGAAATGCTTCTTTCCTTCTGTGGATCACGTTCTTTTTTGACATTTTGGTGTGACTACTCACATGCTTAGAGTCAGAATAGGATCCATGGGGGGCAGGGAGTGGCAAGAGACACTGGGAAAGATCTGGAGAGGTACAGGAAGGGGGACGTGCCTGCTGTCATCACTGCTGGCTGATCCCTGCACCTGCACAGCCATTGCCTGCAGCTGGAGTCCTAGGAAGCAGGCCCAGGAAGGGGAGGCTGGGGAGGCACTTGCCACCATCACTTTCCCCAGCTGACCTGGGCACAGAGGGACCCCCAAGCTTACTTCTGCCTCACTCAAATTGGGGGCTGCAGGGAAACGCTATATAAAGTGCGAGGCTTGGCTTGAGTTAGTGGCACAGGTGGGTAGTCCCCTCTTCCAGCACTTCTGCCCTGTCTTCCCCGCCCCACCCTAGTATCCCCAGCCAGCCAGGGGGATCCAGCTGTACCCACTTTCATCTTCCTCCATGGTCAAGCTGTAGTGCAGGTCACATCCTCAACATCCCATTTTTTAAAATCCAGGATCCACCTATGCCTACAGTTAATCACATGGTCTGATCCTGGCTCAGCACTCTATCCCTCTTTATTTAAGCACTTAAGCATATGCTTAATTTTCAGAATGTGTTTAATGTCCAATGGGATTTAATAATGTTTGCTGAACAGAGCCAGGAGTAGGTTCCTTGGCCTTGATTTCAAATCCCTAAACTGTTTTAAAAACATTAAAAAATAAGTGAAATACTATTGTTGTATAAATTTGTATGAAAGCAATTGGACACAATCCAAGCAAAAAGGAGGAGATACGTGGGCTGAACTCTCTTAAAGTTTAGTCCACAAGAAGAAAGAATAAGAGTTAACCTATTACCATAATAACTACAAAGCAGTGCCTTCTCTCTGGTGCTATCTTCATGCTATTAATGGCTTCTTCACTTGTAATCGTGTATCTCCAAGTGAAACTGTGGGCATCCAATTGCTTCTCACCCCCATTTCTTCAACTGTGCAGTTGTTTAGAGTTTTACAGCATCAGGCACATTAAAAGCTCTGACTGAAACACCAGTAAATGTTTTTTGATAGTTAATTTAATGGCAAATCATGATTAGCTAGGGAAATAATTACCTACCATCTTTTACAGTAAGCATTTCTAAAACTGATGTGCTGGGAAAGTCAATACATTTCATTGCTGCTCATTAAAGAAGGACAGATACTGGGGTGAATATATCATATAGGGATTTTGTTTGATTTGGGATTTTTGTTATTGTTTTTTTCATTAGTTTATTTTGAATACCTTCACTTATATAGGTATATCCCCATGGGTATTTCCAATTAAGATCTTGAAACTTGCAGTGGCAGCTGTGTTGGTGTCACTGGGCATAACCCTAGGTAACTCAGAGGGATGGAAGACCACGAGTGTCGATGAAGCCCCTCTGCTCTAGGCCCAGGCGAGCCAGGCCCCCCCCCCCCCCGAACCTTTGTAACCCTTTCTTTGAACTTTTTGTAACCTCCTGTAATACTGGAAAACAGGATGAGTAGCAGGCCAGCTGAAACTCCCTAAAAACTGTTATCTGTGGAATGCAAGAACACCGCTCAGAGAGAGAAGGGAGGAGGGAAAGGGAAGATGGCGGGGGGCCAGCTAGTGGAAAACTACTGCAGAAAGTGACCAGGTTATAAATATACACTGTTGCAGGGTTAGGGGTGCAGGATTTGAGACAATACAGTCTCCCTGAGCCTTTTACTTGAGCTCAAATAAACTCCGTTTACTTCTCCCCCCAGTGTGTTTGTTGGCGCGACGCATACCGGGCAACGAACCCAATTGTTGCCTCCCTCGGACACCTGATGCCGGCAACAGTTTTTGGTGCCCAACGTGGGGCTCAAGGCTAACATTTCACCTTGCCCTGATCCCTCCTGGGGTCGATGACTTGCGGCAACAACCGACGCCCAGCGCGCACCGGTGGTTTCATCGGGGGCCTCGGCAGAGACGTGGTTTGATCGACCCCGGAGGGCACAACGGTGCAACACACTCAAATAGTGGAGAAGCGATCGTGGGTGACGGTGTGGAACCGGTCCCTTGGACAAGGTAGGATAAGATCAGCAGTCTGAGCATTTCCCGTTAAGACCTGGGGATGCCCAGTGTCTCCCTGTAGGACCTGGGGACGCCCAGTGTCTCCCTGGAGTATGGGGCAGGGACAGAGTACGGTTGGCAGGGCACGGTGTACATCCTTAGAATGCATTCTGACTAATTGGAAACTGTTTAAGTCAGATCTAATGACTAAAAATAATCTTAAAAGGTTCTGTACAGTGGAATGGCCTCACTATCAACTGGAGGATCAGGAAAGGTGGCCTCTGGAAGGGTCAATTAACTATAATACAATCCTCCAATTACTCCTGTTTTGTCAGCGAACGGGTAAGTGGAATGAACATTTGTATGCGCAACTGTTTATGGCTTTACGAAATAAGACAGATATTTTGCAGAAGTGTAATTTGACTCCAACAGGATCAGTAGTTGTCAGTGTTGAGTCTCAGCATTCCCCCCAACCACTGTAATGCTAGAGTCGGTGTCCCCTTCGGCTTTAACACCTCCACCATATAAAGATCAGATGCCCCCGGTTCCAGAGATTCCTCCCTCAGTGGGATTTTACCCTTTACTTACTAAAACTGTAATAGCCTGGCCTGGGGCAGATGGGCATGCAGCCCAGACCATGCAAGTATACACCCATGTACCTTTTAATCCGGTGGACCTGGCAGCTTTTAAGGCACAGGCTGGAGAATTTTCAACTAACCCGAGTAAGTTTATCTCTGTCTTTGAGGGATGTTTAGCTAGTCACAAGCCTGATTGGGATGACTGTAATATCCTTATGCAAACCTTATTATCTAAAGTAGAGCGGAATCAAGTTATTTCCAAAGCAAGGGAGGAAGCACAGCAGAGGCATGAAAGGGATCCCGTCAATGTTCCTGGTCCGGCAGATGTGGTTCCCCTAGCAGACCCTAGATGAGACCCTAAAAACCCTGTGGATCATACCTGTCTTACCTCTTACAAAAAAAGGAAGACGAATTAAGCAGTACCCAATCAAAAAGGAAGCCAGAAAGGGACTGCAAGAGACTATAGACCATTTCCTAAAGTATGGCGTACTGCGAAAGTGTCAGTCAGCCTGGAACACTCCTATCTTGCCTGTACTAAAGCCTGATGGCACATATCAACTGGTGCAGGACCTAAGGGCAGTTAACGAACGGGTTAAAACTATTCATCCCCTCATCCCAAACCCGTATACCTTGCTGGCCTCCATAGGGAGGCAGTATACTCATTTCTCAGTTCTTGATTTGAAAGACGCTTTCTTTACAATTCCAGTTGACCCCCCCCTCTCAGGAGATATTCTCTTTTGAATGGGAGGACAGAAAAGGGTTAAGAAACAACTTTGTTGGACAGTATTAGCCCAGGGATTTAAAAACTCTCCCACCCTTTTCAGCCAGTCCTTAGCTAAAGACTTGGAGGAGTGGAATAATGAGCATGAAGTTCTCTTGTTACAATATGTGGATGATTTATTAATTGCTGCTCTAAATTTAAACTCCTGCCTTAACGCCACTGTAAGCCTCCTGAACTTTATTGGACTTCGAGAGTATCAGGTGCCTCAAAATAAAGCTCAAATTGCTCTCCCCAAAGTACGATACCTGGGATTTCACATAAGACAGGGGGAACGCCAGCTTTCAAGTGAGCGAAAGGAGGCTATATGCCAGGTTCCCACCCCAAGCAACCGTAAGCGGCTCAGGGCGTTTCTTGGCATGGCAAGTTTTTGCAGAATATGGATCCCTGAATTTGGACTATGGGCAAAACCACTATATGACTGTAAAAGGGGCAGACCATGACCCCTTTTATTGGACTTCAGAAGCCGACAAAGCATTTAAAATACTAAAAAGGAAACTAATGGAAGCCCTCGCCCTGGGTTTACCGGACCTTTCTAAACCTTTCCAATTGTATGTGTATAAACGAAAAGGGATGGCTCTGGGAGTGCTTACTCAATTGTTGGGGGCGTGGAAACGTCCCGTTGCTTATTTCTCCAAACAGCTTAATCCAGTTGCCAAGGGATGGCCAGTGTATTTACGAGCAGCTGTGGCAACTTCCCTAGTACTTGAGGAAGCTGAAAAGTTAATGCTGGGAGGAGTCGTGCAGGTGTATACCCCTCATATGGTCCAGGCTCTGCTAGATGCGAAGGGGGGTCTCTGGCTCACCCAGGCTCGGATGGCTCGGTACCAAGCTAAGCTGTTGGAGAACCCTAAAGTAACTCTGCAAACCTGCCCCTCCCTCAACCCGGCTACTCTCTTACCTGAAACGGAAAAACAAGAGCATGATTATTTAGACATCATAGATGCACAGTACTCCAACTGTCCAGACCTACAGGATCAGCCACTTCTGAATGCTGATTGTGAGTGGTACACTGATGGCAGTAGCATTGTTGTAGAAGAGCAAAGGAAGGCAGGTTATGCTGTTGTGACCCTCTATGATGTTGTTGAGGCCAAGGGTTTGCCCGCCAGAACATCTGCTCAACTTGCTGAACTGGTGGCCCTGACCCGGGCACTAGAACTGTCAAAAGGGAAATGGGTCAACATCTATACCGACTCTAGGTATGCTTTTAAAGTACTGCATGCCCATGCTGGCCTATGGAAACAAAGGGGATTGCTGACAGCCCAAGGCTCCCCAGTGAAGTATAGACCCCAAATTCTCCGACTCCTGGAAGCTGTTCAACTTCACTTGGCAGTAGCAGTAATGCACTGTAAGGCTCATCAGAAAGAGGATCAAGATGTAGCCAGGGGTAACGCCCGGGCGGACAGAGAAGCTAAAAATGCTGCCACCCTGAGGACACCAAGACCTGCTGACACCCATATGCATGCCCTCATTCCATCAGTGGGGGAGCTCCCGGATCCCCAGTACTCGTACAAATCAAACCCTCAAGCGTCACCTATCAAAGATCTGCCAAGAAGCCTCTCTGCAATGGCTCGATGCTTTGCCCCTTGCTCTGCTTCTCATCTGTGCCCTCCCCAAGGGAAGATTAGGGCTTAGCCCCTTTAAGATTATGTTTGGAAGGGCATGGCCTATGAACGGGATGCCGGTTCTAGCAGGGGAGTGGGAAATAGAATGTAATATTTTGTCACTGTATATGTGCTCTCTGTCTGCTGTTCTTTCTTCTCTCCATAGGTACACTAAAGACTTGCAGCCTCTTCCGCTGGATGCTCCAGTCCACTTGTTACAGCCGGGGGATTCCGTGCTCATTCGTACCTGGAAGGATAAGCCCCTCCAAGAGAAGTGGAAAGGACCTCACACTGTCCTACCAGTTTCCCACACATCGGCAAAGGTCGACGGACACAAGAACTGGATTCATCACGAGACAGATTTGGCATAATCTTTCTCCCGTTGTATGGAGTGGGCCGGTTAGCCAAGCTGTATTGTCAACTTTCTGCGTTTCTTATGAAATTTGCCAATGACACTTTAGCTATTGAAAAGAGCCTTAACTCCGAGATTTATCAACTTAGTTTATTATCTCTTCAAAACTGTCAGGCTCTACATTGTTTTAGCATCTCGAGAGGGTATGTGCTCTAATTGGGAACAAATGTTGTACTTATATTCCAGAAAATTCCCAAGATATTAACAAACGCATTTTGTCGGCCGAACAGGCTTTTAAGCAGTGGAAAAGTCAGGAACGTAAACCCACTGTTTTCGATTCCCTCTGGAGCTAGTTGCCCAAACTCGGAGGCCTAGGAACGGGCATCCTTCACCTCCTGGTCACCGCTGTTGTGTTGTGTTTAATTACCCTCCTCTTATTTGCGCGCTGTAATGCCCTCCTGCGCAAAGTCTGTGTATCCCCCTCCCCGAGCGCTTCACTATACCCCTGCATTGAAGATCCCAGTTCCCAAACACTTAATCATCTTTTATCTTCAGAATATGAGAAAACTCAGCCAAAACTTTGTTGAGTATTCTCAAAGTGGGGAGTTGTTGGTGTCACTGGGCATAACCCTAGGTAACTCAGAGGGATGGAAGACCACGAGTGTCGATGAAGCCTTTCTGCTCTAGGCCCAGGCGAGCCAGCCCCCCCCCCCCCCGAACCTTTGTAACCCTTTCTTTGAACTTTTTGTAACCTCCTGTAATACTGGAAAACAGGATGAGTAGCAGGCCAGCTGAAACTCCCTAAAAACTGTTATCTGCGGAATGCAAGAACACCGCTCAGAGAGAGAAGGGAGGAGGGAAAGGGAAGATTGTGGGGGGCGCAGCTAGTGGAAAACTACTGCAGAAAGTGACCAGGTTATAAATATACACTGTTGCAGGGCTAGGGGCGCAGGATTTGAGACAATGCAGTCTCCCTCTGCCTTTTACTTGAGCTCAAATAAACTCTGTCTACTTCTCCCCCCAGTGTGTTTATTGGCGCGACGCACACCAGGCAACGAACCCAATTGTTGCCTCCCTTGGGCACCTTGTGCCGGCAACAGCTGGAAGATGATTATATTTTGCAAAAAATGTTTAGACTTAGGAATTTGTTCATGAAATGGTGTTTTTTCTTGTGATTAATATAGGTTCTTAAGAATAGCATATTTTGAATGCCTTTTGTTTGAAACTTGTTGATCAGAGTTTGACTGGGAAAGTGATTTTTAATCTTCTACATCTTTCCTTGTATCTTTACATTCTAAAAGATTTGGAGGAAAATAATATTTTTTTCAGAGATCAGTCTCTCTTGAATATACTACCAAAAATCCATAAGCTGTTTTTCTTTTCCCATCTTCACATCTTTTGTCTATGTCTCACCTAAGTACTTGCTCAATTGAGCAAACCATTTATACCTCTGCACCACTCCTTTGCTGAGTAAGGATGGACTGTGGGCTCATCTCTTTTAGGTGGTGCAGAAAAGATTAGATTAAGGACAATCTTACCAGAGCACTTCCTGATGGCTACATGGAGTTTGCAATTGTTAGCATTAACAGTCCCCTTAGTTCCTTCTAAGAAACTAGAGAATTAAGGCCCTGGTCCTGAAAGTCTGCCTGCTGAAGATAGACAACTTCAATTTAGAAATGAGAAAAAGGATTTTAACAGTGATCACATCAGTAATTAAGCACTGGGAAAACTTATCTAGGGAAGACATTAAGTTCTCCATCACTTGAGGACTGTACCTCATAACTGGATGTTTGGCTAAAATTATATGCTCTCACTGAACCAGAAATTAAGAATTTGGTACAGGTAGAGTTCTATCAGTTGTGTTATATGTGATCTCAGTCTAGATGATCATAATGAATCATCTTTGTCATAAAATGGATAATAAACAGGGATCCTAGTTTTCTCTGATATAAAAAAAAATCCCCAATTTTCAGGTTTAAAAAAAAAGGTAACCTAAAATCCATGTTTCCTTGATTAAAACGAAACACCACTATAATATGTTTCATTTAAACACCACTGTAGTGGTGTTTCATTTTAAATTAAGGAAACATGGATTTTGGGTTAGGTTTTTTTTTAAACCTGAAGATTAGGGTTTTTTTTTATATCAGAGAAAACCAGGATCCCTGATAATAAGAGACATGATCAAGCTCATTCTCACTTTTTATCCACGTGAAGTATATTCCAAAGGTAGAAAAGAGAAACAAAGAGCTAGATTGTTACCCTGGAATACTAGAGGCAAGGGTTGAATGAAGCAATGATTGCAGTAGCCTGCTACCTTTGTTTTTCTGTGACTATGTAATTTGAAAATGTATTTGGTATTTTTAAATTTTGAGTCACTAGATGCATCATTGTAATGCATTGTTGTAAGAGTATCACTCTGAGAAATGGCATTTGTGTCTCAATCATTCTGCATTTCTTCTAAATTTTATAAAACACAGGATATTTTAGTTTCACAGATGTCAGAGTGAAAACTTCTGTTTAGCAATCATTGTTTGTGTAGTCTTGTGGATGCCTATTTCTCAGCATGCATTATTGCTTAGAATGATGGTCAGTATTTACTTATCAAAAGCTTAAGAAACTTTTAGCATTCCAAAAATGTAGTGCATAAAGAACAAAAGCAAAACATGTAGAATCTGGTGATGCAATGTCTTACATTCATCAATAAAGTTATTTAGCACCTGCAGGACTGGGCTCCCAATTTGCTTATTTATGCCATAAATCATGCTTTAAATAATAGTCTTGTATTCTTCCTATTTCCTAGATGTTATTAAGTTTTTTGAAATGTGAAACAAATGCCTGAGTTCTAATTTTATTAATATATGCCAAGTACAACTTCCATATCTGACACTATTCATCATATCCCAATTAATCATCTGGGGACAGAACCCATATCCCATTTCAAGCACAGGCCAATAGCTCTTGGGGAAATTAAATCATCTTTCAGAAATATTTCATTCTGCAGAGCTAATAATTCAATGTAAATGGATTTTTAGAAGAAAAACCTTAATGCACTATATAATATTTCTGTAGAGTTCTCCATCTCATTTATTAAAATTTAATTCCACATTTAAATCTGAATTCTTTGCAAAATAGTTTACACTGTTGTTATGGGGAACATAGGCTGGTACCATTTCTGATGTTATAATAATATGATTTCCTATTCAACCTGTAAAAACATCACTTAAAGCTCTGATGGAGATGGAGACAGGGGGGGACAATTACAAAAGGGGAAAAAAAGCAGGAAATTCTCATTTTCACAGTGACACTTTTATCTCATCTCTTCCCTCCCCTCTACCAGCTGATAGCACAGTGGTGACCCACTTCTCCAGCATAATTTGCAATCTACATTATTTTTGTCCATACTGCTAGGCACAAGGAATTGAAGGAGAATGGAAAGTACTTTGAAAGTATACATTTATTTTTACACTGATATGCAGTTCCCAAAATCTCACTATTTAGCAGAAGAGGGGAAAAAAAGAACTTATGCTTAGGATGGGATCAGGAAAAATGTTTGCCAAGAAATATGAAAAGGAGCTTTTCAGAGACTGGAGGAAAAAAACATACTGCTGTTGTTGCAGCCTTTCTAATAATCAGCAGGGATTATTATCTATATATTAGTGGTGTTTCATTTTAATGAAGGAAAAATGTAGATTTTGGGTTACTTTTTTTAAATCCGGAAATTGGAGATTTTTTTTTTTTACCAGTGAAAAGCAGGATCCCTGATAATCAAGACTTTGATTAGCACTGATGTTAAAATGAAGTGAAGTGCATGTTTCAAACAGTTTACATTTTAAGCTCATTGAGAGACAGTACAGCCCATGGTTAGATATGGAGACCTGTCTCCTGTCAGGAGACCTGTTTTATTTCTGGCTCTTGCACCATTAGTAGTAGTAGTAGTAATGGGCATGGAGCAAAAGGTAGCTCTGTTCTCAGTAGTGATTGTTAAGTATAAAACAGGTGGCTTGTTGGTCTAGGGGTATGATTTTTTCACTTAGGGTGTGAGAGGTCTTGGGTTCAAATCCCCAATAAGCCTAATTTTGGTATAGAAATAATAATTTTGGAAACCTACAAAAGTTTGAGTGCTTATTCAGATATCTTGAGTCTAAAAATTGGGGTGGGAGTCTCATAAGAATTGCTTTCATGTGGTAATTCCACCTGGAAACCTCAAAAGAACACCTTTTTTCATGTTGTTTTAGCGCTTCTTCTTCCTGTTTTGCCTGTATATTAGAACAGAATGCTTCAGGACTCTAATTTGCTTCCAATTCTTCAAAATAGTAAATGAGAATTTGTTCATTCCCACCAAACAGGTTATCAGTTTGCACAACAGAAAGGTCCTGTGGAAGACAAGGAACTTGCTCATTTCCAGGCACACAAACAGCTCACTAGAGGCCTGTGTCAAAATGGGACTACTTGGGTGCATCTACATGTGTGCCTGACAACACTGTAACTTCTGTTACTGTGCAGTCCCAGCAGTGCATGGGTCATTTCTGGCTTGTTGCTACTGCACAGTAGCGTTGGTGTCATGGTTCATGCCCACTAATGCTACGCCACCACAGCTCATTGCTACGGCAATGTCACATCTGGTATAGACGCATCTACTGAGATGCAAGGGTACTACAAGAAAGAAGTAGATATGTCAAGGAGGCGATGGCAGAGATCATGCAGAAGAGGAAAGACTGGCATAGACTGTTTATGGGTAGGACCCCTGAACAGACCAGTGACGAGGACAATGATGGCAACGGCAGTGGGTCCATCAAGAGAGAAGATGATGATGATGACAGTGACAATGGAAAGGACTGGGTTTGTTTCACTGTGACAGGCAAGGGTGCTGGTGATGGGCATGCAGGTATGTGGACATGCAGGAATGTGGATGCCCAGGTGTGCAGGTGCAGCTATTCTAATGGGCATGTGAATGGTGTAATTGTAATGTGCCACAAGTGGCATGGGCAGATCAGAGAGAGGAAAGGCATTACAGGGGCAGATAGTGCAGGAAGCAGAAGGCAGAACAGCAGATCAGGCAAGGAGTGCAGGGCAGGAATCAGGAAGGAGAGCAAGAGATTGGTCAGGGAACACAGATTAGAGAGGAGAAAATAAAGCAGCAGGTCAGGCAGAGGAAGGGGATTACAGTAGCTCTTGGGGAGAATGTGGGGTTAATTTGTGGCATGCCTGCCAGAAAGGTTGTCCCCCCGCCCCGCACCAACTACAATGTTAAACATATAATATTTAACACTAATCAAGTATCATTTTTAAGATGTTATGCTCGCCTCTAAAATGATCCCTAACACTGTGTCAACTGAGATAAATGCTTTTGCTTAGGGAACTTGCCGTTTTCTTACTTGATTCAATATGCATTGCACACAGCTCTGGCTAAAACGAACTACAGCTAAGGCTGCATGCTAGAATAGGAGAAACTTCCTGTGATACTTTGTAAATGTTTCATATTTGTAACAATAACATATGTTTATGTTAGACTTGATAAAGTAGAAAGACAAATGAGTCAGGAAATAGGTGTTCCTTCATACATTTTGAAAAGGAGAAGCAGCCTAATTAGGCTGCACTGGCATGAATAACCTTTACTTTCATGTGTAGCTTGTTGATCTTGAATTCAACAGAACTCAATCTTGAAGTAAGTGTGAAAATGTGGTCAAATCAGTTGCTTTTAACTGAAAAAATATTAAATTTTATTTCCAGAATAAAATTCTCTCTCTTCATAAAAACTATGAAAGAGGCTTGAGCCAAAACTTAAAAAAAATATAAACTGTCCAGATTCAAGGCTTGGGTTCAGGCCAATTTTAATAATGACATTTTATGAACATTTCATAACATGAGCAGAAATGCTTAGGAGGTATTGTCTTGAATTAAGAGTTGGAGTGTATCTGTTAGAGAAGGAGGGAGGGGGAAAGGGATCAGAGGAAGACTTAGAATGAGTGGGAGGGAGGGAGAAAAAGGAGGAATTTTTAGCTATTACCATTTTCTGCTTTGCGATCAAACTTTCACAAGTGAGCCAAATACTTATGAATCTTCCCTGAATAGTCTTAGCCAAGATGTAATTTAATCCATATGTTTCATTCAAGTGACATATTAATTATTGATTAGGCTTAATGAATATGCTAATATGCAGAAATCAAGTGGGTTCTGCTGCCCTGCTGTGCTTTCCAGGCCCTCATAAATTTTTTGAAGAGGTGTCTGTAGGAGACAGCTTCTGGACTAGTGCCAAAAGTCCATAATGAAGACAACATACAGAGTTCAAGGTCTGGTGTCTGCCCTTCCAGAATAACATCAAAAGCATGTTTTTGTCTGACACTTGTTCCAAAATTTTAAATTAAATTATTAACTTTTCCCCTTTGTAACTAGAGGAAAGTTATTTCTACTTTTCCATTCCCTTAGGGACCTTGAATATAAAATTTGACCTGATTTTTTCCGCTTCAAATGGAGGGAAAAATCAGAACAGGTGCAGGTCAATGGTTTAGTCAATAGCATATTAAAGCTTAAATGTTCTCTCTGTCTGCATTTGTAATCAGCTTACAAAAACTGTCAGGGCTTTCTATCTCCTCACTGTCTTTAATGCCCAAATGAATTCACAATGATGTACAGTGAAACCAAAAAAAAAAAAATGGGTAAAGTTTTTGTCCGTTTATTGTGCCCTTTTAAACATAGCTGCTGATCAGTAAGCAGCTCTAAACTAGAAGGAGTATTGAAACATATAAAGTCTAATGCAGGCATACTTTTTTTCTTGATTCCCCTTTGATTTGAAGACAGAGAAGAACTTCATTTCTTGGCAGCAACAAATTATGGCAAGCTGGTGCCATCTCAGCTGGCCATAAGGACTCTCCTGATTTTTTTCACCCACTGCTTTCTTCCTGTATGCCTGCTTATTTTTTCTTGTAGGTCCACAGCTTACTCCTTTATAGTTGAACATATGCTTATGTGGTAGCCTACACAAGAATGAAGATGTGTTTTTACATGTTCTAAGGATGAGCATATTGGTGAAAATGCAAGTAAATGATGAGGCATCCCAAGCAAATAAAACTGTCATTAGAGGCCTTAGCATACCTATCAAACAAACTTTTTTTTCTTTTCAACGGCTTGTGGGACTAGCAATTGTTCAGTCAGGAATGTTTCATGAATAATCCCAAAATGAGTTTATAAGAGCAAATTTTCATGCATTAGAACATAGCTTTTCAGCATCTTTGCTTACCACATATTATTGTTAAATATATATTAAAATTAATAATTAATTTTGGTGAGAATATTTTTTGTGTTATTAAAAATACGTTGGTTTTCAATTTCTATTGTTGCATGGAAATATATAATAGTCAACCAGATTAAATAACTTCTTTTTCCTCAACAGCCATCTTTCATTTAGCAAATTACATTGCTAAAATAATTCAGTGAGCTTTATGAGAAATGTAACACCTCCCCCCCAAACAACCTTATTTACATTACTTCGTAGAGTTGGAAGAAAATATAGGACCCTGTGCCTGGTAGCTACGCGGGTTACATGGATATATAGTTGATTCTTGTTGATGCAGTCTAAAACATGCAGCTAGACATGAAGCGTAGATCAGCACAGGCCAAGGAGTTAATGCTATCACTAGGATAACCACAGGTTAAGGAGTTAATGCTATCCCTCCAATTCTATCACTGATAGCAGTAAAGGAAGAATTTCTTTACTGTCCGAACCCCTAAGGTCTGGAACAGCCTATCATTGGAGGTGGTTCAAGCACCTACATTGAACACCTTTATGAGTAAATTGGATGCTTATCTTGCTGGGATCCTATGACCCCAGCTGACTTCCTGCCCTTTGGGCAGGTGCTGGACTCAATGATCTTCTGAGGTCCCTTCCAGCCCTAACATCTATGAAATATTTCTTGCTACAGAACAGGGCAAAGTTACCCCATTTTTATGTGAATTACAAAAGGTGCAGACTCTGGTTTACTGAAATCCTACCATATCACTTCCCTAAACTCCCAAGAATATAAGAAAGTGGAAAAGTAGTCTTTTGAGGTGATGATCATCTATGACATTATTTTTTATATGTGCCCTTGAAGAAAGCCTACTAGTTTTAGGACTAAGTTAGACAATGCTGGTAAACCTGCATAGTCTGTAAGAGTCTCCTCTCAATGAATTAATGTCACATTCTTCAGAGTATCAGTTCCTTTGAGCACAAGACAGCTTTGTTGACCATAAGTGGAGACCCCTGCACCTTTTATATTCCTCTTCCCATTTAAGAGGAAGACAGTGTTTGCTTAAGTGCATCCTTAAATGCCATGGATGGACCAGTTCTGATTAAACAGTCCATTGAAACAACATATTGTATCGTTAGAATACAGCCACAGGCCCAGTTGGCTGATATAGTATAAAAATTGAAGTGGAAGAAAGTTGCAGTTGGAATTTTGGAGTTTTCAGCATGGGGCATCTATGTGAATAGTTTTACAGAGGATGCCAGAGCATCTTGCATCAGCTGTATTTCTTGATTTAATTAGAAGAAACATTATTATCCTTACTTTGTCAAGCTGGTTGCTTCTCAAAATCTCTTCTTAGTCTCAGCTAATGTAAAATGGCCAAAACCTCTATTGCCTTTAGGGGTGCTACATCAGTTACAGCAGCTAACAGTCTAGTATGGTCTTCCTTTGCCATGTTATTTTTTAAAATTTCAGTGTAGGAAGAAACTTGAGAGAGCTCAAACACAGGTTGACAAGTGGAGTTACTAAACTTGGTAGTTTGAGTTCAGGCAAGAATTTAGAATACAAAAAAAGCTACATAGTTTTTACTAGGGCTGTGCAAAACAGCACCATTTCATTTTGACTTCCATTTAGCCATTTCAGCCAAGACAGTGTTTCATCTTGCTGTTTTTAAGCACTATTACAGTTCATTTTGTCAAAGCTGTTTCAACACTGTTTCGAAGTTTCTCCCATAGGCTATAATGGGGAATCACAAAAATGCCTATAACTGTGTCATTGCTTGACTGATTAAAATGAAAACATCAGGAATGGTAGCCCCTGCTAAAGCCACAAAGCCTGCCAAGTTTCAAGGAGATAGGTTTAGGAGTTTCTGGGAAATTGCACCTCAAGCTGCTGACAAGCAAAATTCATGATTTGTGACAGTGTGTGTTAAGGCATGCCCTCACTGGTGCTGAGGCCTCTACATGACGCAGTAGTGTGCCCCAATGAGGTCTCCTCCTCCCCTACAGCCTCAGTATGGTCCACCACTTTAAATAACAGGAAAGTAAGCAGCACAGTAGCACTAGCATCTCAGGCAACCAAACTGTCACAGAGCCTTTCTTTCCTTTCCTGCAGGAGCTTCTTCTCCAGCAGCTGCCAGAGAACTCTCCCCACCGGTCCCAGCCCTGGGGCTTAGATGTGCCCAAGGCCCTGCCTCCTTCTGGTCATCTGATGAGGGACAGGTGGTGGAGGTGTAAGTTGTAGCTGCGTTGGTCTAAGGACATGGCCCTGGCAGACAATGTTCTTTGTGTCAGTCTGGTATCTTTTAGTAGACTAACTGAATAGTTGGAGAAATATATCTTAGCAAGCTTTTGGGTTGAAAAACCCTTCATCAGGCTGAGGAAACACCCGCAGATGGTGTGTGTGCCCTTCCTGGATGGAAGGAATACGTAATAAGCCAGCGGCTGGCATGCAATGCAGGCAAGAAAGCCAGTCAATAAAAATGGAAATGGAGGCATCAGGGGGTGAGAGACATGTAGCAGTGCAAGTAAAAGTGCAGAGGTAGCTGGGGAGTCAGATATCCAGCAGGTTGTAGTGGGTCAGAATTCCAATGTCTATATTGAGTCCATGAGTTTCTGTATTTAGAAGGCTGATGAAGTGAAATTCACAAGCTTGCCTGTGAAAAGTGGTTTGTAAATTCCCTTTGAGGATTAGGCCTGAGAGACTGGAGACCAACTCCAATGATCCCAGATGACACTACCCGTTCACTTCTGGGGTGTGCGTGCATGTGCGGATGCTGCCTTTCATCCCTTCTCAGCAGGCAGAGGCACAGCTATAGGAGGGGCAGGCTCAGCTCAGCCAGTTGCCTCCACAACCTCTACCTCAACCTCCTCTGAAGTGCCTTCAGGGGAGGGAGACCTAGCTCTAGGGGAAACTTGAGGCATGCAGACAACAAACTCAGATGATTCCCTTTCCTTCCCCAGAATTTTCCCTGCTATGGCATTCAGATCCAAATCCAGCTTGAACTATTCCTCTGGCACTGGAAGGCTCAAGATGAGAAGTAAAATGGAGATGGAGAAGACTGTCATGCTGGTGCTACTTGTTGTCATGGTGGTAGTGGTGGGGACAGGTTATGGCTGGTGCTCTTGGAGGGGATGCAGACTCAGGCAGTGGCACTGCTCCCCTCTCATTGCTGTCAGTAGAACTGGAAGCCTCATGCCTGCTAGTTGTAGAATAGAGGCTGCATCTCAGTTTGGGGGGAGTGGGGGGACAGGGAACTTACAGCTCTCCTTCTACCTCCTCTTCCACCCTGCCCTGAAGGCTTGCCAGCTGTCTTTCCAGCATGCTTCATAGTGTGTTTCATAGTGTGTTTGGTGTTATGGAAAATCTGTGTGTTCTTCTGTAATGTAATCTGTATTTATGTAACATATGTAGATAATTGTATGTATGTGTTTATGTAATGTATGTATGTATTTATGTAATAAGTAAAACATATAAATGTATGTAAGTGTTCCTGAACAAATTCTATATTATGCAATATGTGCTGTGCTTCCCTGCACAGTGAATGGAATGCACAGATTTCTTTTCTAAGGGGGAAAGAATCAAAATATCCTAACAAAAACAGGAAGAGGATTTTGGGGGAGGAATAAATTGAAAGGAATGAATATCATAATAAAAGGGTATTATAAAAGGGGAAAGCAAAAGTTATTGAATCCCACTTGGTAGTAACAGGCTAGCAAGTAGGAAGTGATAGCCTTTCTCTGACGCTGCTGAGCTGCTGGAAGACACAGCTCAGAAACTGACCCCAAGGCACAGAGAAAGCTCAGTTTACACAATACTTTTTATGCTGTTTTCCATCCCTCCCCCAGGGCACTGGGATTGGAAGGGACCTCAGGGAAGGATCACAGTCAAACCTTTTGAAATGTTTTGAGTGCCCTCATTTTGTTTTGAGGCTTTTTCAAAGCCTTTCATTTCACTTCGATTTCCCTGTTTCAAGCTCGAAATGAGTCGAAACAGTGTTGAAATGAAACATCTAGCGAAATTTCACACAGTCTTACTGTTTACCATGAGTGACAAGCATTTGCTTCAAAGATGGACAAAAACAAACTGTGGGATGTTATGGTTACTCCTGTGGTTCAAAGCAACAAAGCTTCTCTCTGGTTTCTTGGAGTTTATGGTTTTTGTAAAAATGTGATTTTCACTTTTAGAAAGCTTTAATTCTTCCTCCTTGGGAGAACAAATTTAATCACAAAGCCATAAATAATCATAAAAAATAATAGCAGCCTAATTTACATCTAACCTTTCTTTTAATGATTAATGGATACTATTTATGTAAACTATTTCTACATTCCAGCATGAAATGAAATTTAAATTGCAAATTTTACAGTGGTGTATTTTAACTGGTGACCCTTTCCCCAATCACAAATAAAAGAAAACCAATTACATTTGTAATAAAGATGCTAATGTATTTTTGTTTTTTTTGTTTTTAAGGTATATAAAGTCCTTGTTGCTAGAAACTTTATTTTCCCTATTGATGAACCAGGAAGAATGAACTGTTTAAAATGCTCCAAGGGTGTGTGGGTGTATGTCTATGAATGTGACTAAACAATAATTTTCAGAACATTTATTCTGCAATACCATTCATAGTCAAGTGAACCCATTGTGCATCAAGTGTTGCAATCATCTACTGTTTTCCTCACTCCAGAACAAGAAAACACCTTCAAGGCAAGTACATTTAAAATACTTGAGGCATCACAACCTTGCTGTAGCCAAAAGACTCTTGGAAGCACGATTGCTTAGTCTTTCAAGGTCAACATTGTGAGTTGTTGTTTTCCATCTCAAAATTCTCAATATCTCTTTACTTAGATTAGGTTGCATGAAGTACTTTTGGGAAAAGCTCAGACCACCATTTGGCATAGAAATTAAATGCTGTTGCTTGGATATCAGCCTGCTTTGCCAACTTAAGCACTTAAAGATGCTTTATTTTCTATGCAAAAAGGACTTTTGAATAAAGACTTATTAATATATTGGTATACAGTTCTTGCTGTAAATCTACTTAAGAAAGGATGTGGGGTTTTTTTTTTTTTTAAAGAAGAATAAAAAAACCCCATCCAAAATCCTACCTGCTGACTTTGGAAACTAAAATAATTGGGCATTTTGCAATACTTTATACTTTTAGATCTTTAGCACCAAGAGAGAAACCAGGCAAAGGGTAGAGTGTCTGCTTGTTTTCTCACTGAGCATCGTTCTCAGGATTATATTACATTCTGAGGTGTGATGGATTGTACGGATCTATCAGTCGCCCCTGGAGAATGCCTCGTGGCTGTGATACAATCCAAGTGAGAAAACAGAGCTAAATAGAACTATGGGATTTTATAATTAAATCTAAGCTATATAGTTTAGGCAGTTTTAACTTGTCTAAAATTAACTAGTCCTCTCATAAAGGGCTTGGGTTCTTTTAAAATGGCAGAAAAGAAAGGAAATGCAGATTTTACAATTAAAAGCTGAAGCAGAGCTAAGAACTGCTAGGGGTCCCCCCCCTTTTCTTTTTCTGTTTTAATACTGAGTTTAAAGATTGTTGGATGCACAAAAGAACCTTTGATTCTGTTTATTTTGAATTCCCTCCTAACCCCCCCCATACCAAAATGCTGTAAAATTATTGTGAAAACCCACCTGAGTTTGTTTTTTCTTCTTTGTGTAACACCTTTACCGCCTTTCTTTACCCTGGCCCTGTCACAGAATTGCAGGCCAAATTCTGTTTCTGTTCCTGTTTATCCCTACTGTAAAAATCACTTTCCACTAATGTCACTGCCTGCTGGCATCCTGGGCACCTTTGTGGCATCCTGCTAGCCCCCCCCCCCCCCCCCGGGAGGGGTGCTAGTACTTGGACTGCACCCAGTGGGCCTCACCCCAAGCTCTGCCAGGCTCAAGTCAGCACATCCCCTTTGCCTGTCTCCATCTCCTGCCTCTGGACATCTCTCAGCTGCAGCCAAGAAGCAGGGGTGGGGTGGAGATAAGAGGCTTCTGTGTCCTCTCCATGTTCCCCAAGACCTGGGCACCGTGTCTCTGGCCCGTGCATGGCGGGTGTGCTGCGAGGCTTTTTTGGCCCACAGATGCAAGATCCTGGACTACTGGGGTGCAGGGCTGATGTTGGGGGAGGGGACAGGCATTAAGCATCCAAGCCAGAATAAGCAGAAGGATGCCCCTGGAAACTTCAGGATCAGGTAGGGCATGGCCATAAGACTCTTCATGGCCACAGGGGATAGTACTAGGAGCTATGGCTTCAAACTGCAGCAGAGGAAATTTAGGCTGGAGATTAGGACAAACTTCTGGACTGAGGGTGGTCAATCATTTGAACAGGCTACCTGAAAAAAAACCAAAACCCTGTGGAATTGCTATCCTTGGAAGTTCTTAAGAGTAAGTTAGACAGACACTTGGCTGGGATGGTTCAGTTAGGGATGATTCTGCCTTGAATGGGGTGCTGTACTAGATGACCTTAGGAGCCCCTTCTAGCCCTACTTTCCTATAATCCTAATACTGAAGTTAAGCACATTTTATTATGCAGCTCAGTATTTTTCTTTAAACAAACTGTCTACAGAAAATGTTGTATTTAGAGCACATAATGAAATGGCAGAGTGACTGTCCTAGGGACTGATCTGTTTATCTGAATGGACACAGAACAAACAGCAGTGGTATAATCATCTCCAGCTTTACTTTATCACCAGAAAGTACAAATAAAAAAGTAGTTGAACAATGATGGGCTCAGTCTCTGTAATGTTGGGACAACCCAGAAAAATATTTGTCTTAGAGCTCCAGCCTCATCTGCCTATGCACCAATGCCAGGAGCATGGGGAATAAGCAGGAGGAGCTTGCCCTCCTGCTGTCTAGTGCACAGTATGACCTGGTAAGGATCACAGAAACCTGGTGGGACTCCTTGCATGACTGGAGTGTAGCCATAGATGGCTACACCCTGCACAGAGGAGACAGAGTAGGGAGAAAAAAGCAGAGGGGTATCTCTCTATGTGAGAAAGCAGCCTTTCTGGAGGCTGACATTGCTTCCAAAGATAAGCAGCTTGAAACCCTCTGGGTCAAGCTATTGGGTGGGGGGGAAGGTGAAAGAAACCTAACTGTAGGCATTTATTATAGGCCACTGAACCAAGGAGAGGAGATGGATCTGGAGTTTTCTCAAGAACTGGCAGAGGCTGTGCATGCAGGGGACTTGGTTGTCATGAGTGACTTCAATTACAAGGTCGTAGATTGGGAGGAACCCTTGGCTAGTTCAGATCATTCACACAGTTTTCTGACTGTGTTCGAGGAGCTCTTCCTGACCCAGGAAGTGAAAAAGCTGACCAGAGGTAACAGTCTCCTAGACTTGGTCTCAGCCAAGGGAGATGATCTGGTACGTGGCTTAAACCTGAGGGTAACCTGGGTGACAGTGACTATGAAATTATCAGGTTCACCATCTGCCACAAGGTTTACAAATCAACCAGCAAGATGGAAGTTATGGACTTCAAAAATGTTGACTTTGACAGTCTCAGAGCATTAGTAGGGAAGGTGATGTGGGACCAGGATGGGAAGGAGAATGGGGTGCATGAAGAGTGGTCATTGCTCAGGGATACAATCCTTGAAGCACAAAAGAAAACCATTCCTGCAAAGAGGAAAGGTAGCAGAAGGGTTAGAAAACCCTCCTAGCTTAATGGGGACATTTAGTCCTCTTTAAAGAAAAAAAGAGGTGTATGCACAGTGGGAGCTAGGGATGGTCCTCAAGGAGGATTATACAATACAGGCCAGCCCTTGTAGGGAAATGATCAGGAAAGCTAAGATGGTGACTGAGTTTAGGTTCGGCACAGGAGTCAGGGACAATAATAAGTCCTTATTTAGGTATGCAGGCAGTAGGGGGAAAACAAATAGAAATGTGGGATGCCTGCTTAGCACCTCAAGACAGCTGGTAACTGACATTCAGGAAAAAAAAGAACTTCTGAATGCCCACTTTCCTTTGATATTTCACTGGACTAAGGGGAAAGACAAGCAAGACAATACTCATAGGGATCGTGCTGGGAATGACAGCCTCCTTTCTGTGGATGCTGAGCGAGTGCAATACCAACTACATAATCTAGACATTTATAAGTCAGCAGGACTGGATGGACTTCATCTGAGAGTGCTGAAGGAGCTGGCTGAGGTCATCGCAGACCTTCTGACAAATCTCCTTCAGAATTTGTGGTGCACAGGGGAAGTCCTTGAGGATTGAAAAGGGCCAACATTGTACCCATCTTCAAGAAGGGGAAGAGGGAGGACTCAGGCAATTATAGGCAAATCAGCCTAACCTCTATCCCAGCGAAAATCCTGGAAAAGCTCATTAAAGAATCTATGTGTGATAACGCTCATGGAAGGTAAGATTCTGAACAACAGCCAGAATGCCTTGTCTTGGGTAGGTGTTGTCTTTCCAGTCTCATCTCCTTCTATGACTAGGACTCTCACCACCTGGACATGGGAGATGAGGTAGATGTTATATACCTAGACTTCCAAAAGGCTTTTGATCTATTATCCCATGATATCCTTGTGGGAAAACTGGAAGATTGTGAGCTCAGCTGCTTGATGGTTCATTGGGTGGGAAACTGGCTACAGGGTAGGACTCTGAGTGTTCTCATGAACGGATCTGTGTCATCCTAGCGTGAAGTGGCCAGTGGTGTCCTTCAGGAGTCTGTGCTTGGACTGGTGCTTTTCAACTTCTTTATCAATTATTTGGACAGGGGGAGTGAAAAGCTCACGGATGACACCAAGTTATGGGGCAGTGTGGTCACAGAAGATAGGTTGCTGATACAGGCGGACCTGGACAGGCTCAAGAGTTGGGCAGACCAGAATCAGATGAAGGTTAACACTTCCAAGTATAAGGTGCTTTATCTGGGGGCAAACAACCCTTAACATACATACAGGATCAGTAGTGACAGCTTGACTTTCATTACGGCCAAAAGGGACCTAGGGGTACTGACTGATCATCTCATGAATATGAGCCATCAGTGTGATGCGGTGGTCAGCAGGGCAAATAACACGCTAGCATGCATCAACCAATGCATCTTGTATAAAACTAAGGAAGTGATACTTCTGCTGTACTCAGTATTGGTGAGACCACAGTACTGAGGTCCTGACCTGAAAAAGAAGGTCTTGCATTTGAGAACATGTTTAACTCTATCACAACAATGCAGTTGGTCTAATAAAAAAAAAAAAAAGATCACCCTAAGAAATCCTTGCCTCTTACTACATGAAACAACACTTATGGGATAGGCCAACGGAGATCATAGCTTCATTTCTAAAACATTTTTATATAATGAAGAGAACAATCCTCTTCTAAGAAATATACACAACTGCAGGATTTTTTTTTAAGGCTGGGGATTAAAAGGAAGCATTTTTCTCCAATTCCCACATTACAAATGTTTGTGAATTTTATTTAACACGAACCTAGTTCTAATCTGAATTTGTAAGTATGGTGAAAGGGATTCTGTAATCTGTTAAAAATGAAACTTTGATATGTTTCATCTTCTTTTCAGAATGACCAGGTATTGCTTAAATGGTTTATTATAACATCCTGCTGAAGAGGTTGAACTTGTTAGTGTGTTGATTGCATGTATGTCAGTGCTAAGCATGACTGACTTAAATAATTTAAGCAATATTTCTAAAGCTATTAAATGACAGATATTAACAACCTGAACAAAATCTTCATCTGAAAGGCAAATAAGGTATATTATAACCTAGTCACAATCTTCCCAAGATGCACGAGTATAAAAAAAGTTTGCTGTGCTGTTAGAAGTGAATATTAACTCATTTATTTTGTACTTTAAATTTTAAAGAACAATCACAGATAACTTTGTAAAAAGAGTTTAGTTCCTCAGCTATTTAATCAATTATCAAGGTGAAGTTGTAGAAATACCTTACTTTTCTGTATTCTGAACCATTGCAGACATTAGTTGTAATTCTTGCTGAACAATGGGTAGAAATAGAATATGTGATGCTTTTGATGAGGATGCTATTGTTCCACATGAGAGGGAACAGTATGGTTTCAAGGTTTAATTTCTTTTTATCTTTTTCATAGTTGTCCCTTGGTAACACTCACCTTCCTATGTTCCTTCCACCTGAGATGTATGTCCTTGTAAAGAGCCTTCTCACTTATGGTTAGTACCCTAGTCATTGGCTTTGTAACTGTCTTTCTGAAGGATTCAAAACATATCTTTTCTTAAACTGTTCTTTGTTCTCCAGGTTTCAAAATTAATTCTCCTATTATGGGAACTGTACTGATAAAACCATTTTTTAAACTCCATTTTCAGTTTTGTTTGTAGACTGAAAAAAACTCAAAGGCCAAAGGATAAATACTTGTATTTATATCGTTGTAAGTCCTGAGAAAACTCTTATCTCATTAAATATTCCAATAGCCCTGCACTTAACTCTAGTTTACAGATAGAACAATTAAGAGATCCAGTACTTAAAAAATGTGTCTAGTCTTAAGAAATTTGGTGAGTTAAGTGGCAGAGCCAGGGGTACTGTTGAGTGCATTTTTTTATACTGGGTGGTTTATTATAAAGTCAACAGTACAATAAAAACCAAATCACAGAGTCATATAAATGCACCTGAAGTTATGCTAGTGACATAGGGGAACACATTTAAAAGGAGGTAACCGATTCATTCAGAGGTATGACTATTACTACTACTACATATAAGCATTAGTTATTTCTATCTAATTCTTAAAGGATATGTGTTTACATTTATGTTCTCATTCTTCCCTCCTTTTAAGGGTAAATTGCAATTAAAATTATTTTTAAAGAGAATGTCACATTGATTTCAGTGCTAGGCAAGAAGTAGTAATCACTGCCCAAATTTGGATGTTGACTCTTACATCACATTGGCTGCATGTAAAATATGGATGCATCCAGATGAGCCCACATGTGCCTCTTGCCATGACTCAAAGCAGTTTGAGATGTGAAAAGAGGCGTGCTGGGAACCAAAAAATGTTCCCTGCACTGCACGGTTGCAGCAGGGGATCAAAAGTTGATACCTGGATATCCAAGTATCAAACCCCCCCCCCCCAAAACAAAACCCCACAGAAAAAAATCACAGCAGGCAACCAGAGGCTCGGATCCTTCAAAGAGACACTCTGATAGCCAGCCAGAGCATCTCTACAGATGCCTCTTGCCCCTGTGCTGAAGCATGCTGCCTCCAGGTGCAGGCCAGCTTGGACCAGTGCAGGCTGCATACACTCCGGCTCCACTGGAGGTTAGCAAGGGACGGGGCGTGAGGGCAACTGGAAGGCAGGCCTGTAAGGTGTTGGGGACTGTCGGTGTGGGGGGTATTTTTTTTTTTTAGTGATGCTTAATGCACAGTAGAGTATTTTACTGTGCATTAATGTGAAGTCAATTTTTTTACATGATGCTTTAATAAGCAGTGAAATTGTCTACTATGCATTAAAGCACACATGTAGACAAGCCCATTGTGAGGGAGACATAGAGAATAGGAAACTTAGGGTACTTTAAGGTTACGTACAAACTTTACATTTAGATTGACCTAACCAAGCCAGCAGCCCTGCCACCCTTGCCCAGGACCCACCACTCCTCTGGACCTGCCAGTCCCCTAGTCTTGCTATCCCCTCTCCCGCATGAGTTACTTATTTCAGGTTGCCTGCCCTGCTCCCTGCATCGGTGAATGCCTGCATGCACCTAGTTTAAGTCTACTTTAAGCTTTCTGAACATAAACTGGATACGGTGAATTCTTGTTTGGTCTCTAAATTTTAGGTTTTGTTCTCTTGGACTATTACTTAAGCTAGTTGTTCTACTGGTACCCTTAATGATACAAAGGTATGCTCATTTGCATACAAAGTTATATTTGTACAAATCAAGGCCCACCCCAAATAGTCACGTGGACAAAATCTGGTCACCCATGTTTGCAAGAAAGGGAATAATAATGACAATGGTATGAACATGCTTGGGCTGAACTACAAGGTAGATTTAGTGAGCAAATGAAATTAGTAGAATATTCTATTGACTGAAATGGTGGCATAACATAATGCAAAATTTATACATTTTTTCATTTTGTCTAAAGCAATATTGAATTGCCTGTGGATTTTTCTAATAAGTATTTCAAGCCTGCCAGGTAGAGAACATTCAGCTCTAGAAAGCACCTCTCCTGTATGTGAAATCATGAGAAGATGCTTGTGGAAGAGATCATAGATTAATGTGCATTCTTCTTGCAATCAATTTAGATAATCATTTTAATTCATAAAGACCTCTGCTACTTAGACAACTAATCTATTAGGACACTACTAGGCTTCTGTTTTTAAATATATATCTAGCAGTCTAAACCCAAGATTGAGAGGAACTTGGACAGCACAAACCCTGCAGGGTCAGTCTCTTACGAGTTACCTAAAAAATTTTTAAAAGTAGTATGTTTTTAGTGGTTTGGACTATCTTTATGACTTTATTTCAAGAAGGAGGTACAATTGTGGGGATGGTTTTTAGTCTCACATTATACATTGAAAATATATAGTTTAATAAAATGGTCCAAGTTAATGCCTAGAGTAACTCAATATATCTCACTACAGGTGATTTGAAGCTCTTGCGATTTAACCATAGAGGTGTATTCTAAGACAATGTGGTATAAAAATATTTGTATTTCTGAATTGTGTTCATCCTTATCATATTTTATAGGCAAAGATTATTAAACACAACAGATACAAGGCCAAAATATCCATAATTTTATGTGTAAAAGATGCAACATTTCTGCATGTTTACTGAAGGAAAAAACATGCACATAAAATGCGCTAGAGTGCTTAACATCAGTGATTGAAGACAAGTGACAATGCAGAAACCATTTTCCTGATACTCCTCCTGCCTACCTTAAAAATGACTGGAAGTGATTGGAAATTCAATATACATACAAATCATTGCTAGACGAATTACATCTATCTATTTTAATGTTAAATTATGGATGTGGAGAAAGGGTTTCATGACCAATATTCAGGAAACACTCAGTTGATGAACTCCCATGATGTAGGAATGATTGATGCCAATAACATAAACAAACGTGCTATATCCTGAGAATATGAAGTAGAATATGAATATGGCAATTAAAAACTAGGGAATGTTTGGTCTTTAGTAGTTAGTCTATATTTTATAACTAAGGGAGCTGAATCAATACAAGACCTGTTATTGATGCATTATTTATATGCAGGGTCTTGAAGACATGTTCAATCCCATAATGAAATTCTTATAAAATATTCAAGAAGTCAGAAAAAGGAATAGTAACATAGAGGCTCCAGGATATTTGCTTCACGCTAGGTAGAAAGTTCCTTTAGAGTATTTAATAATATCCTAACACATTTTTCTTGTGAATAATATCTGAATTTCATGCAAACATATGCATCATACAAACTGGAAATATAATGTAATAGGAGTTATTTTGGCAGCATGTTACCATGCTAATATTCAAAAATGTAAATAAATGATTGCTGATGGGCAAATCATGAGGGGTTTTGTTCACTTTGGATCTGCACTGGAAAGTTAGGAGTCCAACCCAGCAACCTTACTCATGAAGATATGTCTACTAAAGACAAAGTAACTACTTAGGCATTGCTATGTATTAGATAGATTTGCTATTTGTAGATTAGAGCCTAAATACAGAATAAAAGACATTTTTTACTCTGAAGAGCACCTGGCTATGTTTAGTCAAATAGTGGGAGGACAAAGACGTGGAGAAGTGAAATAACTCTCTTATGGTCATATAACAAAAATAGATGTAGATGTTAGCTCTCCAAAGTTCTAGCCTATTTCTCTATCCTCTCCCCTATGCTGCCTACTACCTTGCATTTACTTTACATGTATACAGTACCTCACCTCCAAGCACTAATGCAACGCAAATATAAAATATTTGCATGAACTAAAATTGCTTGAATGGGTAACAAATGAGATATCAAACCCTAAGGTGTTTATCTGAACAGTGTACAAGTTAGCCTGACTAGCTGAAATCACAAAATGGCCCTTAAAGGCTCATGGATAAAGCCTCGACTTCAAAACTACCCAGATACAAGAAGTGTAGGCAAGTTTACATGCGTAAATGCTGCAAGGTGAGTTTACTCTAGAGTAAACCCACCATGGGTAAGCGTCTACACATGCAGAGATGTGGGAGCAGATATGCTGCTTCTGGCACCAGTCTGCTCCCATGCACTCCAGCCCTCTACTGCTCCCCTGCAGCAGTCAGGGGGAACTCTAGGCTCCCCCAGGATGCTAACTCAGGGGCTAGCAGGGAGCATGGGGCCAGGAGACAGCTGTCTCCAATTGGTCTCCAATTTGTAGCATCAGTCAGCCACCTGAATATCCAAGTGGTGGGATTCATTGTCACAATTAATTATGGGCGCAAAACTGGGGGCTTATTCATTTAGCTCAAACATGGAGTTCTTAGTTCTGAATGTCCTTAATTTTGTGGCTGTATTTTCACAATAATAGTGTCACTTTCTTAGTTGTGTACAAGAGTGCAACAGATTTGTTTGAATTCTGCATGAATGTTTAAAATATAGCAAGTTCATGAAGAAGAAATCCTTGTGCTCTATTTTCTAGTTGTGAATGTGTGGCAACTTAATGTAACAGAAAATGTTAGTTTGTAGTCATTTCAATCTTCCCACTCACCTTTTAATTGTTCTGTCAAGAGTTAATCAACGGAAGACTCCTTTCATTCTGTGGAATGATTTAATAATATTTTTAATTACTAAAGTAGAAAACAATACAATCTTCAACACTAACACTTGAAAATTATTTGCACTTAGATTGAAATTTACAAAAAAATGATCTCCCTAGTGTTACTACATGCTCATTTTATTTAGTTTCTTTTTATCCTGAGATGTATAAGAGTAGATCAAATATACATGTTTCTGTATAAAGAGAAAAAAAAATGGACCACTTGAATATCATAATATAGATCTGATTTTACAACAGTGCAAAGTTGATGAAAATGTGCTGAAAAATAAGTGTGAACATTGTAAAGTGGATTCTCAGATACATATTTATTGCTTTACTCTTGGGTTCTTTTGCTTGTTAAACATAACAATTTATTCTTGTTTCTTTATACTTCCTTGTTATAGTGGAATGGACTTTTACTGTAAAATAAGTGCTCATGAAGGGAAACATTTTATTTTCTAGAAATATTATGCCTTCTAGTTAATATACCCTAGAAATCTCTCACTCCCTCTGGAAAATATTTAATCTTCTAGTAACATTTTTTTGGAATTACTTAGCAAGTTGTTTTCTGTTAAACCATTGCTAGTTTATCCAGAAGGTTCCACCCCCCTGCAGATAGAAATCAGTGGGAAGATTCCCAATAGTGTTAGTGCCTGTGACAGGGGGCCGTCCTGGGACCAGTCACAATATCAGCCCACCCACCTGTATAGAGCAGCCCACCCTGATTCTCCCACTATGCCTTGATACATTAAAATCAGCTGGAAAAAAAATGTGGGAGGCTGCCCATTTAATGCCCTGATACCAAGGGTGGCATACACAGCTTCAGCCTATCCTTTACCATGTCCCATACCTTGCAGATAGTATCCAAAAATTACTTCCAACTCCTCTGGGTCCATTGCTGGGCCACACTTGGGCTCTGGCCCAAACTCAGCCTCAGGTGTTCTTGGACATACCTGGGCTTAGCCTCTGGCCCCACTTGGCCTCAGGTGTCTTTAGATATGCCCCCTTTCTGGGTCCCTTTGCTTCTCATTAGGCTCCTTGCCCCTCACACTCTGCCCCTCACTGGGGTTCCAGAGCCTTAGGCCCCTTGGGCCTCAGGTGTCTGTCAACATCTCTGGACCCCACTCTCGGTCTCTGGCCCACTCAGGCCTTAGGTATCTCTTGATGTACCTGGACATCAGTCTCCTTCAGCCCTCCAACTAGGCCTCACCCTTATCAGGCCTTGGGACTCAGCCCCTCCTAGCCCCTGTGCTGTTGCCCAAGCCTGGTGCTTTTCTTTCAGGGTGTCCTCCCCTAGGCTTTCCCCTCTATAGGGTCACCCACAAGGCAGTGGGAGCTGAGGCTTTCCAGAGCCCCATACTCACCTTTCACTAGGAAGGCACTGGTGTGGTATTTTCTCAGGACTTCCCTGTCACAGGCAGCCCCACCACATCTTTTTGTTAGAATTACACAGCTTGACTTGCTCTTGATAAGGGAGGAATGCTGCCCAAGGTTTCTCCCTCTCCTCCTCACACTTTCACATGCTGATTACAGATACTAGTTCAAACTGAAATTTAAATGCATAGCCTAAGGGAATGAACTCTTGATGAACTCTTGTAGTACTGAGCATGCTTAATTAGCTGTTGCATATTTACCTCTCCGCCCCCCCTACTCAAATAACTAATTATACTATACATGCAATGTATGTAATGATGTAATTACATGTATGTTCATATAATGTGGGAGTAAGTTGCAAGAACTTCTGTATCTACGCACGTGTCAAGGAGATTTGAGAAGAATAAAAGCCGCTTGCAAACACAATCAGGTGTCGGAAGCTGATTTGAGCACTTGTCTCCGCTCCGACCTTGCTTGCAAGCAAATAAACCCTTAAGTGCCGACTGATGTCTGTGTGTCTGTGATCTCTGCGTGCCTCCAGGGAATGAACCGCAGTTTGTGCAACAATTTGGCGAGCCAGCCAGGAACCTCCTGGACCACCTTGGGACCCAGTGACAAGATCATCCCTGCCGCCATGGGGAGTGCGCACCGAGCCACCTTTTTGGGCTCACCCGGGGGTATGAGACATGAGTCAGGGTACCCGGGAGGTTAAAGGCTACCTGTGTAAAATTCTCGGTTTCTGAGGACGCCAGACACACATTCTGGCATTCCAATCGAGATCTCTAGGATACTTGAGTGAGAATTCCCTTGTCCAATTTGGTTTTTGGATCTGGGGACAAAGAGACTTGTTCGATTTAGTTTTGTTCCGGGGATTCTTTTGGTCCGGAATTTGGTGTGCGTTGGACGCACTTTTGCGGACAGTCTTTGGCTCGGATCTTTTGGTGCATGCTTTCTGGTATTTGGTGTGCATTGGATGCACTTTTGTGGACATTAAAATGGGTGCGGGTAGCTCCCGTGTAGAAAACTCAAGTACTCCTCTGGGTTGTGTTTTACGGAACTTTAGCAAATTTACAAAGCAGGCGGATTGTGGGGTAAAGATGAAAAAGGATGATTTAATTAAGTTTTGTCAACTTGAGTGGCCAACATTCAGGGTCCACTGGACCCCGAAAGGATCCTTTGTAGTGAAAGAAGTGACAGCTGTCCATGAGGTAGTTATGCAGGATGGACACTGGGATCAGTTCCCTTACATAGACTGTTGGTTAGAAGTGATCCAAGATCAGCCACCTTGGATTAAGAAATGCTTAGTAAAATCTCACGTGATGGTTGTTAAAGGAAAGACCCAAGGGGGACTGCCTGTACTCCCCGAGTCTAATGAGGGAGTGGGGGATCCTGAATTAGCCGGGTATCGGGCTCGTTCTCTGGTCACCCCGACAGGTAACGAGGATGAATCAGACACCTCCCCAGGACCCAGTCCTTCTGCACCACCACTCCCTCCCTCAGGGAAACCACCGGCATATCAAGATATACTTAATGATTCAGAGCGAGTGCCTCAGCCAAGTGCCCCATCTGAATCGGGGAATAAGGGCTATTATTTGTGCAATATTGTAGAATCACGGCTGGTGCTGAACTGCCCGATGCAAGAGGTTATCGGAGAAAGGGGCGATGCAACTTTTGTCTACACCCCATTTAGTACCTCAGACCTATTCAATTGGAAGAATCAGAGCCCCTCTTTTCATGAAGACCCTGAAAAGATGAGGGACTTGTTTTGATCCATTGGGCAAACCCATCAACCCACTTGGGCTGATGTCCAGATGATGCTCCAAACCCTCCTGACCCCCGAGGAGAGGGGATTAGTATTGGAGATGGCAGAGCACATTGCAGCAGCCAGGTTAGAAGCGGAGGGAGCTGCTGGTCGTGCCTTGTGTGATACCTGCCCTGTTGAAGAACTGGGATGGGATAATCATACTGCAGCAGGAAGAGAGCTGAGTTGCACAGTATCTGGGGATTATAGTGGAAGCAATGGGGAAGGCAGTGCCCCGGGTTACCAATCTGTCTAAATTGTATGAAGTGAGACAGAGAAAAGAAGAGGATCCCTCAGCCTTCCTCGGGAGGCTGTACGAGGCGTTCCACAAGTTTTCGGACCTAGATACAGAAGCCCCAGATAATCACTGCATGGTAAATCTTATGTTTATTGGTCAATCCGCTGCTGATATTTGTAGGAAGCTACAGAAAACTGAGGGAGGTCCTGGGAAACCGATTTCAGAGCTGGTGGAAATCGTATATAAGGTATACGAGAATCATGAGCAAGCACAGGAGTGCAAAGAGGATAAAAAGGCTCAGTGACAGATGGCAACGCTGGCGGCTGCTATAACTGGAGGTAACCCTGGAAAGACTGGGATACAAAAAAGGAAAGGAGGCAGAGTGGGAGCAGACGTTTGTGTTTACTGTAGGGAGAAAAGACACTAGAAGAGGGAATGCCCAAAGTTGAAGGAGAAGAGAGAGTGTGAACCAAGGGGTCACCTCATGCGGGCAGAGGAAAAGGGTGAAGACACAGAATGAAGAGGACAGGGATCTAAGACCATTACCCTTCGGGTTGGAGCCCGAGAAGATCCCATGGTAACTATTAGGGTTGGTGGCAAAGACTTTAAAGCCTTAGTTGATACTCGGGCTACATTTTCAATGATTCCAGAAACGCCTCCCCGTGCAGGAACTAGCGAACAGCATGTTCTTGTGGAAGAGATTGAGGGAATGCAATCCCGACTCCCCGTTTGTAAGCCACTCCTCACCAAAGTGGGGGACCATTTGCTTGAGCACTCCTTTGTATATTCTCCAAGTTGCCCGGTTGCACTACTTGGGCAGGACCTACTCACAAAACTGCAAGCTAAGATATTTTTCAGAGACGACCAGATGGTGGTCCAGTTACCTGTCAAGCAGAGCTCAAACTATCAGATGGCTCTCCTGGAGGACTGACACCCTGTAGTAAGTTCTGTAGATCACATGACTGGAGTAGACCCTTCGGTATGGGCTGATGGAACCCCTGCGCGAGCTAAGTCGGTCTCCTCGGTAAGGATCATACTCAAGGATGGGGAGGGGCCCGTTCGGGTAAAGCAGTATCCACTCAGCCAAGCGGCCAGGGTTGGACTCAAGCCGTTAATAGAGAAATACAAGAAGTACGGATGGCTAGTGGAAGGGTCCTCACCATATAATACCCCCATTCTTGGAGTGCCGAAGGCAGATGGCGTCTCATACAGACTGGTCCAAGACCTGCGAGCAGAAAATAAGAAGGTTCTTTCAGACCACCCTGTAGTCCCGAAACCACACACGATTTTGACACAAGTACCGGGGGAAGCCGAAATATTCTCAGTGCTAGATTTGAAAGATGCTTTCTTCGCCATTCCCCTTTATCGAGAGAGCCAAAAATTGTTTGCTTTTGAATGGGAGGACCCAGATACTTTCCATAAAGCCGAGCTCATGTGGACAGTTCTCCCACAAGGATTCATAGCAGCCCCCCATATTTTCGGACTTGCCCTTCAGAAGGACTTGGAGGAATGGAAGGGATCACACCCTGCAGTGACTCTCCTCCAGTATGTGGATGACCTGCTGGTTGCAAGCCCAAATTTGCAACTCTGCGAGGAAGCCACCAGGTCACTGCTAAACACTCTAGAGGAAAAAAGATATAAGGTCTCTAGAGAGAAAGCCCAAATATGTCAGCCTCAAGTTACATTTCTGAGATATAAGCTCTCAAAGGGAGTCAGAGCCCTGATTGTGGACCGCATACAGGCAATCCAAGGTCTAGCCTCACCTAAGTCACCCAAGGAGCTGCAGGCATTCCTAGGGCTAACTGGGTTCTGTCAACTATGGATACCAGATTATGGTGGGAAGGCCAGACTGCTGTATGACTCCCTGACTAAGGAGAGTCTCACTGAATGAAAATGGACTAAAGAAATGCAGCACGCCTTTGATTTGCTTAAGGCAGCATTAACCCAGCCCCCTGCCCTGCCCATCCCAAATGATAAAAAGCCATATCGACTGTATGTTCATGAGAATCGAGGGGTTGGATAGGGGTGCTGACACAACCATCAGGCCCAACATGGAGACCCATGAGATATTACTCAAAGGTTCTAGATCCAGTTGCGCTCGGGTGGCCAGCCTGCCTTCGGGCTGTGGCAGCCATAGCAGTTGTTGTCGAAGAAGCCCAGAAGATAGTCATGGGTACAAATATGGAAATACACACCCCACATGGAGTTCTCCAGATTCTAGGGACTGGGTGGGAAAGTTTCTCAACCCCTCCAGACAATCACGGTATGAGATATTTTTGCTCTCTAATCCAGGACTTACTTTCAAATATACCACAGCCTTGAACCCTGCAACCTTGCTGCCGGAACCAGGGAGACCAACGCATGACTGCCTTGAGGTCCTGAACCAAACCACACAGGTGCAGCCAGATCTTGCTGAGGACCCAATTGAGAACTCAGATGCTGAATACTTCGTAGACGGCTCCAGCTCTGTCATCAACAGAAAAAGACTAACAGAATGTGCAGTGGTAACCTTAGATGAGGTAGTATGGAGGGAATCATTGCCGAGCTCATGGTTGGCACAGGCCGCGGAACTCACTGCGCTCACCCGAGCATTACAGTTGGGGGCAGGCCGGCGGGTTAATGTATATACTGATTCTCGCTATGCTTTTTCTACGGTTCATGCGCATGGACTATTGTAAAAAGAAAGGGGTTTCATGACGGTTTCTGAGAATAAAATTGCTAACGGCCCCCAGATTATCAAGCTACTAGATGCACTCCACCAGCCTAAAGAGGTAGCAGTCATTCATGTGCGAGCCCATGGGAAGGCTGCTGAGGAAAAGCATAAGCTTGGAAATGCAAGGGCTGATGCGGCAGCGAAGGAAGCCGCATTTATTGGTAGAGAGGCAGAAGAATTATCCAGGCAGGCCATGTCCCATGCCATACGGCCATACGTCCAGGATCTAGTCCCGCAGTATTCCCCTAAAGAAGATAAAATTGCACAGGACTGTCACGCAGAAAAGAACTCCCATGGGTGGTGGATAGTACCAGGAGGGAGAGTCATGATACCTAGGTCATTACTTCGAGAGATGCTGCACCAGCTCCATGCAAGTACCCATATGGGAGGCTTGGCTATGGGTGATCTAGTGATCCGCCAAGCAGTAGCCCCAGGGCTATATGTAGAAGCTCAGCGTATTGCTACCAGGTGCATCACATGTCAGAAAGTAAACCCTCGAACGGAACCTCCTGTGCCAATGGGAGGTAGACCCTGGGCAGCGTACCCTGGACAAGCATGGCAGATTGATTTTGCCGAGCTCCCACGATCCGGACATCATAGGTTTTTACTTGTCATGGTAGACCAGCTCTCCGGTTGGGTCGAGGCATGTCCCACCAGGAAATGTATTTCAAGAAGTCGCACAAGCCCTCAAGATCACTTGGAAACTACACACACCATGGAGACCAGAGAGTTCAGGACAAGTGGAATGCATGAATAGGACCTTAAAAACTCTACTCACCAAGATCTGTATTGAAGCACACCTTAAGTGGCCTCAGGCATTGCCACTAGCTCTTACTTGCATTCGAAACACTCCCCGACGAGGCATCAAATTAACCCCATATGAAATTATGTTTGGCATGCCTCCTCGGGTCTTACCTCCTGGGTTGCGAGAAAATATAACTTTTGAATTAGGTAATAGCGAGCTTCACATGTATGTTATTGCTTTGCAGTCTGTCTTGTCTTCTCTTCACAGGTATGCAGCCTCCTTTCAACGTCTGCCTTTAGACGTTCAGGTACATGACTTCTGCCCGGGAGACTGGGTCTTGGTGCAGCGGTGGAAAAAGAAACCTTTGACTGAGCGGTGGAGTGGCCCTTTCCAGGTACTTTTAACAACCCACACCGCTGTAAAGATTGCCGGCCATGACCGTTGGATACACCATACCCCTGTGAAACAACATCCACGAGCGTCAGAGGACACCAGCTCCCAGGACGAGCTCACTCCGGAAGCTAAGCTGTCCTCGGAAAAAGAAGCCAGCAAGTGGAGCTGTGAACCTACTGGTGATCTCCAAGTGTGCCTGAGGTGGCTTAGTCAGAGTCCAAAAAATCAGATAAGGAAGAAACAAAAGAAGAGTTTAGGCTGTATTCGATCTCAAGAGAGAAAGGATATGGCGGAAGTCTTAATATGCCTTGTTGTTATCTATGTAGTATAGGAGGCAGGATCGAACAGCCCTAGCCGTCACTCTATATCCCCATCCCCCTCAATTGCCTCCCTAGAAGCAAATTTGTATGTTGACATGATAGAAAGAATTGCAGATACCTTCAATCTCACCAACTGCTGGGCCTGTGGGAGACTTCAGGAGGTTGGAGGACGGTGGCCTTGGAGGGCTTTTCCTCTGGCCCCAAAGTGGCTAGTGAGTAGTAAGGCGAATGTTAGAAATACTAGTCAGGAATAGGATGAAAACCATAGCTGGGACCTTTCCCAGGTAGCATTGGAGGAATATTGCATCAGTAATAATAGTACAAGAAAGAGATTAGGAAAATAGCCCATGTACCAATACAAACGTGGAAAAACACATGGGACGAGGACTGGTGGTCTAATCTGCTTGAGAGAGAGCCTGATAGAGAAAAGTAAGGTTTGTATTTCTGTGTGCTCTGGCTGGGTTGATCTTTATGCCTTCTCTTACTCCCTGTTTCATAAGATTGATAACAACCACAGTTGAAAGAATGCAAATTGCGACAGTCCCCCTCAAAGCGCAGACTGCAGCAAAGGTTATGGTTCTTAGAAAGATTCCTCATAATTATCTTAATCTGTCTAAATAGGAATGGGAAGCAGAAAGCATCTTGAGGGGGGAATATTGTTAGAATTACACAGCTTGACTTGCTCTTGATAAGGGAGGAATGCTGCCCAAGGTTTCTCCCTCTCCTCCTCACACTTTCACATGCTGATTACAGAAACTAGTTCAAACTGAAATTTAACTGCATAGCCTAAGGGAATGAACTCTTGATGAACTCTTGTAGTACTGAGCATGCTTAATTAGCTGTTGCATATTTACCTCTCCGCCCCCCCCACTCAAATAACTAATTATACTATACATGCAATGTATATAATGATGTAATTGCATGTATGTTCATATAATGTGAGAATAAGTTGCAAGAACTTCTGTATCTACGCACGTGTCAAGGAGATTTGAGAAGCATAAAAGCCGCTTGCAAACACAATCAGACGTCGGAAGCTGATTTGAGCACTTGTCTCCGCTCCGACCTTGCTTGCAAGCAAATAAACCCTTAAGTGCCAACTGATGTCTGTGTGTCTGTGATCTCTGCGTGCCTCTGGGGAACGAACCGCAGTTTGTGCAACATTTTAACCCCAGCAGGGTGTAGTTTTTGGTCATTCCCCAGGACCACTGCAGGCCTACCTGGCCTGGTTGTATTCCTCCCTCACTCGCTGGGCTTCTTTAATGTTCTATCCAGGCCGCTGACTCCTAGGCACTCTTGTCCTGCCTCCACCTAATAACCATACTCCTAACCTGGCCCCAAGTCTCTCAGATCCACTAAAAGGATCCCTCCTATCAGAAGCCTGGGCTTCAGCCTCTGTCATTTCAGTGTGCTGGCTGGCTGACTGCCTATCCTCCCTTTGCAGTGATGTCCACCCCTCAAAAGGACTGTAAGCTTCTTTTAGGCTCTGGCCCCACCCCTAGGCCAGTTGGGGTGCAGTAGCTCTCTGCAGCCCTGGCCTGCACCTCATGGTGGGCTTACTTGCCCTTCAGCCTGTCAGCCCTGGCTCCCTTGCATTGACCGGATCTTAGGTCAAGCAGCCCTTCACTCCACTGAGCTCATCTAAGCCCCTGATATTAGTCATCCCCATTTCTAATCAGGGCCTCACCTAGCCACTCAATAAGCCCACATGCTCTAAGCCCCTCCCTAAGCTGGCCTCTGCCTTTTCTAGACCTAGATGTACATGGCCTCTCCTCAGCCCCAGGCTTACAGCCACTTCCTTGGGGCTTGGAACCCCATTGGGTCCCTAGGACCCTCTACCTCACCATAGTTCCTACCCTGGCCTCTTTGAATGTTCCTGGGAGCATCATATATCAAGCTGGGAAATGTTACCCCAACAACATCCCTGCTGTGGTTACTGCTGGCTCTGCTTGTCAGGGCATGCTCTTATCCTGCAGCTGTCATGTGACCATCTGATTTGCTCTGCCATCACTTGCAGGCTGCCTCACAGCCTGCACAAGCCCTTAAAGTGGTAAGCACCCCAAAGGTGCTCTGCCACAGTGCCCATTATGTGAAATCCTGGAGCCTGTCTGTCATTTGGTTCAAGTCAGTGTAACTTCATGAATGCCAACACAACTATACTAATTTTCATCACCCAAGGACATAACTCTTGTTATCTAGGAGGAACTAACTTGAAAAAAATGATCTTTTTATGGGTAGGTCAAGTGATCTATCATGTGACGTCTATTTATCCTGGCAAAAGTACACCAAAGGCTTGGGTTGAGAAACTTCCATTCTCTGAGTACCCATGAATTACCCCTGCTCTCCTCTCTACAAGAGAATCCCCTCAGGATATATTTCTTTGGAATTTTTATTCTCTCATCATTTTACAAATTTTTACTTTTTGTTTTAAAGAAACATTTTTGACCTTTCTATACCAGTATATGTATATCTGTATATTGTCAACATTATACATAAAAATCATGAGACTTACTGTAAAACACACTGTATTTACAGTCTTTATTGTCTTCTTCTTTGAGATTTTAAGATTACTATTTTCAAGTTTTCTATTTTCAAGAATTCCCTTCTTTTTAATAAAAGTGGAAACTTTCACATAGTCATCTGATTCCTGGGTCCGTGACTCTAAATGAGTCAATAGTATAGATTCATAGATTGTGAGGCTGGAAGAGACCTCAGAATATCAATGGGCCCAGCCCCCTGCACCAGGCAGGAAAGACAACTGGGGTCAGGTGACCCCAGGTAGGTGATCATACCGCCTCCTCTTGAAGATTTCCAGGGTAGGCGATTGTACCACCTCTGGAGAGAGCTTATTCCACAGCCTGGACACCCTGGCGGTGGAAAAGTTTTTCCTAATGTTGAGCCAGAGTCTTCCAGGAGTTTATGGGTATTACTCCTGGTTTTCCCCAAAGCCACTCTTGCCGAACAGTTGTTCACCAAACCCTTGATGTACGTTCCTAATGTAGTGGTAATCAAGTCCCCTCTCAGCCTTCTCTTTTTCAGGCTGAAGAGTTTGAGGTCCTTCAGCCTTTCCTTGTATGGCTTCCTGATCATATGGGTGGCCCTTCTTTGGATTCTTTCAAGCTTTATCACATCCTTGTTGAAGTGTGGCATCCAGTAATGGACACAGTAGTCCAGCTACAGTCTCACCAATGCTGTGCAGAGTGGAAGAATCCCTTGCTTTGCTGGAGATGCATCAATTGATGCATGCCAGGGTATAATTTGCCCTCTTGGCTATGGCATCACACTGCTGGCTCATATTCATACTGTGGTTTATTATTACCCCCAGGTGCCTTTCATTCATGGTGCTGGTCAGTTTGGTGTTGCTAAGTCTGTAGGTGCGTAGGATTTTTTTTGGTCCCCAGATGGAGTGCTTTACATTTCTTGATGTTGAACTTCATTTGATTCTGATCTTTCTAACTTGCTAGTCTCTCTAGGTCTACCTGTATCTGGAGCCTACCTTCAAGCATGACCACGCTTCCTCATAATTTGGTGTCATCCGTGAACGAGGCCAGTGAGCTTTTCACCTCTGCATCCAAATCATTGATAACAATGTTGAACCAAGCACCGACCCCTGAGGGATACCACTGGCCACTTCTCACCAAGACATCACAGATCCGTTCATTAGGACAAAGTCCGACCCTGCAACCAGTTCCATACCCACCTAACTGTCTCATGATTAAGACTACAGTCCTCCAATTTACTCATGAGAACATCGTGTGATACTAGATCAAATCCCTTTTAGAAGTCAAGGTATACAATGTCAACTTCCTCTCCCTTACTTGATCATAAAAGGAGATGAGGTTGGTAAGACAAGACCTTTCCACAATGAAGCCATGCTGGTTGTCATTCAGAATCCCACCTTCTGTAAACCTATTGCATATAGACTCCTTGATGATTTTTTCCAGGATCTTTCCTGGGATAGAGGAAGTACAGGACTTGTTAACTGTCTTAGTAAGAAATCAGGCAAAACGTAGAGCATTGTGGCACCTTAGGGCATTTATACACATGCTTCAGGAGTGGAGAGGGAGGCACTTTAATTAAAGTAACTCCAAGAGATACTCTAACTAAAATGCCTGGAGTGTCATGTGTATCAGAGTCTCTACATTGAAAAATGGCAGTGGGGGGACTTTAACTAAAACTCTTAGAATCGGCTTTAGTTAAAACATTTCTGCCACCATTTTTCAGCATGGGGACACTGATGCACATGATGCTGGAGTCTGCTGGGGTGCAGTAATTACCATGCTCCAGCACTCAATTAATTGAGTCTACTCCAACACCCTGTAGTTACAGCACATTGGAACAGCCTCGCTACACATGTATAGGTGCTTTATAGTACCCTAAGGGTGTGCCTACATGTGCAATTACAGTGCCTGAATAAACTGAAGAGTTTATTGCTCCAGACTTAATTGCCCTCAGGTGTGCTGTTTATTTATTCAGGCACAGCATATGGAGTCTAGGCAGAGCAGCCCCACTTGGCAGAAAGCCCTGGGGGTCAGCCTGCCAGCCCAAGGCTGCTCCTCCTAGCTCAACATGCTGCAGAGAGTCTGTCTGGGGCATGAGGGAGCTTCAGTATGGGGCTAGCTGGCAGGCAGCCCCTGCATTGAAACACTCTTGTGCCTCAGCCTGATGGGTATCGTCTACACATGAGCTGCTGAAGAGTTTTCTTTACTCCATAACACGATAGTACTTGTATTTACAAGTATTACCCCACTGAGGAGTAAATTAATTTACTCCAGCCTAATGGGACACATGTAGATGCTGAAACATTTATTGCGCAGCTAATTAGTCAACTGCAAAAACATCTCATGTAGATGCTCCCTAAGAGTAGGAGTTAGCTGTGCTGCTTGTAGTATTGTAATATAATTATGTTTGTATTTAGCTTTTGTAGATGTGCAATGTCTGTCTTTCTTGGAATTGAATCAAACACAGAAGTTCTGACATGTTTGGATACATTTTATTGCTACATTCAGCTAGAAATGGAATTGGGGAAAAAATATCCCAAAGGAATGTTGTTCTTTTGGGATTTTTAGCTGAGGGCAGGAGCACAAGTGAGAGAAACTTGTGGGATATGCAGTGAAGTTTTCTTGAGTTAAGGAACTTTAAAAACTTTGGACTGAATTCTGATTTTCCGAAGTTCATCATATCATAATTACTCCTCTCTGCAGATGTATTTCATAAATAGGACATTTTATTTTATAAACTATCTATACTTTTGTGCAAATATATGGATGGATATAAGAATGAAACCACATGCCCTGAAATGACTTCAGCTGATACGAAAGCCATCTGCTTTGCAATGCACATAAACCCTGAGGCAAGAATTATTTATATATATTTATTGGACCAACTATATAATGGGGAAAGCTGTTGGACCAGCTTTCAGACATGAAGTGTCTTTCTTTGTGTCTGAGGCAGAAAGCTCATCTAATAGGTCTTCCCACTACTTAGTTGATCCAAGAAAAGACATCCCAAAATAACCTTGCCTCTAGGATATTTCTTGGACTATCATGGCTACAACAACTTTCCAGACTTACCACAAACATAAGCAACAGGCTAATTCTTCTGATCCTTGCTCTGGCTACCCATTCAACAGAGTCTACTGAAGGTTATTGCTGTAATAGTCAAAGGGCTTCATCAATCGACCCTAACTACCAGACAGATCTTTTCTGTGTTCATAACTGCAATCTTTCTTAATAGAAGAAACTGTTCTGTCTTCTATTCTGTCATTGTTCTGTTAGAGCAATGAAACCCTCTTGATAAACAGAATAATGGCCACATTTTCTGAACTTAAGGCAATACTTGTTGAGCTCTTCTCTAATGTGCACACATCTCCATTCATAAACAAATGCAGAAAGGCAACTAAAACTAATTTATTGCTGGTTTGTGACTTTTATACACCAAGGAAATAAAGAAAGGTGATTATTTTTTAATTTCCACTCAGGTACTTGGGAGGAACTGAACTGCTGCTTTGGAGAAATTTCTAAAGCAGAGGTACTCAATCTTTTGGTATGATGGGCCAGATAAATGGCACAGGACCAGATGGGACTCCACTTGGAAGGACTGGCTCTATGCCATCTCTACTTGGCCTACTGCCAGATGGGGCCTGTAAGAGGGAACCCTAGCCCTGTCACCAGAAGACAGGTCTAGCTCATTAAGGCCAGAACTTTCTGGTCACAGAGTCCTGGTAAAGAAGGGGTTAAATGCTGAGCCTGGCCAGCTAGTCAGCTGACCTGAGCCTGGGCAAGCCAGGACTATGAAAACCCTGGGCAGAGTGGCTGTGAGGAGCCAGCAGCCAAAGGGGAAGGAGTGCATCCCAGAGCTCCATGGAGAAGCTTGGTGAGTGATCCAAAGGCTGGAGGGGACCTATGGAAGCCACCGGAGAGATGGCAGCCACCCCAGAGTAAGGGCTGTAGCTGATGGTGGGGAGTCAAAGCATGAACCATGTGTAAATGTAAGCTGGCATGCTGCTTTCCTTAATCACATTTTTTTGGTGGCAGTAAGTGCTCTCGGACGGGACTGTTTATTTTTCTTTTGGGTATTGAATAACCCCGGTGGTTTTGGTGAAGGTATTAGGGGAAGGAGGAGGTCTCATTTGGGGGCCCACTACAGAGTGGGGAGCCCAGCACCAGAGAGGGTGCAGCTTTTGGGGTGCACATGCTGGCACCAGAGGGGGTGCAGTTTTTTGGGGGTACATAGGCCCTGGTGCCAGTGAGGGCACAGGATTTTGGGAGGCACTGACCCCGGCACCAGAGGGTGTGTTCTTAAAAGGCAGAGGTGGTCTGGTACACCTGGGGTGCAATTTTATTTATTTATTTTTGTGGATTGGGGTGGGTTGAGCTCGGGGCTGTTCTCCAGATTTGAACTTGCGGCCCCTGGCTGTGGGGTCAGTGGCTGGGCTGGGGAGGCCGGGCTCCAGACTGGAGCGGAAAAGAGGGCCATGAGCCTGAAAACACCGAAAAAGGCTAGAGCCTTGGAGTCAAACCCTGTGTAGTAGGTTTAGATGGGGAGGCCTAGCTAGAGAAAGACAGGCGTCAGGCCCATGTAGGCGAAAGGCCCCAACATACAAAATATAATAGGCAGTCTCCCACTCACAAGAACATCAGCATAATAATTTCCATCAAAAGGTGGCAAGTGAGTAGAGAGCAGGACATAAGAACTTCAGAGAAGACTTCAAGGGCGCCCTACATAAGGTGCGGATTAACAGGGAAGATGGCGCTGGGAAGGGCGACATGTTACAGGGCCCCAAACTGCACCCCTTTTCTCCTCACCACTGAATTAAGGACCCACATTACCTTCTGCTGCTTCATGCTGCCTCCCTTGGCTTAACACTGTTCATGCCAGGTCTTTCAGCTTCACACCACCTGTGCCATTTCCCTAGTGTTCCATGCTCACTTCTTCAGCTCTGGGCCCCCTGCACTGCCTTAATGGGGCTCCTCATCACCTGTGCCACCTCTCCTGATTCCTTGCCACCCATGTTGCTTCCCTGGGGCTCTACATCACCTCCCTTGGCTCCATGCCACCTCTACTTGACCCAGTGTTTCAGGACTGAGTCCTGCACCACCTGCGGTCAGCCCCTATGTGCCTGGATTTCCCCTGGGCCATGTCTGCATGCTGATCCAGAATGCTATTCCACTGATGGGTCTACCTTTGGGTCCAGAAATTTGGCAGTAGGGGCATGGCAATTGTTGCCACTGCTCCACCACTGCCAAATTTTTGCACCGTGGGGACCTCTGCAGGCTGGATAGTATAATTCCACAGGCTGGGGATTAAATAAGCACCCCTGATCTAAACAGATAAATATGAATTTCACAAATCTGCTAAAGGTAATCTTAGACACTTGTATACTTTTCTTTCCCTCACATGCCTTGCAGGAGTCATAGTTTCTGAGATGAAAGTCTATATCTCAATCTTGCATTGTACTGTCTTCAAGTAATGACATCTAATTAGGGCCTATATTAAAATTCTGAATATTAACCTGCTGGCAGAAATCTTATGATGCTATTGACTTTTTTCATAAAAAATAATGCTATTAGCTTTTAATGATTTTTTTTTTCATTTAGACATTGTTGGATGTATTACATTAAAAAAAACAACCCTCCTCCCCCCAGAAAACCCAAGAAGACCTAGGGCCATTGTTACACTCTGATTGCTTCTCATTTCCCTTTAGTTTATAGTTTGTTATAAGACTACAAGGAATTTATTCACTATAAAAACAAACAAAGCCTCCAAAATGGCACTGTGTCATTAATGATGTGTTTTATTAATCTGTTCTTTAAAAAAAAAGTCTATTCTTAATTTGTTTCCCCATGATGTGAATCAAGATGGACTGAATAATTTTTTGTGATCTCAGAAGTGAAAACAAAGCTTGAAGGAGTCCTTTGGTCTTCAATTTTACATGTTTGTCATTATCTTGAGTATATTTCTCTTTACTACCTAATTGTATTCATTGTATATTCTCTAAGGTGAATGAAGACTTGATCACTGAAAAATACTAAAGAACTGGACAGGTTCTATTTTGATCATTTTTTATGTGGAGAGAATTAATTTTGATTTCAATAATAAATTATTTCCCCTTTAACTATAGCCACATACAGGTATTATATTTTTTTTTACTGAGAGAAACTCCACCCTTCTGGTAGAAATTGCAGATGTATAAGAATTCATTCCATTTCTTTAGCCTAAATGCATGCCTTTTTAAGGCATAGTAAGGGTGCACACATGTAGTTATGTACCTTAAATTGGGCTAATGTCTATTAAATGTGCATGTGTAGATGCACCCTGTATAAGACAGACAAAAGGAGGTTATTTTCCAAAAGTGCTTTGCACCTTAGCACCCCATCTGAAGTTTAGGCCAGTTTGTGGTGCATCACACTGGGCACTCCAAACCCATAACTATTTCTGAGAATAGTGGCAGTCTTCCCTTTAAAATCTGCTTTGTTAAATCTCTCAGAGACTTCCAACAGCTTTTAAAAAAGACACGTAACCCAGGTGTACTCTGGTATGTACTCCCTTCTGCAATTGAAGGGATTGTTAGCTGCCAAGAGTGATGTGGGTGAAACTGCAGGCTGTGCACAGTTTCCCTCCATCTCTATAGAGTCAGGCTGGGACAGTCTGAAACTTAATTATATATAGATTTATTAATGCAATACCCATAAGAAGGAGAACAAAGGATAAAGATCAGGCAGTATTAAACTCTATTAAAGTACCAACTCACAACTATCGAATATGAATAGCCAAAATATGAGGTGTATCGGCATCAAATTAATCTGAACTCTTTACAACCCCAAGGCCCAGGCTGGTTCTGGATCATTGGCTGAGCTCCAGCAACCAGTAGGACAGGGGAATTTTTCCAGTGTTCTTCAGGCCTACTGTGACCCAAAGTATGCCTCCAAAGGAAACTCCAGACCCAGGGAGCCTTCTGCCTAGCCTTCCCCTCCGATAAACAGCCTCACCAGCCGGGATCACTTCCTCCTCCCCTGTGGGAACCCCTTCTCCTGGGGTAACTCACAACTTCATGGTCACAGGTGACTGGTCCTTGGCCCCCCAGCCAAGCTACTTCTCACTTGCAGGAGCATCCTGGGCCTCTGGCTCCTTCTGGGCCGTTTGCCTGTTAGTAGACCTGAGCGCTGTCATCTGCTCCTGGGAGTGTTGCCTTCTGCACAGGGTTGGGGGCCGGGACTGCCCTGTGTGGCCCTTGGACCCAGTCCCTCTGTGAACCATGGTGCAGAGATACCTGCATTGAGTTTCTGGCTATGTGCCAGGGGTTAGAGACCTGAGCTTCCCTGAGTGACTCTCAGTGTCTCAGTCCCTTCTGGGACCTGCTGTGCAACACCTCCTCACCAAGGTCCTGGTATCATGCCGGGGCTGGGGACCTGAGCCACCTTGATTGGCTCCTATGGTCTCTTGCTCTCTGTGGACCACCCATACACTGAAAAGCCTGGCCACTTGTCAGGGGTTATGGATCTGAGCTGCCCTGTGCAGCTCCAAGGATCCTGGTCCGCTCTTGGACCATGCCATGTGCCATTTGTGCCCTGTCTACCTGGCCACATGCCAGGGGTTGCAGACCCAAGCCGCCCTGTGCAGCTCCCAGGGTCTGGCTCCATGCACCGAGCTGTGCACCATTCACTGCAGTCTTCAGCAGCGGGGCTGAGAAATGCAGCTCCTTACTGCTCTCATCTGGAGAAGGAGTCTTCAGGCTCTTTAGGGCTCTGGCTCTGCCCCGCTAGCCGGCTCACACCAGCTCTTCCTTCACACTCTCTTCTTCGTCCCTTACCACAGCCACTCACATGCAGGGCATGCTGTTTTTTTATCCCCTATGGAGGCTCCGGCCCTAGATTGCAGGTGGACCAATCAAGCTGAAGCAAGGTGCAGGCTTCAAACAGGTCTGCATTCTCTGCCTCACCCTGGGTAGGGGTGGGGCAAGCCCCTCCCCAGCAATCGCCTGATTGGTGGAAGTGTTCTACCAATTGCAATGAAGATTCTCCAAGCCTGGATGCAGTGAGTTGCTATCAGTAAGCCCACCGCAGGCATAACTGTGCTCCTTCAAAGGTTTGTGGCCAGATTCCAGTGCTTACCATCACTATGACTAGTGCCTTACTTGGCAATGAAGCAAATTGATCAGATGTGTCAATAGGCCATTTTGTCTCCGGAAGTTCAAAATATAAAAATGGAATCTACTTCTCAGTGGGGAAAAAATTGTCAACAGCAAATGTTCAACAAGCACTAATCTGTTAATTAGACTCACTGGAGTCTGTGGGCCTATTTGAACAAGATTGTGCTATTTAGTGTGAGCAAGTTGCCAAGAATCTTTGTTATTCCTTCCACAATATACTTATCTAAATATCCTCTACAGTAATTCAACTTTAAGAGGGTTTTTAAAATTTGTTCTCGTTCTTATTTTTTATTGTAGTGAAATAAGTTTCACCAGTCAATCTTTCCTTGATTTGGGCCTTTTTTTGAAAGATGCGCAAACTGTTGGTCACCCTCCGCTTCTGCAGCATAATAGCTGTGTATTTTGGTTAGCTCTTTTGCCACTGTGTTCTTTAGTTTCATCAGAACTCTTGAATGAATGCCATCCAGTCCTTTGGGTACTTATATAATGTGATTAGATTCCCTCTCAGTTACCTTTTCTCAAGGCTAATCCCAGTCAGTAAAAGTACTGCTAAAAGTCATTTCTTAATTCTTTGCAGTTTCTTAGGAAATCATGTATGCTTTTATTCATATAACTCATAAACTGCTGTAATGTAACTATGAACACTTCAGCAATAAAACAAGGTACTCTGTATGTCTAGGTAATACACAGCTGGGGTTTTTTTCATTTTCAGATGAGTAGCATTTGTCAGAAGTACACAATTGTGAAAAACTGACCTTGGCATATTGTACTAGATGTGAAAAACATTTTGTCACTAACTCTCCATTATACTGCTCCCCAAAAGTAATGCTTATAAATGTCTAGGTAAGCCAGCTCAGAAGCTATACATCTCTAAAATATGGTTAAAGTATAATGGAATAATAGACCTCTTCTTCAGGATGGTTGACCTAGATAGGATGTGGCTGGACCTCTTGTAGGGCACAGACCATTTACACAGGAATCGGGAAACTCCATATAGGATTATTCTTACCCTTAGCACTTCATGAGAGAAAAATCTACAGATTTGCGTACACGTCTTATAAATGCCCTAAACTCTGCCTAGAGTTCTTATAGGACTGTATGGTTTCTACGTCTCCAAAGTAGTATTATTCCACTTTGAATGGATTCCCTAGAATGGAAAAGGAGGGAATAGGTTGGAATACAGTCATGGTCTTAAGTTGGTATTGTAAAAGAGGATGAGAGGGGATCAGATGCAAAGGTAAATGATCTGTTCCCTTGTGTCATCTAAACCTTTCTTAGGCAAACTCTGATATGAGCTATAGCCCCAACAAGATTTCTGTTTCTTAATTAATAGAATTAAAATGGATAAAAAAAAACCTGTATAAGTGAGCATAAGAAGTGCTACGGGGTTTAACATAAGGTCCTCAAATATTTTTTTGTAGGATTTGCCTATGACAATTTAACACGATGTGTTCAGTGCTTCTTGAGAGAGCTGCTCTGTTCACTATTTGTTCCAATTTGCTGGCTGTATTCCTAGTTAATTACTCCTTTAGGCACACATTTACTCTCTGATAATTGCTAATGCATGCTTTCAACAACTGCCCTGTACAAGTAGAATTCTTGTGTTTTTTTGAATGGGGTTTTTTTTAAGGAGAACAAATGGCCACTATAATTTATTACAAAATGCTTTGAAGTGAATTCCCAAATGTTTCAATCACTATTCTCTGCCCTCGGCCAAGAGCAAACATTGTTCTTCTTGGAGCTGGATGAGACAATACTTTTGCCCACCTAAATTAATGTATTCTGAAGGATGGAATGTTAAATAGCTAAGATTCAGCTCTGAGAAAATTGCCCCTGCACCCTGATATGTGGCAGATGTAAATTTGAATTTCCACTGGAACAGCAAAGAATTGAATCCAAATATATGGGTTCCAAGATGACTGTATTAACCCCTACATGATTCTATAAAGTACAGGCATCATTACCTCTTCCTCTAGCTATGCTTTAAAAGAAAAGTGAACACGGTTCAATTCCTTGAAACAAGGGACTTGGGTTTTAGTTTGTGGATATGAAACAGGCAGAGACATCTTTCTGAAGCCCTGTGAGTAGCATTAAAAGTGGAGAGCCAGGAGTTTAGATTCAACCTTGTCCCTAATGTCTACTTCCAAGGAGAAGCATCCCAAGTGTGCTGATTGTAGGCAGCCCTCTGATCAGTATGTTGGCTGGTTTGGATCCGTGGTTGGCTGGTGCCTAATTTTTTCCATGCTCTGTATATGGATTCTAGGCAGTTTATATAGGGTTTCAGATCAGGAACCTAAACGTTAAATGTTCCAATGCTTAACTTTAAGGCACTAAAATCTCTGCTTGCTCAGGTTTCCTCCTGATTATTTGGACTCTAAACGATATGGAATAGGAACTGTCTCCCTTTGTTTTCAGGTTGTCTAGTAGATTAGGATTCCAGAGAATGTCCTGTACTATATGCTATTGGATTATGACCTGAAGTGTTGTTCTAGCAAAGTAGTACTTATATTGTTGAAATGTCAAATATTGGCCACAGCTATAGATGGGTTATTAGTAGGGCTGTGTGAAGCTTCAGTCACTGTTTAGATTCAGCATAGATTTGGCCCAATTTGTTGGCTGAATCTCTGAATCCACATCAAATCAGGAGACCCTTTAATCTCTTTGAATTGAATTGGAACTCTCCTAATCGATTAGGAAAGATTTGACAACTCAGCCACAGACACAGCTTTACTCATTTTTGTTTTTTCTACATACCTCCAGGTACCCAGTGGCTCATGAATGCTGATATGCTGGGGCAGATAGAGCATCCCACAGAAGCATGGGGGAAAGTGGTCTCCAGCACACTTGGAAGCAGACCCAGAGGTGAACTAGAAGCACTTCTGGTTCACTTCCAGTCCTTTGGGGAGCACACTGCGGGGCCCTCTCCCACCCCTCCCAGCTCAGGGACTGGTGCCTCCTGGGTCTGGGAGGGCACCTGGGGTCCTCTGGCACAGCTGATGACTGAGCCAGGGGTCATGGGGGGGCACACTTGGCGACAGACCCAGAAGTGGACTGGAAGTACTTCTGATCCCAACTTCCAGGTTCACTGTCGAGCACATGGGGCCACTTCTGTGAGACACTATCCACCCCAGCATCGCAGTGTTCACGAGCCGTGCCTGGTAACTCAAGGTATATAGAAAAAACATTTAAAGCTGTGTCTATGGCTGAATTGCTTATTATCCAAATCAGCATCAAGTCTTCAGATTTAGATTTGGCCGAATTGAATTCGGACAGTGATCTGAATCAGTTAATCAAATCAGTGTCCCCAATTTGGGCCAAATCCAAGTCCAAATTAATGGCCTGTTTTGCATACCCCAAGTAATTAGTTGGTTGGAGTGCACAATTGCTTTAGTGGTAAAGAAGAACCTCTCAAGTGCCTGCTAATTTATCTTCTTCATACATCCAGAATTAAATAGATTTAAAATATGTTCAGTGGCTTCTCCGATTGCATGAGACTGGACTCAATATCTCAGGTAGTCACTTCCAGTCCTATATTTATTAGATTTTTTTGTAATATATATTGCCTAATTTGCTGCTGCATTCTAAGAACACATTTGCCCACATTTAAAAAATAAGACCCTAACTTTTCCTAGAGACAAGGTAAAACATAAGGTAATCTGATTTAATATTTTAAGTCAAGGGCATAGATGGAAAGACTTCTTAATTGTTTTATAGGCTTTTGGATTTCATTGAAAATATCAAATGATTTCTTACCTATTATGGCTGCAAAGAAAATCTTACAAAGCTAACATGAAGCAAATGCAATCATGTGTGACCTTGTGTGCCAGACTGCCACAGTTTTCAGGTGTGAGCTGTTTTATTAGCTTCTATAGAACCTTTTCAAATGATGTTAATAGTCCTTTATATGTCAACAGTGTTAAGCAGGTAAGAATGGAGAAAAGTTAATATATCATGGAAACTATTCATTGTTTCAAAAGAGGCCCTTGTGGAGGTTAAATGGGGAATAGCCAGGGGATGAAGAGAACTTGTATAGATTAAGAGCCATAGATTCATAGATGCTAGGATCGGAAAGGACCTTAGAGAATCATCCAGTGTGACCCCCTGCCAGTGGCAGGAAAAAGTGCTGGGGTCATGTGACCCCAGCCAGGTGCTTGCCCAGTCTCTTTTTGAAGACTCCCAAGGTAGGGGAGAGCACCCCCTCCCTTGGAAGCCCATTCCAGATTCTTGCAGCCCTAACCATGAAGAAGTTCTTTCTGATGTCCAACCTAAACCTACTCTCCATCAACTTGTGGCTGTTGTTTCTGGTTATTCCAAGGGGTGCTCTCATAAACAGAGCATTTCCTATTCCCTGCTGCCCATCTAGCAAATTTGTGTACCACCACAAGATCCTTCCTCAGCCTTCTCTTGTGGAGGCTGAAAAGGTCCAGGTCCCTCAACCTTTCCTCATAAGGCCTTCCCTGAAGGCCTCTAACCACATGAGTCACCCTCCACTGGGCCTTCTCAAGGTTGTTCACATCCTTCTTGAATTGGATGCAGTACTCTAGCTGCAGCCTGACTAGTGCCGCATAAATAGGAGTATCAGCTTCATGGACCTGTTTGTGATGCACCTACTAATGCATGACAAAGTGTGGTTAGCTCTGCTAATTAATTAATTCATCACATTGACAACTCATATTCATCTTGGAGTTGACAATGACTCTGAGATCTACTTCTGCCTCTGTGCTACTAAGACGGTCATCCCCCAGCCTATAGGTGTGCTGGTGATTCCCTCTCCCTAGGTGCAGCACCTTGCACTTGGCCTTGTTGAACTGCATCCTATTGTTCTCTGCCCACTTCTCCAACCTGTCCAGGTCTGCCTGGATTTGGTTTTTTTCCCATCAGTGTGTTTGCTTTGTCCCATAGTTTGGTGTCATCTGTGAATTAGAACAGAGTACTTTCCATCCCCTCATCCAGGTTGCTGATGAAGATATTGAAGAGCGCCGGCCCAAGGACTGAGCCTTGGGGGATCCCACTGCCCACATCTTTTGAGGTTAATACCAACCCATCTACCACCACTCTCTAGGTATGACCCTTAAGCCAATTTGCCACCAGCGTAATTGTGTAATTGTTTATGACACAGCTATCCTATTATAAGAATAGGATGGGAAACAATGTCAAAGGCCTTCTTAAAGTCCATGTAGATGACATTGACCTCAACACCTGCATCTAAGCTTTTAGAGACCTGGTCGTAGAAAAAAACAAGGTTAGTCAGGCAGGATCTACCTGCTGTTAACCCATGCTGGTTGCCCTTTAGCCTTATATTACCTGCTGGAGTCCTACAAATATGATCCTTGATAATTTTTTCAAGGATTTTCCCAAGGATAGAGGTGAGACTAACTGGTCTATAGTTACTTGGATCTTCCTTCCTCTCCTTCTTGAAAATAGGAACCACATTGGCCCTTTTAGCAGATGTTTTTGCTTTTAGGAACACATAACCAGGCTTAAGGAAGGAGTGAAATCTGTTTCATTTCCTGAAAGAGTATGGGTCCACCTTCAAAAGTGTAAAAAATATTGATATTCCCCATGATAACTTTTGTTTTTAGAAACCTGGACTGTCCTGTATTTTAAATCAATTCTCCTGAAAGCTGTTAGAAGCACCTGTTATTTCAGAATAGAAAACACACTGGCATTAAAGAAAATGCTTTAAGGCAGAAATTATTTGCAAATAGCCCTTCCTAGTGCAACATTCAATTGCAATGGACATTTTACTAGGTTTATTTAAATTATTAAATCACTTATTCATGCACAAAACAAATTTTCAGTCAGTTAGCTTTGTATTCTTGCTTCTGTAACAATATTTTTCATCAACACTGGCAATGTTCCCTCAAAGGAGTAGTGGTCCGTGAGCACCTAGCTTCAGTCCATGAGTATGTCGCTTCAGTTCCACCTCCCCCTTTCAACACAGTCCTCCAGTAAGTGTCCAGGTGAGAGCAGGCAGGTTTGGCCACCACTCTTCTCCATGCTAACAGCTACCCAAAGCAGCATAGTGTAGTGCTGTGGGGGCAGCCATGGGCTGGACACAATCAATTGATAGAACTGAAAGGGAGGCATGGGAGCTGGCATGGGACACTTACTGAAGGTAAACTCCTCACATGGGGCAGGCAGTGCCTCCTCCCCAAGGTGAGGCAAGCCAGGGCTGGGGGCTGGGGCTGGGGCTGGGGCTGGGGGCTGGCATGGGCTCTTCCAGCTCTGGGGAACTTCTCTGTGGGCTGTGCTGGCTCCAAGGAACTGCTCCACTCCTCAGCCCTGACACCATGTGCTGCCTCACTCCCTGAGGTGATGCAGGGGAGCAGAGCAGTTCCCTGGAGCTGGTGGAGCCCACAGAGCAGTTCCCCAGAGCCAGCAGAGCCTGCACCAGCTCCAGTCGCTGCCCCTGCCCCTGCCCCCACCTCACCTCACCTCGGCCTGCCCTGCATGAGGAGTGAGGAGCTTACCTTAGCGTGTCCCACGCTGGCCCTAGTGCCTCCACTGCACTCCACACCCAGCTCTTCTCCAGGTGGGTGTATGGCATTAAAAAGTTGGTGTGCGGCAAGATTTTTATTGTGTACGCAGCTTAGAGGGAACCTTAAACACTAGAAACATCTACATGAGATGCTTTACTGTGCAATAAACTAATTTACTGTGCAGTAAAGAGTCACTGTCTACACATGCAGACACTTACTGGGTGCATCTATACATGCATTTGATCCGGCCTAAGTAAGCACTTTCTGGCAGACTCCTACACACGCAGGAATTAGGGAGAAGATTTGCTGCTTTTTGTTCTAAGTTTCCTGCAACCCTTTGATGGGCCCCCACCACCATCAGGGGGAGTTCTAGCCTTTAGCTGCAGCTGCCAGCACCTGCCAGCCATCCTTAAAAGCCAGTCCTACTCTCTGCTCTCTGGCCAGCCACTTCTCTGCCCAGGAGCAGCATGCCCAATGCAGAGGCATCACACAGCAGTTCTGTCCTTACCTACTTTGGTTCCCCATGCTATGGCTACTCTAGCTCCTGACAGTGTTCCAGGCTACTGCTGGACTCTGTGCTGGCCCTACTGGCCTGCCATACCAACCAACAGCTGGCGCATGGCCATCTCACTCTGCCTGGCTCCCTGCTGCAGTGACCACCTGCCTGGCCACCAACCACTGTCTTAGGGCCACTGCTGCCACTGCACAACTCCCGCTGGCAAGGACACCAACAAGGGACTTCTTGGCACAACTGCCTGAGACACTGTCATCCTTCTGGGCCTCCAGCCCCACCACCCTTGGGCCTGCCGGGCCAGCCAGACTGGTCATGTCATCTAGCACACTTGGGTTGATGAGCAGTGGCTAGAGGCCTTCCACACAATCCAAGCCACCTTCTGGAACCTCATGTAGCAGCTCCAGCCCCACCTGGAGTGGCAGAACACTGGAATGCACCCGCCCATCCCAACAGACACCCACTTTGCCCTCACCCTACTCAAGCTGGCCCTGCCCACCAGCCTGTACTACATTGGCCACCTGTTTGGCCTGAGCAAACCCACAGCCAGGGAGCCTGTCCTGGAGGGGTGTGGGGCTTTCCAGGATGTGCTAGCATACACTGTACTCCATATGTACTACTTTTAGGTACTGGTGGCAGGGTTCTGTGCCTTGGGATTTTCCTAGTACATTGGGGCCCTGGATGGGACCCACATCCCCATCACCTACCCTTCCCTGGGAGACTGCCTGTACTACATATGGAGGGGTTTTCACTTCTTGGTGCTCCAGGCCATCATGAACCACAGCAGGGTTTTCACGCACATGAGCACTGGCTGAGGGTAAGCAGAAGTCTGGCCTGCCAAGCCTGGCAGAGAGCATCCACTCTTTGCTAGGGGTACTGGACCTGCAGCTGGGTGCCGTGGTGGTCCTGCCTCTCCTCATCAGGGATCCTGCCTACACACTTCTTCCCTGGCTTAGGCAGCCTTACACCAGCCACCTGGATCCCTGCCAGGCCCACTTCAACTGCTGCCTGGACTTGGCTCATGCCCTAGTGAAATGTGCCTTTGGATGTCTTAAAGGCTGTTGGTGTGCCTTTACTTCTGGAGATCATGAAGAATGACCTCCTCTGGGTCATCATCACAGCCTGGGTGCTGCATAACATCTGAGGCCAGAAAAAGCAATTCCTGAGGCTTGGGTAGAGGGGGCAGCATAGTACATGGAGGATGCCTGGCAGCTGGAGAACATTTGCAGTGGCAGCAAAGGCCCCCTCCCACCAACTAGGCCTCCAAGATAGTCATGCACCTGCCAGGGGGGTTGGGGGCATCAGGTTCTTGAGGCTCTGGCCAGCCACCTCCTCCAGCACTCTTTGCTCTAGTTTGCCTGCACCACTACCCACAGACCCTCCAACCCTATCTGCCCACAACCTCAACCATGCTCACTACATATGTCTCACAAGAACAAGTTTTTATTTCCCTCACATCAACCATAGCCCCTACCCACTCCCTTCCTCTCCAACAGAGTCCCCTTCAACAAACTGAGCCCTCCATCACACAATCCGCCCACCAAAAATAAAACATTCTTCCTCATAAAACATATTTACAACAATGTCCATTGTGGACCATCCCAAGGTGGGGGGCTGTAGGCATGGGTGTGCCCAGAAGGTGGAGCCAGGGGGAAGGTGGCTACCACCCTGGCCTCTGGCTGTTCCTTCACAGGTCCAGACCCTGCAATGAGTGTGGTGGCTGAGGAGATCATCCAGGGGCAACAGTGGCTGGTGCCCCCTAGTGCAGGCATCTCCTCCTCTGGAAGGCAGGGTCCAGGTCCAGCAGAGCCAGTGTGTAGTCCTGGCACTGCTGCAGGCAGCTCTTGCTCCATGCCTGTGTGGGGCTAGGTGGCAGGGCATCTGGGGCAGGGGCTGGGCCAGGGGCTTCTGACTGGTGGAGATGCTGCAGGACCTCCTTCCAGGCCCAGCTGCAGGGTTAGCAGCTGCCAGGGGGCTTCCGGGGCTAGGGTCAGGGGTCAGGCACTGGGCAGAATGAACACAACCATCAGGACCAGAACGGTGTCCAGCATCTGATGGCCATTGTCCATGGCCCGACCTAGAATAGCATTCTGCTCCCACATCAACTGGAGCTGCTCATGCTACAGGGCCAGGAGGTTGGCCCAGAACTCCTGGTCTGACCAGTCCTACTCCTCCTTGCACTAGTTCCTTGTCTCCTCCTGCCAGTCCTACATATCTTCCTGGGCGACATCATCCACCCACCAGGCCCATAAGTCCTCCAGCTGATCCCATAATATCACCATCAGCTGCACCAGGAGGAGGATCCAGTCCTGGGCCCTCCTCTGGCAGAGCCAGCACATCTGCAGGGCCATGGTTGTGGGCAGTGGTGACCCTGAGGCTTCATCCTGGCTGCCAGGGGTAGCCTCTCCCGCATGTGCAGCTCAGGACCCTGTAGAGCCATGAGACAGAAGTTGTTTGTGAAAGTTTGCAATATTTCTGAGACAAGATTCTCTGCATTGGGGTCCTGTGCACTGCCTGGCTTCAGATCAGGGTTGAACATGCACAGCTGCCCAGAGATGTCAGCCGGACAGGCTTGGGCTGTGGGGGGGAAACCCAGGGCCAGGGAGTGTGGCTGGGCTGAGTGGGGGCAGGGACATGGGCTGGGGGCAGGGGCCAGGATAGGGAAGGCCACCCTACCCCCAGTGCGGGCCTTACCACATGGCCAGGTAAGCTCCTCTTGGACCTTACTGGCATGGCTGGTAGCTTCTCTTGGACTTGGCTGGCAGTAAAAGTGTCTGACTCTGAGCAGCATCCTCTAATGGAGGGGCATGCCATGCAGGTGCTTGGCCAGGATGCCCCCCACCACCACCCCAGGAGGAGCTGGTGTTGCTGGCAGCCAGAAGTGTCAACCATGTCTCATGGCTGGGCCTGTGGCTGTGGAGCTGGTGAGGCAGGTGCTGGCCAGGGCTCTCTGAGCTGCTGAGGAGCTGCCCTACAGTGACATTTCACTGGATGTAGCAGGTCACTTGTGCTTGGGCAGGCCGCCTGTGCTGCTAAAGATCATGTGGCTATGGCCTGGGTCCTGGGGTGCAAGAATGGCATTCACTTGCCACATAAAGGGCACAGACTTGTGAGTGTGGGAGGGACCAATTTTTGTGGTTGGTCGTGGTAACCCACTGTGCCCATGAGGCCTTGAACCTTTATGCAGCACTGCTATCCTGACCGGTCATGTTTGCGATCCTGCATCCAGTCTGAAAGCGCCGCATGTATGTGGGTGTTGGAGTGCCTGCCCTGCTCAAACAAGCACTGCACTTCTGCCTCATTCCACAGCATCCTGAGATCATCAGTTTTCTTTTTGGTCCATATGGGGCCCCAGGTGGAGGGAACAGGCATGGACATGGACCTGGCAGAGAAGGAGGATCCCATGGGTCCTGGCCGAGGAGGAGCTGCCTGCAGCACCCAGCACAAGGCCACAGTAAGGGACTGGCAGGGGTGTGGCAGAGATAATTTCTTGCAGCACCTGCAGGTGCAGGGCGGGCTGCTGGGGGTGGGCTGCACACAGGTGAAGCTGCCCCTTCTGGCCCGAACCTGCATGCAGGTGGATCTGGGGATGACAGGCCTGGCCAGAAGCTGCAGCAGCCTTAAGTAGCTTGCAGCACCCTGCTGGCCTGGCAGCTGCAAAGCAGCCCAGTGCTAGGCAGCAGTGTTGGGGACTTGTTAGGCAGTCAGAGCTAAGCTGTGGCCTGCCCTAAGAGACACAGGCCTGAAGTGTCCTCAAGCTGTGTGTGTGACCCAGGCTCAAAATGTCTGCAGGCTTTTAACGCCTGTAGACAGGGGCTACCATAGAGGCAGACCAGCCCTGGGGCAGGAGAGGCTCCTAGCCTGAAGACCTGGGGCTAGCCTAAAGCTGGCCCCATAGTAGCTGGGCAGACCCAGGAGCAAACCTGCTCCCAGGTCACATCTGCATGTGTGCAGAGATCCTTCCAGTGTGTTCTCTGCCTCCAGCTTCATCTAGCAGCTCCAGCAACCGGAGCCAGTGCCTGCCACACCAGCTCTGGGTGCACATACCTGCCCAGAAGGCCAGCCTAGGAATGGCACCACCTGCCCTGACAAAGTCAAACTCCTCCCTGGAGATGGACACCACCCAGCCAGCTAGGCACTAGGCCCTGGACCCTAGGATGCCAGCAGGAGTCACATGTCATCACCACCAGCAGAGATGGACTCAGGCCACGAGGCATGCCTGGCACACTCACCTGGTAAGCTCTGTACTGGGAGGGACCTCCCCTCCCTTCCCCTCCCTGCCCCATCCCACCTCTGCACCTGGCCTGGCTGAGCACTCCCCTGGCCTCTAGGGCAGGGCTGGGCAAATATTTTGGGCAGAGGGCTGCTTACCCAGGTTTGGCAGTCTGTCAAGGGCTGCACTGATAGCCCTGCCTGTGACAGGTGCCCCCCCCGGTCACCATCTTGGGACCAATGTCCCAATGTATTGGGACCAATGTCCCAGGGCCAGCACCGGTGGGGCCCAAAGCAGGATGCAGGCCGACAGGGGTCTGTGGAACCAGACTGGGCTGCACCATCAGGGAGGGGGAAGCTGGCCCAACTCCACAGAGCCCCTGCCAGCTGGGACCCCGCACTTCTGCACTGGGCCCCACTGGCATTTTACATTTTTTTAGGGGCCCTGTGGGCCAGATAGAATGGCCTCATGGGCCGGATCCAGCCCACGGGCCATATTTTGCCCACCCCTGCTCTAGGGTCTCCCCTACCACAGAATGGAGGGAGGTGGCAGGCAGTACAAAACTTTGAGTGGCCAGGGCCCCCTCAGCTAGGTAGCCATGGGCCTCTCAGACATGGAGAAATGCATTGATGCAACTGTTTTTCCATTGAAAGTTTCTTTTGTTTGAAGGTTTATTTTTGTGTTATATTTGTTTCTTATAACAACCATGCTTCTGACACATCTGGGCTAGACTGTATAAATCTCTGTATAGGGATAAACTTGAATGCCACCTTAGTCAATGCAGAATGTGGCTGTAGACCTTTTTAGTAAAGCAAAACTATTGTGAGCACATTTAACATGTTACTAAAATCTCTTTACAGGTTTCCTTTTCTATTTGTAGTTAAAGACAAACCCTAAATGAGGTGTGTTACCTTAGACAGATGAATTATCTTACCTTCCTTGTGGTGATTTTACAACTTACTCATAATTAAAGTTGATTTAAAAACTGTCTCATGGCAAATAATCAGATTTCATATTCATTGTCACCTTGAATCTATAAAAAAGTGAAACTCAAGATTTTCATGAAATTAAAAGTAATTAAACATTTCAAAGGAGAAAGTTAAAACAGTTTATCCTGGCTTTGTTCAACACTAAATCATATCTATCCAAGTAACCGTGATGCTTTATGGAAGTTGTAGCTTGGATGTGGTTATGATTTGTGGGAACTATGTTCAGCTTTTATATTCTATTGGAGATTATGAACTCTGTGTCTGTGTCAGATTGCAAACTACATTTGATTGCAAGGCTTGTTTTGCCTTCCCACTCTCATTTTATTCTTCCTCTTGAATTATTATTCTTAAAGAAGTCTGGAATGCGACTAACACTGGAGAGTCATTGACCAACAATATATAATTCCCTCAAGTAATCATCTAGCTTCTATAAAGGAGAACTAGTTTGATGGGGAGGGAGGTTGCTTTGACAATGAAAGCATTCAGTAGCAGTTTGTCATTGCCTGATGAGGCTGAACAGGAAATCAACTGACAAAGGGGCTAGAAGTTTTAAAAGAGCAGGCAATGAGCCATCCATTCCTTGACCACTATCAGCAGGTCAAGTTGAGAGAGATATGCCTCAGATAGGACCTGAATGAATGTGGGATAGCCTCTGAACACAAATAAATTCATCCCCACTGAGGAATCTCATGGAATGGACTAACTAGGCATTACATTTAGTAAGTGTCCTATTTTTCTATAGGTGTATAATCTCATGTACTCAATTCTTAAAATAATTGCCATGGCACATTTAGAAACTGTATGGAAATCCTTCCTGCATCTCTGTTTGTTTGATTATCTCTATCAGATATTGAGAAGAGTTCAACTGAAAACTAGAAGGCTTTTATCTTTACTAAAATTCTGGGAAAAGGTGTGTTAAAGTCTGAGGAATAAGGACTGAATCCTGGAGACAGACAGTTGGACTGTGAGTTGCAGGTCTCAGAAGGGTTCCTCCAAAGAAGGTCTATATGAGGCTTGAAAATTGAGAGGCAGAGCTTGTGTGTCCAGAGGCTTAAACCATTTGTAACAAAGGGCATAACTCCTATTGAGTCTAAATTCCTACCAGGCCAGGAAAGCCAGTGCCCGAGAGCAGTCTGGAGGTTTTTTTATTTTAAAAATGCTAGTTAGATGTTGTTTTAAAACAAAGTGTGAGTGTCATATTCTGTCAGAAGTTTCATTAACACTGATGCTGATTTGTGATATGGTATTGTCCTAATTACTATCTGGATGAAATTTAATTCATACTTTAAAAAGCATTTTGAAGTTTTATTTAATTAATCCAGTACTTACCTTTTAATATTTTGATCTAGAAAATATTTTTTCTGAAAAAAAATAGTACATATCAAAATTCAGACACTGTCAAAAAAGGTGCAGTGCATTTATGACCTTGTGTGATTAGTGATCTCTGAATCTAATCTTAAGGTACTTTAATGGACTATAATTATCTGCAGTGTATAGTTACTGCCTTTCCTGAGATTGATTTAAAATTGCCTCAGGAGGCAAGCGCTCTTTAATTATCTGATAAGAGCTAAACTTGATACTCTGACTGGAAACTTTTGGAAACACAAAAATAAATATAGTGCAGGACAAAACTTACTGTTGGCCAGCTTCAGAAATGAAATCGGTTCTCACAGACTGACTCTGCAGTTACAGATAAAGAAGAAACGGGGGAAAGCTTACAATCATTTTCAAGTTATCAAGCACATTTAGGAAACAGTGGAAGGTGGGCTTTGAATGAGTCATGCCCTTTGCTATAAATGTTCTGAGCAGAACTCGCACATGCATAAGAGAAGATGCTGTGGGAAAGAAGCTTGTGTAATCCTTTTATTCAGATGCCACACAACAGGTTATACAATGCAGAAAACAAGCTGTTTGGATAACAGGGTTAAACAGAATTGCAGATTGTAGGAGAAGAGTATTCACAAACCTTTAATAATCCATTCTTGTGCTCAGGGGAATGCGTGCTCTGTTCTCTCCCGCTAAACTAGAGTAGTTCTTTCTTTTACAAGCTAATGAGTGCTGCTTTTTCCCAACCTGGGATGCATGATAAAATCAGACCAAAATGTGATTTTCAGACTTCACCAAATCCATCGTGTTTAAGCTCTTAACTCTTCCTATACCAGAATTTTTTGAAGATCAACTGAGTGTGGCAAGTTCTAGAAAGCTAAGTATTCAGTTGCTTTCAGGTGTCCTTTTAACATTTAAATGCTGATTGTTTTTTTATTTGACACATTTTAGAAGCTGCCTGTGCCCATGTAGTCCATCACTGCAATTTAAGAATCTTTGGGGATTTTTTTTTCTGTTGGTGACTGGATTTCATCTTTCTAGGACAGGGAACAGAACTACTTTATATTGGTTATTTGGTTATGAGCAAAACTTGGGAATATCTGCTCCATTAATGGGGCATTAGCCTGAAGGACTGAGAATTTAATTTGTTTTAAAGAACATCTTGATATCATGGAATTAGATGTCAATCTGTAATAAATTAATTATGTGAATGGATAGAAGTTAAACTGCTAGACTAAGACCTGATTGAGACATGAGTTTAGTTTATAAGCCTGCCACACATACCTTTCTAACCTCTGAAAAGTTCCTGAGCCTGGCAGTGCTTAAGGTCTCATCTCTAAAATGGTTGTGATAATGATTTCATTTCCCCAACTACTTCTGTCTTTGAAATCTCCTGGCCAAAACCTAGGTATGATTATAATCTAACATAATGCCCCTTGAAGCCATAATCTCTGTTGGGAAGCTTGACACTACCAAATTGCAAATAAATAAATACTAAAAATACAGCTGACAATGAATTAGTTTTGCAAATGATCAAATATGTAAATTACCATGGTGATTCAGACCTGTGATTCATCTAGTTCAGTATCTTTTCTCTAGAAGAGGATAATAGCCAGCATAACAAGGAAGGATATACTTACTACATATTTCACAGTTAAACATAGGTGTATGTCAATTTGTCATATGTATTGGGTGTCCCATGCATCCAATAATAAAACTGTGTTAATGTTTCTAGAAAATATAGATGAAAGACTTATAACTCAAAGGGTCCTTTATCCTAAAGGAAGTGGGTCTCTTTATGATGGACAAAGACAAATTCAGTGTTGGAAGGAAAGCCAGTAGTTTAAAGATACCAAGGCCAATGTAATCATGATGTGATTATGTTTAGCATGAGCAGAGGACAGACCTAAGGATGTACTCAAGGCACCAAAAGGGCTAATTTTCCAAAGATGAGGGCAAATAAACTAGAAGTACTGATTTAACCAGAAGAAATTGATCAGCAAAATATGAAATAAAATGTGGAATTCATAAAGAAGAATTTTAGATGTGAATAAGCCATGATTCTGCTTTTAAGAAAAAGGCCAGCTTTGAGTAAAAATCCATCCTTATTCAGTGCAGTATGAAAAATAGAGATTAGAAATGAATAATTATAAGTAATAACATAGACCAAATGAAGGAGGTGGGTAGTAATCACTATAAAGTATAAGTTATGAAATGTAGAGAATTGAGAGGGGAAACTAAATACATAGTGACAAACTCCATGTGCATCTACATGTGCAATTAATTTGCAGCAATAAGCCCTGGCAAATATTGTGCTGGAGTTTATTGCGCCTAGGCACGCGGTTTGAATGTGAGCCTGGGACTGCAGCATGTTGAGCTAGTTTAGAGAAGCCCTGGCTGATAGGGGGTCTGGGAGGGTCAGGCTCCCAGCCTGGGACTGCTCCAAACCAGCTCAACATGCTATGGAGCAGGCAGCTCATGAATGCTGTGATGCTGGGGCACATGGAGCATTCCACAGGAGCACAAGGGGTTCCCCTAAACACTCGGCAGAAAACCCAGAAGTGGACCAGAAGCAATTAGCAATTAATGACTAGTACCTCCTGGGTCTGAAGGGACACCCGGGGTTCCCCCTGTGGCTGATCACTGGGGTCCCCAGCAGTCTCTCCACCGGACCCAGAAGTACTTCCGGTCCACTTCTGGGTTAACCGCCAAGCATGTTGAACTCCCCCCGCCCCCGCACTCCTGTGGGCTGTTCCATCTGCCCCAGCATCGCAGCATTCACAAGCTGTGCTGGTACCTCGAGGTACATAGAAAAACCTTTTAAAGCTGAGTCTGTGTCCAAATTGCTGATTCACTGAATCAGCATCGAATCTTCAGACTTGGATTCAGCTGACTCGAATCAGGGACAGTGATCTGAATCAACAAATCACATCACTGCTCCTGATTTGGGGTGAATCCGAATTGAATATATCTCACTTTGCACACCCCTACAGGATAGTACTTGTACTTAAACTGTTTTGATAGTACTAAACTGCTGCAGAGTTTATTTGTTTCCTGTGACCTAATAGAGTAGCACATGTAGATGCTAAAATATTTACGGTGGAGCTAATTAGGCAATTGTACAGTAAATGTCTTTTGTAGACATGCCCTAAATTTCTTAAATGTATTGGGAACAAAGTGATCCTAACAGCAGTACATGTCCATTTTTAGAGGGACTGGCTAAAGATGTAGTTATGATTCAGAAAAGGCAAAATGCTAAAATATTTCTGTATTGTATTTGGAAAGAAGCAGGAGGATGTAATTATCTTGGTAATTATAGGCAGGTTAGCATAACATCATATCAGATGGAAACGGTGGAAAAGCTGATAACAGGATTCATTTAATAAAAAAATGGAAGGATAAGAATATTTTTAATGTCAATCAACACAGTTTTATGGAAATAGTTCTTGTCAAACAAAAGTGATTTGATTTTTTATGAGACTACGTTTGATTGATAAAGGTAACTGGATATGATATAGATATACTTTTGAAAAGCATTTAACTTTAATGACATGACATTCTGATAAAAACTTGACAGATTTCAAAAAGTAGTTACCATTGGGGAATAATTCTTAAAGAGTGGGTGTTTCAAGTTGAGTTCTGCAGGGATTGGGAGTAGGACCAACAAGTTTGAACATTTTTATCTGAAGTTGTATGTGCAATTGTTGCTGATTAAATTCTTTGGATGAAAAATGATAGATGTAGGACCGGGCAATCAAAAAGGCTCGCCTACCCTATGTTAAGATCCTGTACTAGATCCGGGTGTGAATAGGACCGAGACTCTCCTTTCCACACTCTTTCCACCTTTATTTCGCCACAGAAGTTTTCAGTGAGGTTGCTTTTCTCCAAAAGCCTCTGTCAGATGTGCTGGAGAACAATGACTCAAGAGTGGGCACTGAGGGGTGATCAAGGAGCAGCCTTGTTGAATAACTTCTGGATTTTTGGCTGTGCCACTGGGACCTACTATGATATAGACAAACCCAGATAGTGATCTGGATCACTTAATAAGCTGGACCATTCATATAAGAGATGTTTTAATACAACAGAGCAAGGTATTACATATTGGAACAAAGAATGCAGGTCTTGCCTATGAAATAGGGAGATGTGTCATTGAACACAGTGACTGAGACGGTTTTAGAGTGGAAAAAGAAACACAGCTCAACCAGTTCAAAATAATCAATTGATGCAAAGCCAAGGGAATATGAGTAGGAAGATTATTGTGTTTCTATAGAACTGATGAGACCAGTACTAGAATACTGGAAACAGTTTCAATGTTCACTTTTTAAAAGAAGGCTGAAATATTGGTGCGGTTACAGAAAAGAGCCACAAAAATGACCTAAGAATTAAGAGAATGTGTTTTTCACTGAGATATGTAAAGAGCTTAGTCTGTTCAGAAAATAACATATCCTATAAACCAAAGGAGTTGCAGCCAGGAAAACTCAACAAAGATAACCTATAGGTGTGTCCACACATGCAGGCACGTGTGCTTGCAGCAGCTCAAATAGAAGTGGTGTGAATTTGAGCTGGGGCTTTTTGCCTCAGCACACATGCTTAGATATGCACTTTGTTGAGGAGCAAATTGTGCCACTTGAGGCAAAAAAACCCTGCCTGGCTCCTGCATCAGCAGTCCAGCACCTATGCTGTCCCCAGCAGTATAAAAAGCTTCCCTATCCTGGCCCCATCAGTACAAAAAGCTGCCCTGGCAAGTAGCTCAATTGGTACCTGGGGATGCTACCCCTTGTACCAGCTGGACTGTTGAAGCTGCCCTGAGAGTTTCCTGCACCCTTTACCCACTGCAGCAGTCTGGCAGTGGGGCTGCTGCCTGGCTGTGACCTGCTACACACCTGCCAGACTTGGATGGGGACTATAGAGCCAGTAGAGGCATCTGCCCCTGTGGGCCAGCTGCCAGCAGGCTCTGGCTACAGAATTGGCCTCTGTGCAACATTACTGCCACGTGTTTCCCCTAGCCAGCTATCTGGGCAGCTATCATCTGGAAGATGTTCCAGGTTGTGGTGGCCTGCTTTGGACTGTCAAAGCATGTCCTCCTGGCCCCATTTTGCCAGGAGGTCAGCCATCTCTAGCTGGATCCAAGGTGCTAGCTCTGAGCAGGCAGGGTTCTGCCACAGGCTTCCCTAGCAGGAATTCTGGTGTTCCCTATTGGAAACCTGAAAAGTCCATGATAAAAAAGTCCCAAAGTCACTCTGTAACATACCCCAAAATCCATGTTCCTCCACAATTAAAACAAAATATCACTATATATATATATGTAGAGACAGAGTGAAACAGAGACAGCAATCAGTTGGGCAATGCTTTATTGATGTATCTACAGTGTAAAAGCAGTGTGGAAGCCTACCAGTGTCTCTATCATAATAATAAAGTGAACTCTAAATACATGTTTCATGAATACATGAATATATTTTTTGCCCCCACAGGGACTACCACCTACCTTGCAAGGCCCACATGCTCCACCCTAGCCTCTTTGGTGTGATGCAAGTTGTTCCACTTGGGGCAAAATAACCCTCCCTGGCTCCTCCTGGATCTGCAGACAGGAGGAGCTAGAGCCTGGGGCCAACACCTTCCCTGGCCCCATCAGTATAAAAAGCTGCCCTGGCAAGTAGCTCAGGGCCACTCACTCTCAGGAGCTTCTGCAGCCCAGCCAATTGGTACCTGGGGATACTACCCCTTGTATCAGCTAGACTGCTGAAGCAGCCCTGAGAGTTCCCTGCACCCTTTAACCACTGCAGCAGTCTGGCCATGGGGGCAGCTGCCTGGCTGTGACCTGGTGCCAACTGCAATAGCGTGTGGCCCCAAGGCTACATGTCTGGCAGACCCAGATGGGGACTGAACAGCCAGTAGAGGCCTCTGCCCTTGTGGGCTAGCTGCCAGCAGGCTGTGGCTGCAGAGTTAGCCTCTGTGCGGCACTATCATCATGTGTATCCCCTGCCCAGCCATCTGGGCAGCTATTGCCCAGAAGATGTTCTAGCCTGCTGTTCTAGATGTTCCAGTCTAGAAAATGTGGTAGCCTGCTTTGAACTGTCAAAGCATGGCCAGGAGGTCAGCCACCTCCAGCTGAGTCCATGGTGGCCAGCTCTGAGCAGGCTGTTCTGCCTGTCACTTGCCTCCCTAGCAGGAATTCTGGTGTTCCCTATTCAAAAATGGAAAAATCCCTGATTAAAAAAAATCCCAAAGTCACTCTGTAAAATACCCCAAAATCCATATTCCTCCACAATTAAAACAGAAGAGACCACTATATATAGAGAGAAAGCAAGAGAGACAGGGATAAATTGGGCAATGTTTTATTGATATATCTACAGTGTTAAAGCAATTTGGAAGCCTACCAGTGTCTCTGTCATCATAATAAAATGATTTCTAAATATCCATATGTTTTGCTGTTTGCCTTTGGCTTTCTTACCCTAGCGATCCCCCTGACACCTTCACTAACCAGGATGTGGGAACACCTGCCCCTGCAGCCAAAGCTCCTGCCAGCAGGTCTCATTCTGTCTGACAGCTGGGCACACAGGGTATGTGCTGGGAGGATGTGGGGTTTGCAGGAGGAGCATGGGAAGAGGGGTGTTGGGATGTGGGTGTCTATGGAAGGAAATGGAGGCCATGGGGTGTGTGGGTAGGTGTGGGTAGATCATGGGGGGACTGTGGGGGGAGCTGCTCAGGAGGGGTGGGTCCCTTGCCCCCACAGGGTGCAGCGCCCCCGCTCACAGACTGCCCCCCCACAGGGCTATAGCCCCCCCAGGGGTTACAGCCCCCTCAAAAGGGGTCACATAGTCCTTGCAGGGGCTACCACCCACCCCACAGGGCCCATGTGCCCCACCCCTGCTTGGTCCCCCAGTCCCCTGGATGGCTGCCCCATTGGCCCTATCTCCCACTGGCTTCTGAAGCTCCCCTTATGGCTGCCCTATTGGCCCCACTCCCTGCTAGATATTGCTAAGGAAAACTACACTTTCTTTTTCTACAAATAGTTGAGGATTGTGAGGTATTTGCTGAAGGAGTTACATTTATTTTTAGACGTAAATACAATATTAAAACATACTTCAGAAATCCCTCACAATCCGTATTTGTGTATGTGTGAATATGTGAATGTATGTTTTCTTTTCCTACCTGATACATTAGCTCTGCCTGCCCAGATGGGTCACCCTAACAAATGAAGTCCTTAGAGAGCTGCCACAGAGTGGCTTCAGGGTCTTTCTAAATAAAAATTGCTTCTTGAGTAAGGAAATTCTTTCTTTTTCCCCTATAGGTGAACCAGAATAAACATTTCTTTAAACAAGGACTTTTCACACTGGCCAAAGTGTAGTGGATTTACTTAAGAAAACACGTGAAAATGGATCATTTCGAACAACTCTGAAAAACAAAAAGCTGTTGAAAGAGTTACAGTAGTCATCTGTATTCCAGTTCCCTGAGTCAGGGTGAATATAAGCCTTGCCAGCAGGGAACACCATTGATTTAGGTAACATAAGATATTCCTGTAAGGATATGGATAATAAATTGATTGGATTTCCTTAATTTTTAATTAAATAGTTGGCACTCTTATGCCTGGATCTCCTGTGTACTAGGTAAATTTATAAGATCTGTTCATTTGTCTAAAATTCCTTTAGAAAAAGACTGAATAATCAGTACTTTTTATTTAGTTCAGATATTCTGTTATTTGATATATGATGACAATGGCTCAACATGTTTTATTATTGGGCATGGTCTTAGCAGGTGTTACAAATTATGCAAGGTTGGGGCTGGTTAGTGTTTGGATGTGGGCTTCACCTGACTCTGTCAGGAAACCAGTGACTCTGTGATTTGCACTTTTTTTGTTGTGCCTGCCATCTTTGTTTCAGAATGCCTTTGTTACTGCCCTGATAGGGAATAAAACCCAAAACGTTTGAAGACCTCTGTAAATGAAGTTCATGTAGCTGGCTGCCCTGGAGCCACAGAACCTGGAAGTCCTGGGCTTAGCAGCAGTTTACTGCCCTGCCTATTATCAACACTGGAAAGCAACCCTGGGGTCCCTAACCCTAATGTAGTCTGCACTGCTGGCTGACCTAGAAACTTGCACTACTGAGGGGCCAGGCAGGTGTGCTGGCTAGAAATTAGGTGCAGTTCTTTCAGAAACCTGCTTGGCATTCTCTGTGGTCTGTTTTGGCTTCAATGAACTGATAATTTCTAATGAAAAGCTAGTTCAGCAGAATTTTCTATACAGATGTACTAATAGTTTTGTAGCTCTCTGGATTTGAGATACCCGTAATGGAAGCAAACTATAATGGATACTATAATGTCTGTCTGCCTGTCTTTGGAGATAGCGGGAAGTCATAGCTGTGAAAAGTATGAACTGCTCCCATATGAGTCACTGGGTGCTAACTCTGATGCCTATTGCCTCATTATGAAAAGTCAGTGCTTTGTACTGTTTTACTGGTGGTCTGGAGACAGATAATTGTATGATGATGATTTCAAGAGTCTTCATCCAAATTTGCCAAGCAAGCAGAACTTGTGTTGCAGAGTTTGGTTTGTGATCTATCTATCTATCTATCTATCTATCTAGATCACACACATATATACATATATACATATATATATACACACACAGGTAGATAGATATAGATATCTCTATGTATATATGTGTGTGTGTATAAAGTGTGTATCTATATATATGTATGTGTGTGTATATAAATGTGTATCTAAAGTGTGTGTGTATGTGTGTGTATACTCGAACTGGAAAATATATATTTTTTCCTGGTGCAGCTGTTGGTTGTAGTGTTAAAAGTTCTCCTTTCTGAATCCAAATTGAATCAGTGACCCAGAATATTCTAATGAGGCACTAAGCTGCTGTACTATTTGACAGATGAAAATTAAAATTGATCTCTTGTGAACTATTAACACACACACACGTGCACATAAAATCTGTTTTCCTATAAGCATGACTTCATTGCTAGCTGGATATGTCTATCTGAATACAAAATTTAGCCTTGAAATCAACCAGAATTTCTCACAAAAGTTCTGGTGGTAACTTCATCCTATAATACGATATGTCAAGGTAAAACTGTCCGGGACATTGTTTACTCATGTCAATGAGTATATAAGATAAGCAGGAATTGTATGTTTCTTTGTGTATCCAGTATGTAGCGTTTTGTGCCAGACCAGTGCTTAGAGGGTTGTTTAGCCTATTTCTATCTTTTGCTCCTGATACTTATCCTTTGATCATTAGTTACTAAGGGTTTTAGTGTATTGTATCTGGTAGGCCACAACTTGCAAGTGCAGTGCTGGGTTGCTCTGTGTATGTGCATGTTTGTGAGTGGTGGCAGTGCTGTGGTTGCAAAGTGCTTGTTCGGTACACATATCCTGAGACTTTTTTGTGATGTTCTAAATTGCATGAATCCCATCTTGATGACCTGCATATTTAAACGCTCTGTCAGTTAGGTTTCCTCCCTTTTTTCTTTGATGATTGATAGTGAAATCTCCCTCTCATGATTGGTTAATCTAATTTTCTGGTGCTTCATTGGGTCATGTGTGTAAAACCTTATATTGCTCCTCTTTCGTTTTCTATGGGTAAGTTGTACTCTAATAGAGTTTTGTATCTTGTGTGCTCCCTAATGAACAGTTACATAAATCCACACAGAACCTTAAAATTTTCCCTGAGTTTTATAGGATTTCTTGCCTTACAAAGGCCTTACACTGGACAATGACTTTGTATGAATTTTAGAAAATAGGAAAGGATAGAAGGAAGGAAATGATAATTTTAGATTTTTTAAACTTTAATGTAGAATTGTAACATTTCAAGTTTCTAGATTGAGAATTTCCTTTTTTTTACTGAATTATGTCATACACATTCTCATCATTCTTGGATTTGTGTGACAAGGGTGACTGGGCTGCCTCCTGCGTATGAGCATTAGTTAAAGTTTTGGAGAGGACAATACAGCAATTTTACTATGTAAAATGGTATGTTTCAGTGAAATTTCCTGTTGTAAATATATGCTGTATTTGTGTGTCACCTTTCTCTTCCCATACCTCCCATCTGGGAAATCATCAGATGTCCAAATGCTGATTCAAACTATAAAGCCCTCCTGAAGCCATGGAAACAATCCTGACTTACACCTGAGAAGGTGGCCTTTTGGTTCTGCAAGAATTTCCTTGTAAGTTTCTGTAAATAGGCCTTCTCCTAAAATGTCTTATACTTCCTGCTTCCATTGTGAGCAGAAATGCCACAGGCACACCATTTCTTTGAGTATTTTAGCATTGTTTCCCATGCTAGTTAGAAGAAGTTTGTGGGAGAGGATTGTAAAAATTATGGAAACTGTAGGGGGGGGACCTCCAAAAACCCAACCTCCACTTTCCTCTCCAAGCCCTTTTTGCAGCTCCCCCAAGAGTTACAGAATCACAGAATCATAGAAGTCGGGTCTGAAGGGACCTTGAAGATCTTCAAGTCCGACCCCCCACCTGAGCGGGAGAAAAGACTGGACTCAAATGAGTCCAGCCAGGTAGTCATCAAGCCTCTTCTTAAAGATCCCCAGGGTAGGAGCCGGCACCACTTCCCTAGGAAGTTGGTTCCAGCTCCTAGCTGTCCTAACTGTGAAGTAGTTCTTGAGGATGTCTAATTTAAATCTACTCTCTAATAACTTGTGTCCATTGTTCCTTGTCATGCCAGGGGGCGCTAGGGGAAACAGTGTCTCCCCTAAACCCTTCTGGTCCCCCCTAGTGAGTTTATAGACAGTTACCAGGTCCCCCCTCAGCCTTCTCTTGTGAAGGCTGAACAGGTTTAGGTCCCGCAGTCTTTCAATGTAGGATCTGCCCTGTAGTCCCTGGATCATGCGGATGGCCCTCCTCTGGACCCTTTCAAAGTTGTCCACATCCCTCCTGAAGTGGGGCACACAGAACTGGACGCAGTACTCCAGCTGTGGCCTGACCAGCGTCACATAGAGGGGGAGGATCACCTCCCTGGATCTACATGAGATGCACCTGTGGATGCACGACAAGATCCGGTTAGCCCTGCCAACCGTGACCTCGCATTGTCAGCCCATGTTTATCTTGGAGTCAGTAATGACTCCAAGATCCCTTTCTGCCGCCGTGCTCTCAAGAAGGGAGTTTCCCATTCTGTAAGTGTGCTGCTGGTTTCTACTGCCTAAGTGCAGCACCCTGCACTTGTCACTATTGAAATGCATCCTGTTTATGTCAGCCCACTCCTGTAACCTATCCAGGTCTTGTTGCAGTCTTTCCCTCCCTACTAGCGTGCTCACCTCACCCCAAATTTTGATATCATCAGCGAATTTAAACAGGTTGCAATTCACCCCATCGTCCAAATTGCTGATGAAGAAATTGAACAGCTCAGGCCCCAGGACCGAGCCCTGGGGGTCTCTGCTGCCCACTTGAACTTGTTTTTCAAAATGGTTGAACTTGTTTTTCAAAATGAATGGGAAAAGTGTGTTGTGGCAGGTTTTCCCTCTCCCCACCCCCATTTGGTTGACACATATCTGATGGTAATTCCTGTTGAAAAAAAATCCCATTCCCTACATGTCCTTGCTATATTATAATATTGGTCTTCTGAGGCACAGTACTTTTATATTGGCTTAAGCACATTACAAATTTGGATTATATCCATATTATCAGTAGGGTATTTTATGATTACATGACAAGATGCCAGAAAAAACAATCTGGAACCTATGAAAACCAGCAGGATTGGTTCAGGAAAATCAATAAGTCATTTGCCTAGAGAATCCAAAAGAGAATATTCATTTCTGAGTTTTGGACTAACTTTGCCTATCAATTCTTAACATACCCAGAACACAAAGGAATGTAAAAAGAGGGTTTTTTTCTTCTACTGAGTTCAATGAGAGAAGGATCATGCTCCAAGGTAGCAGCAATGGGATATAGAAAGTATGCTCTGATGCTTAATGAAACTGTTTAATTAGAAAACTTTGTCACAGGCCATACATGGCTTGGAGGCAGTGCTGCCAAACAGGCTGAGCGATTCTTTTCAGCTATTAAATCTTATTGGTATTCTTAGCTTTGAAGTGACAGAAATGAGGAAAGTACTGCTAATTAGAGGTAGAAGCAATTCTGCTGGTAGGGCTTTTAAAGGGTTTGTGAGAATCTTTTTTTTTTGTTTGTACTTCTGCACCATTTGTTACATTTGATTTCTATTTTAAGTTTTGTGTTCTGACAAAATCAACACCTGAAAATCCAACTCTATCCAAACCTACAAGTATTCTCTGGTTTTGAATCAAAACTATCCAGATCCAATATGTGAAACAAGTTCTAATTTACCTGTTTTTAAAGCACACCTGTTTAAAACAGTGCCATTTTTGTGCAGAGGTTTTGTTTTGTTTTTTACAAGGGAAACTGAACTTCAAGGTGATCGGTTTTCTCCAGGATTAATGGAGACTTACATTGGTTTAATGAAACTGGTTTAAGCATGCACATGTTTAGTTAAATTGGCACAACCTACAAGATTAGTAAATTCTGGTTTATACTATAAACAATGAATTAGACTTGGGGTTTTTTGCTTTCATTTAACATGTTTGGGGCCATGATATCGGTGAGAGTGTAAAGTGGTCTTTTTGGATAAAGGTTGCCTGTGAACATGGTTGAGTGGATCTAATGATCTAAGTGGCCTCTTCTAGGCCTATGGTCCTATGAATGATGGAGCAATTTGGTGCTCCAAATTCCACCTCCCAAAACACTGACAATAAATTAAAACTCATTCCTTGTACCTTTTTGCCTGTCTGTTGGGGGTGGATATCAGGCAAGTTATGCTCTCTTATTCCTATGGATTCAGGCCCAGACCCTGGGAAAGCCACTGACAGACCAGTATATGAAGGTTTTTACTTAACCCTTTTGCGTTGGTACCAGTTAGAATCTACTGAAGTAAACTAATCTCCTTTGTCATACGTGTTAGACATGGCAGTGATTTATGGTGAAGAGACAATGTACTTCAAAGAAGTGAAAAGGTCATATGAGACCAGTCTAATGTCCTTCTATAACAGAATAATTGACTTCATAGATAAGGACGATGCAGTGGACATAACCTATTTAGAGTTAAGCAAAGACTTTGATTCTGAGCCTCGTGGGAAATTATTGGCTAAAATAGGAAAGGTGCAGATTATAATCATAAGGTGGATAAGGAGTTAGCTAAAAGGAAGACTACAGTGGATAATATTGAAACGGACGTTGTCAGATCAGACTGTAACTACTGGTATTCCTTAGGGATTGGAGTTGAGATGCATACTGTTCAACATTTTGTGGTGCTAGGATTAGGTGTGTGCCTAGGAAATTTGTAGATGACAAAGGTGGGGATATATTACCTATAGAGTCAGTTTTTTAGGAAGGATTAGCCAATCTATGAAGGGGAGCAATAGAAATGGTATGAAATTTAATAGTATGAAGTGAACTATCATGCACTTAGGGCCTTGTTACACATTGAACTTTGAGCTGCTCAAATGTTAATCAGTGGTAGTGCTAGCTAGAGTTTGGAACAGTCACACTTTAATGCTAAAAATCTTCTCTGTCCCCCCACCTACACAGCTGTGACTTGCCACTAGATGGTTGGTGAACAAGAGTGAGACTAGGAGCTAAAGCTGTGAGTTGCCTCTACAGGGTTGGTGAGCCAGAAAAGGCTTCTTTGATGCTGTAGATGGGGGGATATGTGAGAGATGGGGGTGGGAACATGAGCTGGGAGGTGGAGTGTTTATGGGATGGTGTTGGGTAAATAAATGGGAGGTTGAAAGGAAATGGTGGTGGGTGGGAAGGGTGTTGAAATGGAGGAAGTCAGCCACTGACTAGAAGTAAAAAAGAAATATAGAGAAAGCAAATTAAAGAAGGTCTCATGTTTTAATAAATTGGGATTGGGGTGGGGGGTGAGATCATGCTTCCTGGGCTGGCTGAGAGGTGGGAGTAGTAAGGGAAGGAGCTAGTGCCCCTGCCTTTGGAAGGAAGCCCCAGTTCATGGGAATCCAATCCAGTCCCCTACCTTGTCTCCCCTCACTTCCCTATATCCCACTCTTGGACCCGCCAAAGCTCTGTAAAGCAGTTGTACAGCATTTGCACCCCGGTGGGGAGGGGGGGAGTCCCACCCCTGAGGGTTGGAGGGAGAATTGGTTTAGTGCCAGAACTGTCCCCTGGGCAGTAGTATTCAGGGTGTGGAAAATTTGTCTATACAGATCCCAGGGGGTGGGGTGGGGGATAGACACTGCAGTCTGGGATGCTGGAGGACTACCAGTCTGGGTGGCTCCTCTGTGGGGAGTAGCTACACATTAATGGAACACAAGGATGGTAACACAAATCAGAGGTAAACCTACCCTGGAGTGGCCTAACTTTAAGCCACCTAAAGTGCTTAAAACTAGTTTTAGGTGTTAATGTGTGGACAGTCCAGGAGTTGAGAGCTCCAGGCACCTCCTAAAATGAATGTGTAACAAAGCCCTTAAGGAGTAATACCAAGAGTTCGTGCTTTAAAATGAAGATTCATGAACTGGCAGTAGAAGAAAAGGTACCCAGTGTATTGGTTGATTGTAGGATGACCAGGAGCCACTGGTATCTTGTAGTTGTGAAAAGGTAATGAAATTCTAAGGTATATTAGGCAGGGAACTCAACAATTTGAAAGAGGTGCATGATCGAACTGGTGTAGTAAACAAAACGTGACATGGACTCAAATATTTGGTAGCCCTATTATGGGGTCGAAAGGAAGCCTCATCTCTGTAGGGGAGATGTCTGGTAATCTCATGTTTCAGGACTTTCTGAATTTTGAAATTATGGGGGGGCGTTTACACATGGACTGTTCTACTGCACATTAGTATGGCACAGCAAAAACTGTGTTTAATGCAGTAATGTACAGTAGAATTAGTCTACTGCAAGTTAAGCATCACAAAAAAATATTTGCCATTTGGGGCTTTGCCTTCCTCTGTAGCATAGCACACAGGCCTCTTTCTAGGATCATCTTAACATATTTTATTCTAACAAATTCCCAGCTATTTCAAAGAAAAAGCAGAACAAGCTGGCACTTTAGATTAACTGGTTCAAAGAGGCATGATCCTTCAAAGCATCTAATGAAGTAAGCTGTTGCCTACCAAAGCTCATGCCCCTCTAAGCTAGTCAAAAAAGTGCCACCTGCCCTTCCTTCTGCCTTATTTCAAACTGACACAGCTAACTGCTTTTCTCTTCCATTTTAATTACTAAGATCTCATGCCCTTATCTCTGCTTTTTTTTCCCTGTGGCATGCTCCAGGTTCTTTGTTTTTGTTTTAATAGGGTGTTCCATGGCTGTGGGGTTCAACAAGGCAAAACGTGGACCTTGCCATACAAATAGGTACCTGCAACTGTAGGAGACTTGACTCAATCCCTGTCTAGTCCTATATTTAAATTTGCATGCCAAACTTTTATTAGCTTTGTTAATCAAATGACCTGGATGGCATCTTGTGCGCTCTCACAGTAAACTAAGACATTAAACAACATTTACTCTTTGAAGACTTCAGTTTGCTCATTATTTTGAAAACCGTCTGTTTAGCAGCTGTTTGTTCCTCAAATGTTAATGTTTAAAAGTGTTATAATATCAGAGCTTATTCCAAATAAGGAAACAAAACCCTGTTTATTGACAGGGAAAATGGGGCATGAAATGTATTTGGGTAAGCAAGGCCTTTCATTGCAAATGAGACACAGTAGGAACCCACTTTCAGAAAATGGAGGCTGAGATAAGAAAATGGTAAACAAGTTTCATTTGTATATGAAAATTGCTTTATATAATTGAAGATGCTTCTCTTGAACTATCTGTAAATATATGTTGGGAAAGAAACTATGCAGATTTTTTTTGGCACAATACAATTTTGCCTTGGGATAACAAAGTTCTTGCTTGGCATGCCATTTCTGACCCTCAGTACTGGCATTTCTTTCATACTACAAAAAAATTACTTAAAGGACTGAGTAAAAAATAGCTCCTTTAACCATTGTAATATTGTTTTGTTTCTCATGCCGTTCACAAGTGTGTCCTTTGAAAGTCTATGCATGTGCTCTGCACTTTACAATAATGAGAATACTGATTTGCTAGTGCTCTTAGGCATTTCTGAAAGTACTGCACCACCTTGTGGAGATGGTGCTTCCAGAAGTAAAATCAAATGAAGTATATGAGCCTTCCAGCTGTACCTAAGAATGACTACTCATGTCTTTAAGAAACGTTACACACCGTTGTATGTATATGCTTTGCTCACTCCCTTTCTACCTCCTTACATGTTCTTTAATGGATACAACTCTGCGCAGCATAAAATGTAGGATCAAAGAGGTGGGTATTGTGGTTATTATAGCTCAACAAGACTCACTATCCTCATCAGAAATAACTTTACAAACTAGTGGCAGACACTGATGCAAAATATATTACATATGCAGGGCAACTGGAACAATCCTTTGCTTGGGAGGTCCTCCCAAAAGCCTGTTTCTCTTCTTTTTTAACTTGGTAAAAATGTAAATATCTATACCATTTATGCTTACAGAATTGTAAGTAATTAACACCGTATGTCCTTCTATTGCCTTATTGACAATTAAATGTCAAGATTTTATTTCATTTCCTTCTTAGTGGGGAAAAATGCATCTTATCTGTTTTGGAGGGGTGGTTTTGTGGTTAGTTTACTTAGAGCAGAATCCAGCATTTTCCTGAAGAAAAAGTAAGCACCCTGAGATGTATTATATCTGTCACTGTTTTATAGCACACAGACAGACAGTTTTAATAAAACATTTTTGCAAGGAATGAAGGAACTGTATTTCACATGGGCCAGTGGGGAAAGCTGGCATTTCAGATCCCAAGCGCATTCTGACTGTCACCACTTAGCATGTGGTGGTGCTGAATCAATAATTGCAGTTGCTCACTACTGACAAATTGTGTCTGCCAGCCATTAGGCATTTAAACAACTAGCTTACAAAGCAGTACATTCTGTTCAGTCCTTTCCTACCTCTTTGCATAATTGTTAACTCACCCTGCCTTTCCCCCCATTTTATTGAAAATACTGCATGTATGATATTACTATAAACATGTTGTCCAATTTAAATGAATTCTCCACCATACTTACACTTGGCACTTACAAATGGTTGTGAGGCCCCCATCACTACAACATTCAGAATAATGAATGTGTTTACCTCTGTCAAGTAAGGAAGTACTGTTCTCCTAATTTTACATACCCGTATCCACCCACCAACACATTATACTCATAGACTTGAAGTTTTCCATTGACTTCAATTGACAATGGAGTAGGTCTGCAGAGGTTAATGGCTTGATTCTATCAGCAATAAAAGAGTAGAGCTGTGTTGCAGATGGACTGCTGTTCATTACCCAGTGAATGCACCGATGCAGATTACCTGTTGTAGGAGGCTATGAAGCATTATCAGAAAACAGTTTTCATAAACCTAGAAGTGTGGAGGACAGAAGGTCTGGGTTGTCATATTCTTCCGCAAGGATGTCTTCTGGGAGGCAGTAAAGTGGCAAATGTTAAGTACTTTCTTGTCTTCTCACATGAGCGGGTTAAATATGATGTGTGAGCATACTAAAAGGCAGGTATAGGGATAGTTTTGTTTTGATCTTTCAAGGTAACAAGAACACCTACTGAGGTTGTAAAGCCCACACTTTCAAAAGTGTGTCAGCATAGCTCTGCTCTGAGTTACCTACAGTAACTTGTAACAGAGGCATAACTGTTACACCCTGGGTGGTGGCGGCACATGGGTGTGGGGCAGTGGCTCACAGAGACATAAGAAATCAAGCTGCTGCTGTAGAAGTTAACACAGAAGCTGCCTCCAAGATGTGTGTCAAGTGGTAACTTAAAAGCCAAAATTCTGCAGCCAAAATAAAGACAAAAAGTGAGGAAGACTAGACAACAACCCCCCCGCATTCTCACCCCCAGCAGCAGCTGGCCATGGGAGCGAACAACTTTGTGGCTGCTGCTCTGGTCTCCCTGCCCATCCCATACCCAGCATAGATTCATAGATTCATATAGATTCATAGATGCTAGGGTCGGAAGGGACCTCAATAGATCATCGAGTCCGACCCCCTGCATAAGCAGGAAAGAGTGCTGGGCCTACATTACCCCAGCTAGATACACATCTAGCCTTCGCTTGAAGACCCCCAGGGTAGGGGAGAGCACCACCTCCCTTGGGAGCCCGTTCCAGACCTTGGCCACTCGAACTGTGAAGAAGTTCCTCCTAATATCCAATCTAAATCTGCTCTCTTCTAGCTTGTGGCCATTATTTCTTGTAACCCCCGGGGGGGCCTTGGTGAATAAATACTCACCAATTCCCTTCTGTGCCCCCCTGATGAACTTATAGGCAGCCACCAGGTCGCCTCTCAACCTTCTCTTGCGGAGGCTGAAAAGGTCCAGTTTCTCTAGTCTCTCCTCGTAGGGCTTGGCCTGCAGGCCCTTAACCATACGAGTGGCCCTTCTCTGGACCCTCTCCAGATTATCCGCATCCTTCGTGAAGTGCGGCGCCCAGAATTGCACGCAGTACTCCAGCTGCGGTCTGACCAGCGCCCGATAGAGGGGAAGTATCACCTCCTTGGACCTATTTGTCATGCATCTGCTGATGCACGATAAAGTGCCATTGGCTTTTCTGATGGTTTCGTCACACTGCCGACTCATGTTCATCTTGGAGTCCACTAGGACTCCAAGATCCCTTTCCACTTCCGTGCCACCCAGCAGGTCATTTCCTAGGCTGTAGGTGTGCTGGACATTTTTCCTCCCTAGATGCAGCACTTTGCATTTCTCCTTGTTGAACTGCATTCTGTTGTTTTCTGCCCACTTGTCTAACCTGTCCAGGTCTGCTTGCAGCTGCTCCCTGCCCTCCGGCGTGTCCACTTCGCCCCATAGCTTAGTGTCATCTGCAGACTTGGACAGAGTACATTTCACTCCCTCATCCAAGTCGCTGATGAAGACATTAAAGAGTATCGGTCCAAGGACCGAGCCCTGCGGGACCCCACTGCCCACACCCTTCCAGGTCGAAACCGACCCATCCACCATGACTCTCTGGGTGCGACCCTCCAGCCAATTCTCCACCCACCGGACTGTGCAGTCATCCAAGTCACAGCCCCTTAACTTGTTCACCAGTATGGGGTGGGATACCGTATCAAAGGCCTTCCTGAAGTCCAAGTATACGACATCCACCCCTCCTCCTGCATCAAGGTGTTTTGTAACCTGGTCATAAAAAGAGACTAGATTGGTCAGGCACGATCTGCCTGCCACGAACCCATGCTGGTTTCCCCTCAGCATAACTTGCCCTGCCAGGCTGTCACAAATGTGAGCCTTGATAATTTTTTCAAAGACTTTGCCAAGGATGGAGGTGAGACTAACTGGCCTATAGTTGCCCGGGTCCTCCTTCCTCCCCTTCTTGAAAATGGGAACCACATTGGCCCTTTTCCAGTCCTCCGGGACTTGACCCGTGCGCCACGAGCGTTCAAATATTCCCGCCAGTGGCTCTGCAATGATGTCGGCCAGTGCCTTCAGTACCCTCGGATGGAGCTCATCCGGGCCTGCCGACTTAAAGGCATCCAGTTCTTCCAAGTGACCCTGCACCACCTCAGGGTCCACGCATGGAAGTCTGGTGCCTTGCTGCGGCCTCCCTACACTCCCAGTGAGAGACTTGTCATGCCTCTCGCTTAGGAACACTGAGGCGAAGAACTCGTTGAGGAGTTCAGCCTTGTCCCCTCTGTCCGTCACCAATTGTTTCTGCCTATTTAGCAGAGGTCCTATTCCTCCCTGGGCCTTCCTTTTACTCCCTATATATCTAAAAAACAATTTCGTATTGTCTTTTACTTGGCACTACCCTTGGCTGCCAGAGCTGCTACATGGATAGGGCAAGGCTGGTGTGGTATGGCTACATGGATGGGGTATGAAACACCCCCCGGCTAAATTCTGGTTCCCCCTTCCATCCCACTTCTCCATCCCTAGTTACACTACTGATTTCTGTTTTCTAAAGTGACCTTGGGAATTGTAAAAAGATTCATGTTCCCAGTAATTTCAACACACTTATACCACTACAATCATCCTTCATACCAGCATAAACAAGGAGCAGGCAGAGAACAACACAGAGATTGCCTTCCCTCTCCTTCCCCCCACACCCTTTTCTTCTTACTGCTTGTAGCCATTTGTGAGAATGAAGGGGTATGATATCCTACAGAATTCCCCCCTTTTTGAGAGTGGAGAACAAAAAACAGACCAGAGCTTTTATTATTTCAGTACCAGAATGGCTCTGTGTAAGCCAATGTTACTGCTTATAAAACTATAAGCATATGCTTATACAAATGCTGTCAACAGGACAAACTATAATTTGCTATAATCATTGCACCCTAGGAGATACTTTATGAAAATGACATACCTATAAATATACATCCTCCCAACAGTGTTGTCCTTGTAAAATATGCACGTGATTTTAAGGTAGAATGATATCATTATAGAAACACAGAAAGTAGGACTGGAGGAAGGTCATCTAGTCTATCCACTTGCAGTAAAGCAGGATCAACTATAGCTACACCATTCCTGACAGATGTTGTTTATCTAGCCTGTTTTCAAAAGTCTTCAGTGAAAGAGATTTCACAATTGCTTCAGGTGCTCTTCCAGTACCTAACTATTCATATATTTAGAAAGTTTCCTGGTGTTTATCCCAATTCTCCCTGCCTGTGATTTAAGCCTATTACCGCTTTTCCTATTCCCAGAAACCTTTTACCTATTTGAAGGATGTAGCCATGTTGGTCTGAGACAAAAAGAAATGCAAAACTCCAGAATTCTTGGTTCAGAGATGATACCTTTTATTAGACCAACTAAGAAATCACATAACAATATCTTTTTTCTGCAAGCTGTCATGATCACATGCTCTTCATCAGGCTCAGGGAAAATAAAGATGGTAAAAAGTCCTCATAGGTAGGAAATAAATTTCATTTTGCACAGAGAATGCTGAAAGTGAAAGTCTGTTCCTCTGGGTCCATGAGAGTATCTTTGTGAGTTGCTCTTTGATGTGCAGATAAGGCAGGATTCCTTCCCTGGTGGTGTCAGATGGCAGAAAGGCAGGGAGATGTAGAAATCTTTCTTGTTGTTCAGCAATGAAGTTTACATGAAACTAGAGTTTAGGTACAGGCAGATCAGGCAGGATTCCTTCCCTATGTGCAAAAATGAAGTTTATTTCCTACCTATGGGGACTTTTTACCATCTTTAATTTTCCCTGAGCCTCATGAAGGGTGTGTGAGCCCAAAAGCTTGCAGGAAAAGGTAATTTTTTTTGTAATTTATTAGTTATGTAATTCTTCTTTATGTCCAGCCTGAAACAGTCTTGTAGTAGTTTATGACCATTCAACCTCGTCATCCGTTGGGGTGGTGTTCCCCCAGATACTGGTGGTCAACCCTGATAAACATATAGGGCACACTCATAAGGAATAGGGGACCAGGTAAGGCTACGGCTGCCTGAGCCCTATTGGGGAGAAGACCGAGCAGGGTGTAAGACCCCAGACGGTGGGTCAGGGGGCCAGGCACGGCTACGGCCACCTGAGCCCCAACTGTGAGAAGTCCAGGTGACGAGGCCCGAGTGCGAGTGACCGCGGGAAGCGCTAGGCACAGGTCTGAGTGCAAGTGACCGCGGGAAGCGCTAGGCACGGGCCCCAGTAGGGCCCTGTTTGTAAGAGGGAAGCCCCAGGAGGGGGTGCAGTCTGAGAGTAGAGAGCCCGGTAAGAGTGAACATTCGGGCGGAGGCCTTTAGAGAAGGCCTCTAGGGAAAGTAGATTGGCGGGATAACATCTGGAAGATCTGCGAGGCTTGGGGCATGCTAAAGGGGAGGTAGGAGGCACGCATAGCCCATAAGGCTGGGGTGCACCAGGTCACTCTGTACAGAGGAGGAGCCCGAACAATCCTAGCACCGTGTCCAAGATGACAAGAGGCAGCATCCCTTCTAGAATCATATAACAACAAGACATGGCGGGCGAGAAAGAGGGTGCTGGATCATCTACTTGGCACGGTAAGGGGTGCTAGAGAGATCACGGTTGCTCCTAGGCCCCACTCCGTGACACAGTGTTTTGGTCACTTTACTAGCCGCAGCATCACATTGCAGGCTCGTGTTCATGTTGTGGTCAATGATGACCCCCAAGTTTCTTTCTTCCATTGTACTAGCCACTGTAGCATTGCCGAGCCTATAAGGATGCTGCAGGTTTTTCTTCCCAAGGTGGAGAACCTTGCATTTTTTGGTGTTAAACACCATGAGGTTCTCATCTGCTCATTTGCTGATCCTGTCCAGGTCAGCCTGGATCATCCGCCTGCCTTGGTGTGGATGCTTTGCCCCAAAGTTTGGTGTCATTGGCAAACTTGGCCAGTCCGCTCCTGACTCCAATGTCCACATCATTAATGAAGATGATGAACAATATGGGTCCAAAGACAGAGCCTCGGGGAACCCCACTGGTCACATGATGAGTGACTTCCATCAATTACTACCCTCTCTGACCACGGAGCCAATTTGTCAGCTAGTGGATTGTGGTGAACCCAAGGCCACAATTGGCCAGTTTCACCAAGAGGTGATCGTGGGATACCAGATCGAAGGCTTTTTTGAAGACAAGATATATGACATCAATTTCTTCTCCCTTGTCCACGTGATAGGTCACCTAGTTGTAGAAGGAAATGAGCTGGTGAAGCAAGACCTACCAGCAATGAACCCATGCTGGCTATCCCTTAGGATGTTGGTGTCGACCAGTCCATTAAAGATGGTCTCTTTAATAAACTTTTCTAAGATCTTCCCTGAGATAGAAGTCAGGCTAATTGGACTGTAGTTAGCCGGATCCACTTTCCTCCCTTTCTTGAAGATATGTACCACATTAGCCTCCTTCCAGTCTTCGGGCAATATACCAGAGCACCAGGAGTTTTCAAAGATCCATGCCAGAGGATGGGTTATGATGCTCACCAGCTCCTTGAGTACCCTGGGGTGTAGATTGTCAGGGCCGGCTGACTTGAAGGTATCCAGCCTCTCAAGGTGTTCCTTCATGAGGTCAGCATTACTGGAGGGCAGGGGATCTCCCTCATCCGGACCTCCCTGTCCCGTAGCAGGCACGGGCGTCCCATGGGACTGATGAAAGACTGACATAAAGTACCCATTTAATGGGTTGGCTTTTTCCTGGGCGTCAGTTGTCAGTTGCCCCGTTTGGTTCAGCAGGGGTCCAATGTTGCCTTTGCTTTCAAAGTTGCTGCTGCATCTGTGGGAGATACAGCTGTGCTAGTTTTTAAGCTAATAAGCACAAATAATGATAACCTTAAAGGTATGATGGAATACATTTCAGTGTGGGCTATCAATCTGGGTACATATTCATGGTTCCTGTGGGGTTCATACTCAAGTGACTGTGCAGAAGTCTGTGTTGCCACATCTTCACTGGTACTGATTCTCCATTTGCTAGATTCACAATAATGTGCATATGCCTACTAGTGTTCCAGCTGCACTTTTCATGTCAGTCTTGCAGTTTTGCCAGGAGGCACATTCCTTACTTGCTCATTACTCAGAAAATCGGTTGTGGTGTGTTCTAATTAAAAAATAACTAATAAAGATAAACATTTCATATGGTACTAATAAAGATAAACATTTCATAAGGTACATGAGATAAATTAACAGATCCTGTGATGAAAAATGAAACACCTTAACTATTAACTTGAAAAATGATCCTTTATTCTGTCTTCAGGTGTGCATCAGACCAATAGCATATTGTAAAACATGCTTACTGATAGATCTGACAGGCTTTTGGTGTCCTAGACAGCAAAGAACAAAACCCCCCTGCTGAAGTCAGGATAATAAGCGGAGGCAGACTTTTAAAAAATAACTATCCACATTGAAGTCACACAATCATCATTATCATTCAATATTAAACATATCTGGTATTAGTAATTTTATTGTTAACATTACAGTAGAATTTTATGTGACTTTCAGGTTGTGTACTCTAAATCTTATAATCTGCATCTTTCTTAAACTGTCTAGTAGGGTTGGATAAAATCAAACTAGGGCTGGGGGGCAGAAATCAACGAGACAGAGTCTCACCAGGACTCTGTGCTGTCATGTTTCTCACCATAAATAAATCCAAACCAAACTTCCTTTTACAAGTCTGACATACTTGGTTAATCTTTCCCACTATTATTGCTCATTGAAGTTAATATTTCTGACCTAGTAGACAGAACTTTGAAGTGGAAGTACTTTTACTATATTCTGTTAAGAACATAATACTTGTGCTTATAAATGTCAGAAATACAATTAATGAGAAATGGGGTTTTGGGGTTTGTTTTTTTTAGGGGGGTGGGAATTTTCAGTTCAATTCTGAGGTACCAATAATTTTGGAAATTTTGAAGATAATTGAGGAAAGCACCTAAAATTTTGGGGTCGCCTTATATTAGTTTCCTTCTCCCAAGTATGTTCAAGCTTCATATGTCTGGTACTACTTTCTAGTTACAGATAGTGTACTCTACAAATGCATTCCAAAGAAACCTAAGTCAAAGCTAACTGTTCATACTTTGTAAAGTCACGTAATTACTTAACAAATAAAAAAGAGAGCAGGCTAAGCCACAAGAAAAGATGGTTTTGTGGAATGTTACTGGACTGGCACTTGGAAAATCTGTATTTGTTTTCCTTAGCTTAGCTCTTGAGTTCTTTTGAGGCTTAGAGCAACTTGTTCTCAATGTGAAACAAGGAAAATTAATCCTTCCTTTCTTATATCTTATGTCTTTTTTTTCCTATTTAGCATGTGAACACTTTGGCTAGGGACAGACATTCAAAAAGCCTAAGCCTGAATTGATTCAATCTTTACAGTTTAGTCTAACCTGGCTAGGCCGAACCATTTATAACTGCACAGACATCCCAGACATGCAGGCACATGTCTGCAGTGGCTCAGGCTAGAAGCCACGGGGGACTAGAGCAGCCCTCCCTTCCCTTCCATAGTACTGAGCTGAGGGGGATGTGGCCAGGCCCCAGCAGGACACTCTGACCAGCCCAATGGTGAATTGATAACAGTGCTTATCTCCCCATTAAGAAAACAACAGAGGGACATTACCAGCTACATGTTGATTCCACCTGTTGATTCTACCTGTTGATTCAGCATGAACCATAGTCAGCATGTGGTCTGCTAGCTAATATATAGACACCTCTCCACAATGTAGAGGGGACAGGGGAATTCCTGCTTGTCAGGGAGTGGTGAGGGGGAGGTAGGGAGCAGCCTTGTCTCTGCCAGAGCTGCAGCCAGGAAGCGGGGGGGGAGGGCAGCCCTGCTGTGGAGCAGAGAGCCCTGCTCAGTCCAGAGAGCATGCTGGGGGAGTCTGGTTTATCTTAAACCAGCGAGGGGTCTGGGACAGACATTGCATAAACTGGTTTGACCCAAATCAGTTAAGCCTGATACCACATTTAACCAAGTTTATCCCAAACTGGTTTCAGCCATTTTCAAATTCTTTTATGTACACCGAATATCTGTCCTGTTACAGGTTTAAACCAGTTTCTGATCACTTAAACGGTCTGTCCCTACCCTTTGTGACATTGTCTCTTACTATGTTTCTGTAGGGAACTAGCACAGTGGGTTATTACCTGCTACTGTAACATTAATATGTTCTTATTGATATTCAGTAAGGCAACCACACTTAGACCCTGCTCCTGCTCCTAACTTTGCATGAGCAAACCCTTGCACCCCACTTCTCTCCCAAATGGACTTGCCAACATATGGCTATTTCTAAGATTGGGCCCTAATGGAAAAGTCTCTAGTTTTCACTGGAGAGAGCGCTAGAGTGGTGACTTGAAACTGTCTGTTCCGTATGTTGATCTGCCTAGGCCAGAACTGCTCACGAGGAAAAAAGAAATGAGTGCAAGACCCCGATTGCCACCTTGTACTCAAAAACTGCCACAAACTTGTCTATTCCTGTACTCAGCCAGTGTCAAGATAAGTATTCTGCGAAGTTATAAAAGGGGTAGAATGGGAGTGTGCCCTCTGTCCTTTGTGAACTTGATAAACTTTACTCCTAAACAATTTTAAACAAGCATGCACACGTGTACCCACATGCGCACACACATGCACACACACACACACACACACACTCATAATCATGTCATTCTCTCATTCTTACTCTTTTCATAGATCCTTAAGCATTGCAGCAGCTGTACTGCTTCCCTGTTCATTCTTGAATCATTTATTCTCTGCCTCCCTTAATCCATTGCTATTAACTGTCATTAAACCTTTCTCTTCAGCACAGAATCCTGCTTATCATTTCACACAGTTAATCTCAGGGAAAACAGCCCTGAGTAAAGGTGTCATTAATGACTGTGCAGGTTCCCACCTTCCTGGAGGCAACATATCACCCACATCATCCAGGATATCCATTAGTTTACTGAAAGGAGATGCTTCATAGTGACAGCACAATCAGTAGGTTTGAGGAAATGAACAATTGACATGTCTGAACATCAATGAAGTGCTTGTGCTTACTCTGCTCCAGTGTTTAGTTATTAGAGGTAGAGGGTGCTGTTCACAAAGAAATCACACTGCACAGATTGCATGTCTAATGTTGCCTGGGACCGGTGCTTACAGACAATTGCAGTTATAAATTATGACACTAAAAATTCCTTTGAGATTAGTATCATTGTACACTTAGACTCTCTCAGAATCTTCATATCTTATGTATTATCATTAGGATTTTATTACTACAATTATATTACTATATGTGAACTTCAGAAGGACTGTAGTTTTGAGCACCACGATTTTTTTTCTGAAACATTTCCAAAACCCTTTGCGTAAATAACTGAACTTCAAACCTCCTGAGAACAGTCTCTCCCATCATTTTACTAAGTACACTTGTGGTTCTTATATATAACTGAGAACTCTAGATATGCACAGGAATATGAAGAATAGTACAGAGCAAATGATGTCTCTTAGGGTCAGAAATTATCATTGATTTTTGTTTGTTATACCATAGCACTTAGAGGCACTAATCCAAATTATGCTAGTTGTAACAAATGGTAAAAGATAATCCCTGCCCAGGAGACTTTATCTCATAAAATTGGCAGTGCAAAGAGTTCAAGTCCCCCATTTCACAGATGAGGAACTGGAGCATGGCAAGGCTCAGAAACTTTTCTGAGGTAACTCCAAGGTAATCTTTGGCAACATCAAAAATTGAATTCAGGTATCCTGAGTCTTATTCTATTGGTATAATTACAGAGTCATCTTTTTACTTCATTGACTTATTAGAACCATATATTTAAAGGTAAATAGATACTCAGCTCCCACTGTAATTGGTATCATGCAGGCATAAATCACTTACTCAAAGGCATGGATTAGCCAGGAGCCAAACTTAGAGCAGTTGTGCCTTCTCCCCATATTGTCCTTTCCTTCTTTTATGTAAACTCCAACACTGTATATGCTTTTACACGTTCATTAATACACAGTACTTACTGCACATTAAATTTAGTACTTGCAAAAGGAAGTACCTTCTGCACATTAGCACAATTGCACACTGTTTTGTGATGGTTATTGCAGTAGACTAATACTGCTGTGCATTAGCCTAATATCACAGTTTTTGGCATGATGCTGTACCGCACAGTGAATCAGTCTACTGCACATTAAGTGTCTTACGTAGATGTGCCCATTTTTAACCATTTACTATTCCTAAAATTCTTTAAATGTTTTAAATGGCACTGCCAATATGGTGAAGTCTGAAGGTCCTACAGGCCATCAAGCACTAATCCTACAGCCTTGCGCTACTGAAGCCACCAGAAAAGTTCCTTTCAAATCAGGCAGTGACACGGATTTGTAGGATTAAATTCCAGTGACTGTTTCAGAGTCCCAGCCGAGAGTACCCTGATAACTGAAACAGTTGGGAGTATCTCTGTGTTGTTAGGGTTATAGTTTAAAAAGTTGCATATACTGCTGTAGTGCAAAAGTTTGTTAGAGAGGTGAATAGAAGCTAACATAGAAAGTTCAGGCAAAAAAAAAAAAATCAACCAAACAAAAAATCCCTGTTTTTTTAGAGGTTGGCATGGCTCTCTCTCTCTCTTAAAGATATTTAGAGATTTGCCAACCTTTAAAGTATAAGAATCATTTAATAATGACTTTGAGTTCCTTCTGTTTGCTTTCTAGTTTTTGACATTTGAAGTCTCATGTTATTCACGTTTCCAAGGTATTCTCTGAAGCTAGAAGCAACTAGTAACGGTTTAAAAAAAATTAAATCTGAGAAACTCATACAATCTCAAAATTAGATATTATGTCAGAGAGATATGCAGTAATATATATAAAATAATATCATAGACAATGCCGTGTATATAGCAGCTAAAGAAGTAGAAGAGCAAATGTGGCTAAAAATGATAATGTCCTTACTTGTTTGGTTGAATAAGATCCCTGTAAAACAATTCTGAGACCTTGGAGAAGCACCCCTGCTTGAGCTGGGCTTCCTGTGAAGTTTATTTTTAGTGAGAATTTTGAACTTTGCCCAGAACCAGTTTAAAAATATTCTAAAAACAAAACTATTTGCTTGTGGTATTGACAGCACCAGTATCTTGTTAAAAGAGGCAGAATTCTAAAACTCAGACACTCTTTTCATTGTTCTTTGGATATGTTTATTTTTAATAATGAAAAAGACTTACAGTTAATCTTATTTTAAGTCAGTTTGACTTTTCAGCCACTAACAAAGCTGAAGTTTTAAGGTTGCAAACAAAGCTTTAGTTTCCAACAAAATCCTTTTCACCAGAGGGTTTTTTCCCCTCCCTTAAGTCAAAGAAATCTTTGTATTGTTTCTACTCCCCTTTAATATTTATACGAAACCTGCACAAATATGACCTAAAGAGTGTATTTAATTAAAGGCATTATCATCAGACAATAAGTATCTGAGATTTCACTTGCCTATTTATAAAAGATGAGCAGAATGAAGAACAGAGTATCCATGACAAATCTCACTTATTTAGACTTTGTCAGTAGGAGGGATAGAAGCCACTGTAGGTTAACATATCTGGGACCATAATTTTTACTACTGATTTGGACAGTTATCAACATGCCTTGCAGTTGGTCATTGTTTTCTGTTCAGTTTTAAGCCTTTTTTTCTTATGCTTATCATTTTTTTAACTGATATTCTTCTTTATCATGTGATGTCTCAGAATTAAGTTTCTAGTGATGATCTTGCTACCTGTTATTATTACTTTATGCATAATGTGAGCTGTATTTAATATTTGCCAATTGGACACCATGGTCTGATAATCACTAATGGCCTTGTTAAATTTAAGTGGCAGGGCAGTCACACAGTCACTACATCTTTTTTTAAACCTATTAAAGGATTAATTATGAGCTGTATTAAAGGTTTTAGATAAATGTATTCTGCAATACCATAGATTTCCACTAGGAAATTTCCACTGATAGCAGCCCCATGTAATTTTTTTAACAAAGTTTAAATGTAGCATACAGTGTTTTATAATAATAAAAGTAGTAAGAATATTTTGTATTTATATAGTTCTTTCCATATAGTTCTTTGAAGATTGCAAAAATGCACTATTAGGATATAATTTATCCAACCCCAATACAAATCATATGTTCTATTTAAGCCCTCTTTCAAGACTTTATGTGGAGTTTAAATTCTGTGGAAGGGTAAATTTTATTATTTCTATTACACTAAAGCCTCGGGACCCTAGCCATGGATCAGGAAATCATTATATTTTATACTGTGTAAACCCAGAACAGGAAACTGTCCCTTTCCTAAAGAAGTTTAAATCTAAATGAGAGAAGTCACAAGTAGTGACTCAGGCAGGTAGGGGAACACAAGAATACAGTAAGAAAATACTGATTAGTATGCTATAACCTCATAGTATATTCTGTTCTCAACAACCTTAGCTACCTACCTATTGTAAAGAGTTTGGTAGGCAATTCATTATTTATCCTATTGATAATAGTGAATATACTTCATAACTTTTAACATTTCAGTAGGAAATTGCCCAAGGAAGGACCGCAAGAATCACCCTTTAGTTTCAAGTCGAAAGTCCAGGGATCAGCTCAAAAGGAGTTGAATTTGTCAAGTGGTTCCTAGTCTAGGGCACATTGTGCATCAGTTGGGTCAATCATTTTTCTAATATCAGTGTTGCTCTTATACAATATTTCCATTTAAGGGTAGTTCATGTTCAAACCTGTAATGAATCTTGATTTGACATCAAAATAATAAATTGACTGTGCTGTACTAAAAAGAATTAATTCTACAATACAGAAACACTTTAGGCTCTGGTGATAGTTGGGCTGCCAGTGAAGAAACTAAAGTCACTTGAGTCACTTTTTCCCACAAGGGTGAATCCATAAAAAGCAAGAATACATCAGCTAGGGTCTACTTGACAGAACATTCTTCTATAAATACCTTCCTTTAAAGAATTAGGGCAGAGAACATAGGTGATTTCCAAAAGTAATGAGCCTTTATGATTTTTAAAGTCTAAACATGGGAGTAGAACTAGGAAGGTTAATACTGTGAATTGATAGTTTTTTTTCCAGAGAAAAGTAATTTAATTAAAATGATGACATGCTAAGAAAAGATCACTCTATATTGTATTTCACTGAAGTGTAACACAGGCTATTTATCACTTAAGTACCCTGGGCTGCAAAACTCCCCTTCTACGAAACAATATTCTATCTAAATAACCTTAATGATATGTACTATAAATCTTGATGAGCCAGTGATGACAAGATGGCCGCATCTCCATGAGTGAGAACTTGCAGTTTGTGGCACCTCAAAGCATTTCAAGGTGCCACAAAATGTATGTGGTACATGTTAATCTGTTTGCTGCATTGCATATTTGCAGTGCAGGAGTGGAAATTAGATACCAGGGAATTCTGGTATCTAAAACTATGCACAAAAAAAATAGGTTGACTTTCATGGCAGCAGCATTCTCCACCCAAAACCAGAGCCTGGCCAGCCAAAGCCACACAGTAGCTGCTGGCCATGTTCTGCACATCTGGATCACAGCTACTTCATCCCTAGGAGGTCCCTAGGATCTCAGGTAAGGCTACTGGGGCTAGGCCAGGTGCTGGTCCCAATCTCCCCTACTCCATGTAGGGCAACTTGCCACACATCACAGTGCACATGCAGGGGTGTGCCCTGGAACACACAGCAGTGGCACAAATATGTGCTACTGCTATTTGTCCCTGGGCAAACACAGATGTACTCTCATGAGGACATGTCCAATGAATGTAATAAGAGGAGTAGCTCTAGTATATATCTAGGCAGAGAGGCTAAAGGCAGGCACACTGGAGTAGAGAAGCAACACGGAAAACTTGGAGAACTAGGAATTTACCTGTTTTCACTTATTAATTAATTTCATATCTGTGGTATAGAATTACTCCAAATGTGTTTTTTGTTTTGCTTTGGTTTTTTTATTGTATTTTTTAATGGATATAAATGCTTGGTCAGTGGACTTGTCCTGATTCATACCAGGTGAAGATCTAGCTCAAATCTGTGCAGCCATCAAAAGAATCCCTTTTAGTACATATAAAATATATTACTTAAGGAAAATCACATAATTACCCTCTGTGTCTTTTACAAAATCATCTTAGAATGAAACAAATGTAATGTTGCTTTATGAAATCAGTTAGACGGGGAAATTAAGGGGTACATACTGTCTGTATATACCCTAGTGGAGGGTTTTGCTCAAACAGAGATCCCATGCCCTGTTATACATGGGAAGGTTCTGAGGTGTGCATCTTCTTTCATGTGGATTTTCCCATATTTACTTCCTTTATACTAGTTCAGAAGTTTAGTTCTCTTCACAGTGTGTTTCTATGGACGCTTTGGCTTGACAGGAGTATTTCTTCCCACCTACTGCTCAGCACACAACTTAATATTTTGGACTCTAACTGGGGAAAGGATGTGATGTGGTTTTAATCACATCAGCGATGAAATTGACTGAAATGGGAATAAGACTTTGACAACCTGAACCTCCTTATGTATTATCACTGATTTTTACCCAATCTTTAGAACATAAATAGTGTTCTAATTATTTCCTTGCACTCTAGGAACCCACAAAATGACCCTGCTTCTTTATTAAACTAAAATCTATTTATACTCCTTCAGTAAAGTAAAGGATGCTTTAATGGTTCCTAAAGAATAAGGAAATGTAGTATGATGAGAATACACTCAGTGTAATAGGCCACGGGTGCTGGGGCAGTTTAGGGAAAAAGTGATCACATGGCCAAACCACAGTGTTGTGTGGCTATTATATGCTGATGTAAAAGCCAGAAAGTGTCCATAGGGTCATAGGATTGGAATGGATGTAAAGGACCATCTGGCTGAATTCCCTACATGAATGCTCTTCTTAAGTCATCCTTGCCCAGTGCTTATCCAGCCTCCTCTTCAACACATCCAATGAAGGATATTCTACAATTCTTCTGGAAAGTCTATTTCACTGCTTCACTATTTTAACAGCAAGGAAATTTCTTCTGATATCTAATCTAAATCTACTATGCTTCAATTTAAAACTATTGCTGTTGTACCCTGCCTTGCAAAGCAAGGTAGAACAGTTGTTTTCCATCTTCTTTACAGAAGTCCTTCAACTATTTGAAGACTGTCCCCATTTGTGTCCCCCCAAATCAGCTTTTCTCTAAGCTAAGTCTGCCTGTTTCTCTTAACCATTTGTCTTATGGCTTGCTTATCTTCCAAACCCTTTATCATT